>NC_134487.1:301211251-301811251 GCF_040206685.1 Ascaphus truei | reverse complement strand
TGCACATATACTGTCATAGATTTATCACATTCTGCCCATCGTTTTTCTCTCTCTATTTTTTGTGTTCATTATTCTGCCTGTTCTGAGATGGTGAAAAATCTCCTTGGTTAACAATCTGCACCAGATTTAAGAAACTTGAATAACAAGTGTGTCTCATATGACAGAGTTTGGGGGGGGAAATTGTAAAAATAGGTAACGTGCCCCAAAAGAAACTGCGCTGATATAATTTTAACCAAGTAGATGACGTTCTGAAAGCAAGGTCTCCTGCCCTCATGATGTATCCTTTGCCCTTTGCCAGTTGTCTTTGCTACAGCACTACTCAGCTTTTATTACCCGCCGCTACAAATATTTACACAATGAGTCTGGCAAAGTGATTTAAGAATAAGTTAAAATAGTCAGTAAAACATACGTGCTTTTAAAATGTGTCTCTCTTCCAATTCTATGACAAGGCCTTACATGGACCATCATTTCCTGAAACAGGTCAATAGTGACTCTATTCATTAAAACCTGTCTGGAATTTATAGTAAAAATGTTATTTATTTGATGGAGCAGCAATATTTAAAATTATTCAACATATTGTGCAATACACCATTGTGATAGATACTGTAACAGTAACAGATTATAGGCATAGATTATTTTTTTTTAACAATGTGTGTGTTTCAATTGAATTCAACAGGCATTTAAAAATATGTTAAATTATTAACAACCAAAGGTATTTATGTCAGGGAAATATTGTAGCTAAATATATATATAAATTTAAATATATTAAGCATTCTAATATGTCTCTGCACTAAGAACTTACACACACACAAAAAAACATAATCAAATGTAATACTAAAAAGAAAAGGCACGTACAGTATATTTCAAGATATGTTTATTGTAAATCCTGAAGGGAGCTGCACTGTGAAAGGGCGTCTCCAAATAAATAACCTTCATTTGCTTGGTAAATGGTTTGTGCTATATTAACGTAACAACCAGCCATATCTTAGGGACCTTTTTATGTATAGTGATGGGAAATAATGACACAGTCTCTGTATGCTGCCTGACGTCAATACTGAGACAGGTGTGAAGCGTATATAAGAGCTGTTTTACTTGTTAGCTATGAAGGGGAAACTCAATACAGGATTTAAGCAGATACGAGAGGAAACGTGTTTCGAGCATCTTTCCTTGTCATACTGACTTGAAAACTATTTTGCTCCAACCAACAACTTGGATACCCCAAACAGGTAAATACTTTCTTAACTTGCTTTATTCTGGAAATCAACTTATTTCAGCCTCTCTAAAAAGACTTCTTTTAACACCGAGCACTGTATAGTTCTGTGATATTTTAAGATAATTAAGACGACGCACTGGATATCTTACAAATGGTTAGAAATTACTGGGTGATGAACAAGTTGGTAGAAACCGTTATTCATACATGCTATTTGATGCACCAGCTTGGTGTTGAATTGCAGTAAACGATATGAGTTTATTTGCCTTTGTTGTTCCTCCCAGCGAGCCTGGAGAGAGAGGATGTGCCACAGGAAGCTGCCAGTTCTGCTTATTCTGCTGTCAGTGACTCTAAGCTGCAGGGACGCGGCACCAATAGACAGGTGAGTGATGAAACCACGCTGATTTAAACCTGAGCAAACAATGGGAGGATTGTACTGTATTGTTCATTCTATTATTGTGCTAATGCTTTAGATCAGTGGTTCTCCACAGCAGTACTCAATACCCCCCAACTGGACAGGTTTTAAGGATATCCCTGCATCAGCACAGGTGGCTCAATCAGTAGCTCATTCGAAGAGCCCACTTCAGCACAGGTGGCTCCGTCAAAGACTGAGCCACCTGTGCTGAAGCTGGGATATCCTTAAAACCTGACTTGTTGGGGGTCTTGAGAACCCCTGCTTTAGATATATAACTACAAGTAGATTTGACTTTGTCAACCCCCACTCCTTGTTTCCTTTTCTGTGCAGACTAGAGCCTGATGCTGGTGCTAACAGGACAGCTGCTGAAGGAAAGAGGACAGCCCTGCAGAACCAACACACACTGTCCCGACCCATTAACCAAATGCCTCAATTGGAAACCACAAAAGGAAAAAGGTGCAGTACCTGTTTCTTATCCCCATTAAACATTCCTTGTATCTAGTTGTTTTTTCTCCTGATTACGACGTATTTTATTCATGCATTCTTCCCCCCCCCCCCCCCCCCCGTTCTGCATTTGAAGGCAGGATTTAAAAGATAAAATATATTCAGTTGTGCCTAAAAATGTAGTTAGCGAATGACATACAGTTACAGTGGGGCTTGGCTGGACACACATCTGCCAGGTTAAACGGCAGTATTTTATATATCCAAAAGCTGATATCTGGAACTAAATAAAGTTTTCTTCATCAGGGAAAGATTTCCTAAGATTCAAACGCAGTATTTCATATGTTATTGTAATTTGTAACTCAAACATTTTCATTTGCTGTGGTCTAGATTAAAATTAAACAATGATCATGTCTCATAACTTCATCAAATATGTGACTAGAATTAAAATATACTTTCATTAGGCATTTGGTAGGAGCTCACACCTATGTAATGATGAAGGGCTCTGCGTTTCACCACAGTTGTGCTGCTGTTCTGGGGCAATAACACTGCTCAAATCAATAGGTTTTCTTTTCTTTGATATCTTTAGTGCAATTGTTTTGCCACAGAATTGCTCCGATGTTTCCTTGATACATAGACAATGTTTCAGTTCTAAATTATTTTTATTTTTTACATTGTAAATGGAGGTAATGTTCTGGTCCCTATAAATATTATATTTTAAAGGGGAAAAAAATCACAATTACAGATGTGTGGCCAGTATTTATAAAGAGAAATTAAAAAAGAAAGCAATATGAACTGCAGACTTATATTTTGTTCACTTGCACAGTAAAATATTGTGACTACAATGAGCTTTTGGATTTAAGAATCCAAATGAACACAAATGTCTTTGTATCAATGCAAATCCGGTGTCATTCCAGAGCAAATAGACAGCATCAATTGTACAATACCAATGACTAAAGTTGAATTAAATGCATTACAATATTTCCACTTCATACATCTGCTGAATGTTTGGCACACACATGCTCCTGGTTTGTCCTGTTTTAGAACATGTGGTAAATACTTCCAATGTATACGTATATATTTATTAAAAACAAACTTTTCCCACAATATTCTGTTACAATGTTTCATATGCAAAAAAAATATAAACAAAATAAATTTAGACAATAGACAATGTATTAACACATATCTAATTATCTACCAGTAATTGTAACCGCACCCTGTCCCTTTAATACTCAGTATGTGCATACTGTATAGAACACGTCGTGCATTGTGACACGGTGGCTTCTGCCTTTAAGTGCTTCTTCTTCTGACAGGTTTAAGGGGTTTACACCAGAGGTTTGCAATCTGAATCACAATAACCGGTTAATTGGTTTAATGAAAAACAATAAGCTTTTCAAATGAAAAGATAGAATCAATAACACTGACATGAAGTACTGTATATCTTGTATATTAAATGCATTGAAATGCTAATAAACCAAGATGAGTAGATATTATAGCTCATATACAAATGGTTGAGCTGTCACAATGAAAATACATTTATTTTATTTCTGATAGACATACAAAATGATGCACTCATTGTTCCCAACTTCCCAGCTAAACTAACCAATTAATGCTGCTTTTGCATGTCCCTTAAAACTATTTGTAACTATATATGTTACAATGCTTTCCAGCAAAATGACATTTGTTACAATAATTGTATTTAACTTTTTTTTGTACTTCAGTTAACCCCTATGCTCAGGTGGCAAAGTATTAACATTATATGAGTTATATTCCTATTGACTTCTGGGGGATCGCTGCTTTAAATGGCATAAATCAGACTGACCAGCATGGACACTATGTAGAAATGTAGCAATCCTTTCAGTCTGTACGTACTCAGTACTCACCCATCTCTGAGCTAACAAGGCGCCCCCACTCCGGGGAGTGAGACGGCGCCTCACACAGGAGTGAGATTTGCATGAGACCCATTTTCACCACCGGAATGTCTGCAAGGGGCGCACTGTGTGGCGATGGGGGTGGGGTTATGATAATGTGGGGTGTGGTTATGGCATGAGTGGGTGGGGTTATGATAACATTGGGTGTGGTTATGGCATGAGTGGGTGGGGTTATGATAATGTGGGGTGTGGTTATGGCATGAGTGGGTGGGGTTATGATATAGTGGGTGAGGTTTTGGCATGAGTGGGTGGGTTTATGGCATGAGTGGGTGGGGTTATTATATAGTGGGGTGAGGTTATGGTCTGAGGGCGCAGGATATGACATGAGGGGAAGGGGTTAGGACTTTGTTTTAGGGGCTCCCGGCACTTTTACCTCATGCTCCGTGAGACCGCAAGATAGCGCTTAATACATGAGACATGATTGGGCTGCCATCTTAGTCCGCGTCCATAGTATGAGCGATGGCACGAGTGAAAACAAAAAGCCATAAAGCAATGCGCACGGCCATAGAGAGCGTGTGCACGAGAGCGGCGAAGCGGACGATACTTCGAGAATCGTTTTTTTATTTTGCCACGCGCCGGCCGGGTGACGTGCGCGGTTCAGCCAATGAGGGCGACCACTTACATCATGGGCACGTCTCCGACATGCCTTCAGCACGCCCTCGCCATGCCTCCCGTCGCATAATCCTACAGACCACGGATCGCTTCCAGTACAGGCGCGCGTGATGTCATGCTCTTCATAACACTCGCGCGCCTGTACTACATACGCAAATAATGGAAACACGCACTTCTGACCGTAGCAACAAATGTGTTTTCAGTTTGACATATAACCTAACAAAAGCCCTGTATCCTAGAACCCGGCTTACATCCCACCTGCATGCGCCTTCCTCCATGTACCAAGGGAGATTACTTATCAAAGTTTCTCAAGTGCAAAACTGGGCAAAGATTGGTGCAAAGATTGGTGCAAAGATACAGCACTAGACTTATCACAGAAAATAAATCCCATTGGTTTTTATATAAAAAAAAACCTCCATATGCAGGTTCATAACACTGCGACGCCGCATTAACTTCATTATCGCTGTGCAATATATTCCTGTATCGAAGCTTAGTGAATCTCTCCCTATGTATCAAAAACTTTCAGATGCACCTTTAATTGTCCATTTTCATTTAAGAAAACGGAATTGTGTATAAATGCTCATTATGTGAAAAGGCATCCACTGTGGATATGGTTAGGAGTGGTACCCAGGCCTGCCATTCTGCAAACAGCGTTTCCGGAGCTCCAGGACTGATGTCTTAGCGAGGGCCCCGGGTTATTGAGTGGGGGATAAGGAGGTGGTGGCAGATTGTTGCCTCACTTCCGTGCTCAGCTGGCCAGGCTCTCCCCCAATGTCAGCGGTTCAGGTAGTACTACTGCACACAGTACTTATTTGTCCCTGCGTGTGTGTGTTTTTGTGTATATTTTTGTGAGCCGAAAATATACATTGTACTAGATACTGATTGTATTGGTCTCACAATATGCAAAATTATTTTAAAAAATTCTCTTACAACTACAGAAACTTTTTTATGTGAGAGACTTTTCTAACATATTGAAGCATTAGCTGGACAGGCTGTCTGATATCTTTCCAACAAAATAAAATACGGAGAGAGTAAACGTGATGTCTACATGCTACACATGTTTAAAAAAATATGTTACTACAAAGGCCCCATAATGTGCTCATTTAATGTGAATGTTAATATGTTAAGTTTAAACACTACATAATGTTTAATAGATGTTAATAGACCTGTGAATCCTGTGTAAAACACACTCGTATGTTTTTGTCTTAAGAAGATAAATAATCCTGTATCTTAAAATGTACGCTTCTGCGTGCCTCTGTACTAAGCTCAAATTTCTCCATCGGCGACAGCTGCATCAAATATTATGTATTTCATTTGTTTTGGCGCACAGGGACAGACTGCGCTGGGCGTACAGATGTAAATACTATGTACTAAAAAATAATATTTCTGTGCATCACAAAACCAATTGAAAATCGTTCGTCAAGTTCAACTTGGTGTAAACTCTGAAAATACGGTGGTTATTTTACACAGCACGGACGCTTCATTATACAGGTTTAAAAAAATCGTTATTTTCATAGTTTGGCTATTTTAATAAATAAGATGTTGTCTTCTGGCCCCGGAGGAGTCCCATGGAACAGCGCTGCTTAGTAATTATGGGCTCCTATAGTGCTCCTAAATGTTAACCCTTCGGCCTTTATACATGTCACGCATCCCATTGGCTGTATTCTTGTTTTGTTTCCTCTTTTCGCTTTCCAGTGGAAGAAATACTGTACAAAACACCGTATAAAATAGGTAGTATAAGACCTGCTGATATGATCACACCGGGACGTGATCGCAGGCTTGATATGTTTTGGCCAAAGCATTGAAATAAATGACCCATACTTATGAGACGAGAAAACATAGAACAAACATATAGTAATGTACTAAATAATTTATCATATTGGACGTGCAATGAGGATTCTTTTGTTTATTATAGTAAACTTGAGGTCACTCTCCCAGTTACACTCCAAGTGACACAAATAAATATATACATATATAATATGATATAATATTATGGCTCTGGGTTTTGGGCTTGCTGAGATCATGTATGTCTCTTAGTAATTATGGGCTTTAATCCCAAGCATGGGGTCACACAACTTCACAGGAAACTGAATAGGAACCATCGATGGACCTCTGGTAAATAAATGGGACTAGAATACTCTCCAGCACCGAGCGGTGGGTTATTGTTGTAGGAGACCCAAAAGGATGATTGACTGATTACCTTTTTTCCATTCACATGATTGTGATAAGATGTTTCTTTATATAGTTTTATGAGGATGTTTTTAGTTCCTTATTTCATGTTTTTACCATGGCTTTTCCATTTAGTCATACATTATGGTGTCTTTTTTTCTGTTCTGACAGTCTGTAATCTTCTGACTAATAGTAATCAAATATTCTTGGGAATGAAACCTACTCCTATCATTTAAACACGTAATAGCTGGTAGAGTTATGTTTTCAGGAACAAGGTGGGTGGTACGGGGAGTATAATGTCTTTGGTTATGTACTGGCACGTCAAGCTTCTCATTATAGTAGCTGTTCTCATAATTGTCTGTCTTCCTTCATTCAACAGCCACCAAATGGAAAAACGGAAGTGCAACACGGCAACTTGTGTGACCCAACGCCTCGCCGACTTTTTAGTTAGATCAAATAACAATTTCGGAGCAATCTATTCCCCAACCAATGTGGGATCTTATACTTATGGCAAGAGGGATACAGCTGGTCTCCGAAGCAGGGGATCCTTTGATTATCTCCAGCATTAGTTTGTATTATTCTATATACAGCATTCTTTTTAGATTTGTATTTGTTCTTACAGATACTTCTGTATATTATCCTTTTCACAAACCCCTGTACATTTTATCAGTGCCTTGTTTCCTTTGCTTGTGTATGTTTGATGGCTATGTTTATTATTTCACTCTGGCTATGTTTATTATTTCACTCTGCGTGTAAAATTACATGCAAAACCATTGTTTTCAACTAAAAGGAAATGTGTGGGATTTAATAACAGGCCCTCTTGTAAAAACTATTTAAAAAAAAAAACCTCAGAACTGCAAAAATAAAATGAAGAGTCTATTGCTGCAGGTTTTCATTTTTAATTAAAATCATTAAAAATACAATATTTGTGTGAGTCTTTGCGGTTACTCCATCTAATGTTAGACGCGATAGATATTTGCCACACATTGCCATGTAGGTGCAATCCCCGTGTACAGGTGGAGCCCACGTTATTGCAACATCGCACACTCCTGCACGATAACTCCGCCCCCTTTCTTGCGCGTGGCTGATTCAAAACAATGTCCGCCTCTCCCGCTTTGTGCATTGTGTTTGTCCCACTGCAGTGCATCATGGGTAGCATTAATGTGGCCTACATCCCTCTGTAAGTCTTCATATATGAATATCCCATGACTAGTGTTGTCAAATTCAAACATATGAGATCAGACTCCAAAAGACTATTCATGGTCCCAAGACTCAACAAAGTATCCGGACGTTCCTCCTTCTCTTACCGTGCACCCCAAAACTGGAACAACCTACCAGAGACTCTCACATTCTCCACCAGCTTAAGTTCTTTCAAAACTAAGGCTGTCTCACACTTTAATCTGGTCTGTAACTGTTTCATACGCTCATAATATATATTTTCTTTAACTGTGCACACAATGTCTTGTATATAATGTATACCCTGTTCATTTATGTAACTGTATTTGTAACCATGTATTATTTGTTTTACTCTGTGCCCAGGACATACTTGAAAACGAGGGGTAACTCTCAATGTATTACTTCCTGGTAAAATATTTTATAAATAAATAAATAAATATATATTAGAGTAACTGCCAATGGAAGCCCCAATGGAAAAACAATTTAAAAAAAATCGTCAACAGATGTTAATATTGTATTTCATAAGACAGTAACTTCATAACATCACATTTGGTGTCAGTTAATGAATCTTGATCTAATTATTTTTGTAACTTTTGATGCACGAGGCAGATAAAAATGCAAGAAGTCTGTGAGGTATGGAAGAGTTAATTTTGTTTTTTTTTATATGGAAAAGTAGCTAGTGAGGAAACGTCACATAACACAGAGAGCTGCCTAGTTACAGACATGGCAAATTATTTCAGGGGACAAAAATGAATGGTTTTTTTTATGGAAGGTTTTTTAATTTATTTCTCAAAATACATATAAGATTGTCATAGATTAACCTTTTACCCCGCCTGCGCTTAACATTACAGTCCATTTTTCATCTGGTAAGCTGAGTCACTAGTTTTTAGTAATACACATACATACATATATATAAAACGGAAATAGCCGTGTTAGTCCAGTTGCGATAGTGCAGAATAAATGAGTTCTTCAGTATTACTGTAGGTAAAAAGGAAGAGCAGTGAAATCAGCGCTAATGCGGTAAATGTGAATAGTGACACTATAGGTGACAATAGTATATACAATGCACTTTAAACTTAAAGTGGGGGCTGCCTAGGCAAAAGGGTTAACACAAACCGATACAAATAATACAAAGAAAAAAAACGGCGCCTCCGAAATATAAAAATAAGATCTGACCAAACATAAAGTCCAACACGAATGGAGAGGAGTCCTGGGAGGAATCTTCAATGAAGTCTCATAGAGGACAAACAAACATGCAAGACAAAAACAGAAAAGACAAAAGAAAAAAGCTCATAGTGTAACTCAAAAACAAACAAAAAAGCACTGAAAAGATTGGCAAGAAAATAATTACAAATTTAATGCAAGTGGAAAATATAAATAAAACAACATACACATGTAAGTTGGGCTAGAGACGCTAATGAAGCTGTAGCATCAAGTAGGAGTAAAATTGGAATCCTATGCATAATGCTGAATGGTATAAGCCCGTAGAGCAACTGTCCTTAGATTCAGACCAGAGCCTCTGCAAGGAATAGAAACAGCAGCCTCCAGGGATCCACACTGCCGGAACAACCGCTGCTGGGCCACACACAGACCTTTGGAGTGAGTGAGGAGTATCACAGGGAAGGACCGGGGCTGCACGCTGTTGGAAGGATCACCGGCACCATACACACAGACCACCAGGTCGCGCGATGTGCTGGTGACATCACACCCCAGTGCGAGGGCTGGGGGAACGCCCCGGAAAGCAACAGAACTCAAAAGAGCTGAGGCAAAGTCTGAAGGGGACAGTGCACATACGGATGGGGATGATACAAGTCTCAGCCAAATAAAAAAGAACACCCTACGCATTTCGTGATGTCAGTCACTTTGTCAGGGGCATGATTACTGTAGGTGATAGCTTTTTTATTTGGACTAACAATTTATGTCATAGGACAAGCTTTCAAGAGTTTTCTTCTCTTCCTCAGGTCAGCAATACTGATATACACAGGTTTATGTGACTTAGACAGGGATTGAAAAAAAAAAAGAATAAAGAACAGAGAGGCACTGGAGGGGTGGTAAAACAGAGATAAGGAAGGTGAGAATTGGGGATGGGGGGGGGGGCTGTACATCCACAGCAGCACAGAGGGGGAAGAGGATGCTGGGGGGGGGAAGGTATAGGATGGTACAATAGCAGGGAGGACCCTTACAACAAATTCTGATAGTGTGTGAGAAACCCCATGTCTGCATTAAGTCCACTTGTTTTGGTGTCAGAGTCTTATCATTCTGAGATCAAATGTTTTCCGTTCTTGGGTGCGTTTGAACATTCCATTGAGGATTTTGATTTTTAAATCATTTATGGAATGATCTGGTTGTGAGAAATGATGTCCCAGAGGTGAGCAGTATCTTCCTTCTTCATGGTGTTGTATAGAGTGTCTGTGCATATTCATTCTGCCATGTAGTTTTTGGCTGGTTTCCCCAATGTAGCATTCTTGGTCACATTTGTTGCACTGAATCATATACACTACATTCCTGGACAAGGAATTCAGTTACTATAAATATAGAAGTGCAAATAGCTAAAACACGTGTTCTAAGTCAAACTTCTTTGCGTTTTGGCACTGAAATTGTGTTTTTATTATTAATTAAAAACATCACCATTACAAAAACAATTTCTGTGACAAAACAGTGACAAAAGACAAAGAAGTTTCACTTCAAATGCGCGTGATCAGCAAACACACAACATTTCCGATATCTCTAGGGCAGTGTTTATATACCCTCCATGCTGTCAGGCAACCAATCAGAGGACTGATCGCATTATCATTGATTTAACCAATCAAAATAGATGACCTAAACTATCTGAACTGGTGGTATATAGCAGCGGTGCGCAACCCCCAGGGGGGCGGGAGATTCTGCTGGGGGGAGGGGGGCTGCGGGCGGTTGCAGAGGCTCCGCGCTCTTCCCCCAGGCATTTTAATTAAATACTGGGGGATCGCATGAGGCCTCTGCAACTGTTAACTTACCGGGATTCGGCCGACTGTGACGTGTCACCATGACAACGCGGCATCATCTGCCGTCGCGGCGCCATGTGAGGTAACACGCGTCAAATGACGCAGCGGGTCACGTGACGTCACATGACCCCACAGTGTTATCTGACGCGATGAAGGTAGGCAGGGGGGGCGCGAGAGCCAGAGGGAGAGAGACAGGGGGGTGCAGCACAAAATGTTTGCGCTCCCCTGGTATATAGAGTACCTCAATCCTAAACTCACGAGGAGTATAGATATAATTACTTAGGTAAGGTAGAAGTACTCTCAGATTATATATACAGCTCAACCCCGTTATAACGTGATCCGTTACAACGCGAATCCGCTTATAACGTGATGCAAGCATGGCTCCCAATTTTCGTATTTATGAATACTTTACAACACGATTATTGGTATCTTAAATACTTTACTGTACAATGCATACAATTGTACATTATTTCTAATGCGATCCGCTTATAACGAGATGTGATTCTTTGGACCCCAAGCACAGCGTTATAAGGGGATGATCTCTCTATATATATACAGACATTGGCAATCATAATAGAAGACAGCATATAATCAACTAGTATTAATACATTTTTGACCTCATAATATTAGTAGACACAATAAAATATGTAAATACATGAAATAAGAAACATGACATATACATGCAATATTGTTAGATGATTTAAGACAGACCACGTGCATTTTTGTCTAATGTACATGTCCAACATGTCTATCTAATAAAGGCAAAATAATATCTTAATGGTATGTATAATTTCAGCAAGGGTAGAACATCAACAAATGTAAATAATTCATTTTTCATCTGGAGACATTATAACACATAAATCTAAATTAAAAAAATGTAATAAAAATATATTTTATAGAAAAATATATATTCCTGAAATGAATTCCAATTGACAGGATAGGAAGACTAATAGCAAGCATAAACTACTGTATATACCTGCTAAGGGGTCAGAGATGGCAGAGGAATAAGGAGAACTAGACTATTGTACTGATATCTATACACTCATTGAATCCACCTGGGGCCAAAGTGCCCAACTGCTAGATCCAATATGTTTCTCTCCTGCATAAAGTATTGAATCGATTTGACAAAGCGCCATAGTGGGCGTGAAACATGTGGGAGGAGGAGTTTTGTCATTTTATGTAGTTTTCATTAAAGACTTTTTAAACCTACAATTCTGGTGAGTTTCCCAACTTCTTTTCATAGCAAGCGGTAGTCCACTCGATCATTTTTTGTTTCTGTTGCTGCCTGGATCGGAGGACACCACCGGTTTCACCATTGTTGCAGGAGGAATGGATTAGTGGTGACACCTTGTGAGCGTGTGGCTCTACACCACTTCATTTGGAAGGAGGCGGGGGTAAGGTGAAGCTTCTCAGGGGGTCACACAGCCTGGTGGGAATCCAACCTCTCTGTAAGTACCCCGCTTCTTATACCTTGCTTAACCCCTTGGTTTTTCTCCCCTCTCCCTGCATCTATACTTATATGTACCGGACATTGCTATTATCAATTTAAAAGACTGTTATTTGATTTCACTTACCTTTTTGCTTCTGGAGCTGATATTCGTTTTTTTGCTCTGTGACTATCACCAACAAGACCCAGGTGCATGCTGGGTACATGCTGGGTACATGCTGCAAACATTTCAGTGCCATTTCTGCAAAGACTAATGGCCCATCGGATTAACACAATCCGATGGGCCATTAGTCTGTCTGCAGAAATGTTGCAGCATGTACCCAGCATGTTTTCAGCATGTACCCAGTATGTACCTGGGTCTTGTTGGTGATTGCCCCAGATTGGTTTTAGAATACTCGCCGGCGCTACAGTAGTGTTGTGTATTTGAAGTCACAGTCCCAGCAGCGCTCCAGTTAGTACTATTAAAACAATATATCTGTTATGATACATTGTGTATTCCTAGTTATTAGCTACGAAAATAAAAACCCAGATAGTACAAAAGAACTTTAATGCAGAACTGTCCCTCCTGTTGAGGCAGTGTTCACAGCACAGTTTGTATAGGTAACCTACTGCTGATTCTGAGGCTTGTAGCAGTGCTGAGGGGAGCCCAGAGTTCTGACTTGCACCCCAACAACCAAGGGCGAGACTCTTATGTAATCCCGCATCGCCAGAAGAATGGACAGCGACGCAGAAGTGGGGCAGGAGTTCAGGGACTCGGCAGAAATCCAGTGATCTGCTGTAACATCACAACGGCAGCAGCTGCACTGTCTGTTCTATACACAATTTACCTTCTTTGGTTTGCAAGTGGATAATTGTATGTGTATTTCTCCAGTTTCATAAATTGTGCTCTCCCTGTATTTCCCTTTTTATAGTATATTTGAAGAATTGGTGTATTCTTGGATGAGCAGCTACCTAGATTACTTGTGGGGCTGTGTATGGATTCTTATGAGAAATTATATTCATATATGAGAAAAGAAAACGAGAGAATAACTACGGTGCTCCCAAGCAATATAGTAGACAATGTCTAGACCAAAAATACAGGCACATACACCAAGGGGAAGTAAATACAGTAGAAAACAACAGTCTAAAAATACAAAACAATAGTATTTTACTAGCTCTTGGTTAAATCAGCTGCTCAACCAGAAGTGGATAATCCCTTGATCCTCAAACATAGATGCAAAAGTGGAGATGGTGACCACACATAGAAGCAAGAGAGGACTCAAATATACAGTCTATTATAGACAGACAGAACCCCAAATCATCCAAAAATAATAATAAATCAGAGCGTGGTGGGGGGGATATATTATAGATGCAATGATATCTGTACTCACACGGCCGGGTGTGAGTCTAATTCTGATAGATGGTATCTTTACACCGTCCTATGAGCCACAGTCACTATGACGTCAACAGCATGGGACATCCACAGTAAGGAGATTATAGCAATATAGTAGGGATACCCCGCTACAGCTTAGTAATGAGTAGGAATTATTGTAATGGGAAAGGTGCTATGGGTAATTGGAACACACATATAGAGAGAGCAAGAAACCCAATTGAAGCACTCGATTCCCTAATCTGAATAATGAATAATTTAAAATAAATCTTTAATGGTCATCAAATTAAAAGAATGGGGGTTCAAAGCAGGACAGTGGACACACACATGAATCCTATGTCGAGTGCTCAAGGCACTCTGGATTTAGAATAAAACGAAACAATTGAGTTATTGAATTAAATCAATGTTTGAAAGGGGTCACACCCAAAATATAATACCCCCCACATACCCAAAACACAATACCCCCGCACACTCAAAATACAATACCCTCCGACACACACCCAAAATAAAATCCCCTCTCCCCACACAATCCCAAAATATAATACCCCCCACATACCCAAAACACAATACCCCAGACACCCAAAATATAATACCCCCCATATACCCAAAACACAATACCCCCGCACACTCAAAATACATTACCCTCCGACACACACCCAAAATAAAATCCCCTCTCCCCACACACACACAAAATATAATACCCCCCACATACCCAAAACACAAAATACAATACCCCCCCACACACACACACACACACACAAACTCAAGCCGATCTGATCTCTGTGCTGTTCTCTTTACCCAAAATACAATACGTCTCTCACACCCAAAAAACAATATCCCCCCCCCCACACACAAAATACAATACACCCCCCCCCCACACACACACACACACACACACACACACACAAACTCAAGCCGATCTGATCTCTGTGCTGTTCTCTTTAAAGTACGTTTGTCAAATGCATTATTTCCTCACATCAACAATAACACAAATTCAACCATTTTAAAGAATGTGGTACTGATTAAAATAGTACAAAAAAAGAAAGTTTCGTACCGAAAATTGTTTTCCAGAAATATATTGGACGTACTGCATGAAAGTTATGTCAATAAGTCAGATTGTCTGCGTTTACAGAAAAGCTATGCTGGTAAGAAGGCCTTGCATAAGTTATGTGTCAATGCAGGTCAGCAAATGTTGTTCTTAGGAATCCGTTTTCTCTTCATGATGCTGGTACTAAATGAGCACTTCATATTTAAAAGCAGTTTAAACCCATGTGGGCAGCCCAGTAATAGCAACAGTGTATATATACGCATGCATCTATTGCTTTTATTAACGTGTGTCTATGTTAAATCAAGCTTTTAAAAACATTGAGTGATTTTCTTTTAATTGCTTTCTTTAAAAAAAAGCAGCAAAACATTCACAATCCTATGTGTTTTTTATATTTATAAATGAGTTCTGTAGTGTTAAACAATACTTACTTCATTTGTTTTTCAAACTCGTAATGCCATCTTTAATGGGTTTTAATGTACTGAGCATCCTTTTCTTTGGTTGCTATAGCAGGTTCTGGTACACAGCAGGGCAAGAGCTGTGGAAACAAATGATCACCAACAGGAAAGTGTCGCAGTGTTCCCAGCAGGAGACTGTGGCTGAGTTGAAAGCTGTAACAATAGACAATGTTAACCTTAGGTTACATTGTAGTTGTTGCATTCCACTGACTGAAGTATTGATTGAAAAGCGGCCATTAAGTGAACCCAGGGAGCAGGATATTAACTGATCGATCACAGGAGAACAGATCAAGCAGCAGCTTAGTTAATTACTTTTCATTAAAGGTAATCAAATGCTGCATAAATAAAAAAACAAAAAACAAAGAAAGTACCCCAGAAACGCTGATTCTGGATGTGTTGGCTTAATTAAACACTAGTTGCAGACTTTTTTAAATGCAGCTTGAAAGTGTTAATGTGCTTAAAATTGTTAGACATGTATATATATTGTACATATATACACTTAAAGGGCTATTCAAAATTATGCATAACATTAAATCTTTATTTTCTCCCTAGCAACTAGGATGAAGTCATTACTGAAGAGAGGCTGCAATATGTAGAGATTTCTTATTAATTCCTCCTGTGTTCTGTTCTGAACCTGACAATTATATCCCGATTCGTCTAACCCCAATATAAGGCGTGTTCCTATCACTGCAGATAGATGCGTGGGGCGTCACACTACAATCTGGCAGAGTACTTGCATGGATAGTTCTATAACCTTACAAACTGCCATTAGCATAGAATTCATTTGATGCCGGACCCCAATGTTGTACTTGACTATATCCAGTCCGAGATCCTTTGATATCCATGAATCAGAGTCCGTCGGGGTCATCCTTCCCAGGGTTACATCTGATCTTACTGAGAGCTTTGCTGCTTTAGGGTTAGGGTTAGGGTTAGGGTTAGGGTTACATCTGATCTTACTGAGAGCTTTGCTGCTTTAGGGTTAGGGTTAGGGTTACATCTGATCTTACTGAGAGCTTTGCTGCTTTAGGGTTAGGGTTAGGGTTAGGGTTACATCTGATCTTACTGAGAGCTTTGCTGCTTTAGGGTTAGGGTTAGGGTTACATCTGATCTTCCTGAGAGCTTTGCTGCTTTAGGGTTAGGGTTATGGTTACATTTGATATTACTGAGAGATTTGCTGCTTTAGGGTTAGGGTTATGGTTACATTTGATATTACTGAGAGCTTTGCTGCTTTAGGGTTAGGGTTACATCTGATCTTACTGAGAGCTTTGCTGCTTTAGGGTTAGGGTTAAGGTTAGGGTTATGGTTACATTTGATCTTACTGAGAGCTTTGCTGCTTTAGGGTTAGGGTTACATCTGATCTTACTGAGAGCTTTACCGCTTTAGGGTTAGGGTTAAGGTTAGGGTTACATCTGATCTTACTGAGAGCTTTGCTGCTTTAGGGAGGCCGTGTGGGATAGACTTGAAATAACTCTACTAATGCTGTTGATAATTACAGATACTTGCGGAATACATGCACACGGCAAACAAGGCTCGCAAAAGCCCAATATTACTCCGATCATTTTGATCAAAACCCTCCAAATCCTGCAAAATTCTGAAAAGTCATCAATAATATATTTTAGCGCTGAAGCTGCCAATAACCATCTGGTATCAAAACGGACAATGTTCTTTTGTCTAATCACACAGCCATTGCCAATGCATTCAACACACAGCCTCAGCCCCGGGAAGCTCAAGCTTTCCCCCCTACGCCCTCCTACCGGCTGTCCTCCTCTCCGCATGCCCCCCCCCCTTACCTTGGTTCCTGGCGTCTGTGCGTCATGACGTCACGTTGCCATAGCAACGCGACATAATTTGCCGCCGTGTTGCCATGGCGACGCGTATACAGATGTCGGCTGAACCATGGTAAGTGAGGTTTACAGAGGCCTTCGCCGCTTCCCCGGCATTTAATATAAGAGCCTTCGGGAAGTGTGCGGGGCCTCTGTAAACCCCGCGCCCCCCGCAGATAATCTCGCGCCCCCCCCCCGTTTGTACCCCTCTGCCTTAACCTACGCATTTAATTAATACTTTATGTGGTGTACTAATTCCTTATTATCATGACACAATTGTTACCATAATCCTGAAGCCTATATTGAGTGCACCCCTATATCAGAACCCCCTTTTGACTATGCTCCAAAATGTCAATATCCCAGGATCTGTTGAGGAAATTGTATTGGAGTTCCTAACTAGTAAAGCTAAACAATCGATGTGGGACAGACCAATTGCAACCAAAGTTCCTTTTCCGAACTGTTACTTTGATGCCTGAAGCACTTCTCCTCTTTACGTGTTATTTATATGATTTGTTATTTATATGACTGTCACGTGTATCACTGCTGGGAAGCGCTATGTACATTAATGGCGCTATATAAATACATACATACATACATCATTATAAACGTGCCATGATGCTTCATGGATGTCATTGGAATCTAGCTGTGTCTGGATATCCATTACTTAATCCTGATACCGTCCTTGAGATCTGTATGTGTTAAAAGCCATTGTAACCTACACATCATTATGAAGTTGCCTAATATCAGTCATACTTATTAATACTCCTTGTACCAGCCTAAGAATGTTTCTTGTACTACCATGAAAAAAAAAGAATAGAAAAGGTGAGACACCACACGTGGTCCTCACAGAACGAGATGGAAAGTGTTCCAAGAAATCAAGTGTTTTACAAAAAGTAATGCATTAGTGGAACCGACAACTCAAGTGGCTTCTACATCACGAAAGGGCTGAGAAACTTTTCACACTTTCTAGTGGGTTAGAAAAAAAAAAGAACAGGAGAAAATAGATTTGGGTTTAGATTCTTAGAAAAATAAAAAATATTACATTAACTGTGTTTTATATATTGACTTGTGACGAACGAAGTGACACGCTAAGATCTGGACTCCAAAGTGTTGCTGTTTATTGAAACTTCGGGACTATACAAAGTAATGGCTCATGGCCTGCAGTGTACTCACAGCCTTGTGGCAGACCGTTTGCACACATGCGGCACAATTAGGCTGAGCTAATCCATGGTGAGTCAATGAATTCTTCAGTTCTTTACAGCAGGGGGGCTCAACTCCAGTCCCAAGCCCCCCCAAAAAGGCCATGTTTTCAGGATATCGCAACTTCAGCACAGGTGGCTTAATCAGTGGCTTAAGCTTGAGCCTCTGATTGAGCCACCTGTGCTGAAGCAGGAACTGATTGAGCCACCTGTGCTGAAGCAGGGATATCCTGAAAACCTGACCTGTTGGGGGGGGGGGCTTGATGACTGAAGTTGAGCCCCCTCTGCTCTATTCATGCACTATGCATGTGTGGTTATCGTGTACTTGCGTGAGCCTGAAAATGTGTTACTTTTTGGAATCAATAATCTCTTGTAATTCCTTTGTCCGAAATGCTACCGTTTCTTTCGTTTCCTTATCGTAATACACACTGCACGTTAGCTGCACACACCTCACTAGTTTTCTCTTTCTCACTAACTTGTCACCAGCTCCACACCTGTGACCTGTAACTTACAGCGATACAGCCCGGATACATCAAACCGCGCTATTCCAAAAACAAAGCGCTATTTTTATTGTGCAACTCATCAATGTGGCACTGATAAAAATAACGCGTCTGTGATCCGATCCATTAAAAAATAGACCTAATACCGCACCTCCTGGTATTATCCTGCCATACATCATGTTCCGATATTTATTTATTTATGATTAATGGCAGAAATACCACAGAGGGGGGGCAAGGGTGGGAGGGAGAGGGGGGCAAGGGGAGGGAGGGGGGGCAAGGGGAGGGAGGGGGGAGGGAGGGAGGAGGGAGGGGGGGCAAGGGGAGGGAGGGGGAGGGAGGGGGGTGGAGGGAGGGCAAAGGGAGGGAGGGGGGGCAAGGGGTGGGGGGTGCAAGGGGTGGGGGGTGCAAGGGGTGGGAGGGGGTGTGCAAGGGTTTGCAAGGGGGGGTGCTCTGTGGCTGTCCACCCCCCACCCCCTCCCACCCCCACCTGCTTGGTTCCCCGATGGGACGGGCCTCTCCCCCTCCCCCCGTTCCCCGATGGGTCGCCCGCCCGTTCCCCCCTCTACCCGGTTCCCCGATGGCTCTGGCCTCTCCTTTCCTCCCCCCCTCCCCCCCGTTCCCCGATGTCTCGGGCCTCTCCTTTCCCCACTCCCCCGTTGCCCGATGGGTCAGCCGCCTGGCCGCTCCCCCCTCCGCTCGGTTCCCCGATGGCTCGGCCGCTTCCCCCCCGTGCCGGCAGCTTGGTCCCCCAATGGGTTGGTCCGGGCCACGGAGGCGCGTGCAGGCGGCAGGAAGCGCCATGTGGGGTCCTGACCTGAGGCGGGAAGTTGCGCGGCTGAAATAGGTGAGTTAGGGGGGACATAATTTATTGATTATTGTGCACTCCCCCGCTCGTTCCTGGGCGGTTGAGGCGGGACGCGCAGGGCTGTGAGGCGCAGTGGGTGTAAGGGGTGAGGCGGGACGCGCAGGGCTGTGAGGTGCAGTGGGTGTAAGGTGTGAGGCGGGACGTGCAGGGCAGTGAGGCGCAGTGGGTGTAAGGGGTGTAAGGGGTGAGGCGGGACGCGTAGGGCTGTGAGGCGCAGTGGGTGTAAGGGGTGAGGTGGCAGGCCTGCAGGAGGGGTGTGAGGCGGCATTTTGTACTAACTTACCTGGGCGGGAGGTGGCAGCTGGTGCACATCGGGTGGTAGGCCATCTTGGAGAGGAGCTCGCGGTGTGAGTGTGTGTGTGTGAGTTATGTTAGACCCCACCGGCCAATGAGAGCCGTGGGGGGCGGGTTGCTGACTGAGCAATCTGATTGGCCAGAGGCTGGGACCGTGCGACAGTGGACATACAACGGTTTCAGAAATATAGATATACACAAGATAAGCTACACTAAACCAGCATGGAATAGGTGGCAAAATATAACTTTAAATACATTACAGTACATATTAACCCCTTAGATGCCCAAGTTGTTACTTGTCATGTTGACCATAGTTTTCATGACTAGATGACGCCTACCCCCCTTGGTCACCTTAGTGGCTAGTAAAGTATTGCTGTTAAGGTAACCAAGGGGTTAACCCCTACCACCACCCACACCAGGGTCACTACCCCCAAACCCCCCAATAAACATAAAAAAACAATCACATCATTAAAAAAAGCCTTTAAATCCCGTGCTTATCACTGTGGCCTAAGCCCACAATGGGGACCTACAGAAGATAGCCACACTGCCAATCAATGTTGACCTTTAAAACAAATGTGATTATTTATCCCTGCCGGGAGGAAGGCCATCCTCATCTTCATGGCAGAAGCCAACAAGAACAAATACAAGAAAGGATAAATAAAATAAACAATTCAAGTCTGATGGCTAAAAAAAAACCTCACCCATAAACCATAAGGAAATGAACGTATTATTAATTTCTGCATCGTGATTCTGGGTAAAACATCACACCCGGCAAATTGTTACTGCAAACTTGGTCTATTCCATCTTAGAATTGCGGTAATAAGACGCAGTATTTCGGGGGGGGGGTTTGCAAAGAAATATGAAAAGGACTGAAGTTCCTCAAGGGAGAGGTCGAGTCGGACGGTGTTGCCTCTGTCGTGGCGGCAGTTGGGGGATAAGTGCTTGTCCTTGCCAGACAGGGATCTGTGCTGGTAAAGCCCGGTGGGCCTGGGCATGGTGAGTGGGTGGGGTCATTTAAATGTGACTTCCGGGAACCCACTCACGCTAACAGCCGGGTCACATGGGCCCGGCTTGAGGGTCTCGGGGTCATCGTTTCTATTACCGTTTCTCTCCCTCTCAAAATTCACCTCTTTAAGCTCTCCGGGGCAGCGATTGTTTTTTCTAATGTTCCCTTTAATGTTTGAAGCACACCCCCATTATATATTGTGTTACATCTATTACTACTGTGAAGCTCTATGACCGGGGATAGCGCTATAGCAACACAGAGATACATATTTTAAATAACAATAGGGATCTTATACATTGGAATGTTTCATTATATAATACAAGGTGCATTACTGGTTTAAGTGTATCAGTAAATATCAATTGAAACTGGCCTGACATTTCCAGCAGGAATCCCATTGTTGACATTAATGGGGGTTAAAGCTGCAATTCAGTCTTTTTTTTTTTTTTTTTTACTTCAATAGTTTCATGTGTGCAATCTCTAATTACCTAAAGAACTGTATAGCTGCAGGTCAATTCGTTCTCCATGTATTGATAGGCGAAATTTGGTGACATAATTAGTGAAGGGATCTGTTTTTCTTCTGCTTCTGTCTCTCAGTGGAAGCTCATGAATATTCATGAGCACTACTGCACTGACATGTGCTAGAGGGAGGGCAGGGCTGACAAAGGGGTGTGCCAGAGCTTGTGACAGGACATGAAGGGGCAGTGCCTTAGCAAATGGCTGTTAAAATAGAATACAAGAAAATTGGTCTTTCAAAGTTGTTTTTTTAAAAACAGAAAATGCTAAAAGTATTTTTTCTTACTACAGAACTGATTTATTAAAAAAACCCACACATGCAGGATATTGACTGAACTGCAGCTTTAAGTAATTTTGTTGTCTAAATTCATTATCATATCACAAGAGGGACAGCTTTGAGTTGCTTTTGTTATATGCCAGGAGCATAAAAGCAAATATCTGATATGACACATCAATGTAGGAAAGCAAAAAAAAAAAAAATACATAGATCTGTCAGGTGTACGATCATTTTTCTTTAAGACGTGAGCTTATTATTAGCTTATATCTTTTTGACATAAATAGAGAATCTTCATCTTATTTGAATTATATTTAATGTATCATTTAACAAGAAACCTCTCCTTGAATGAAAAATTTTGTATTGGATATTATGCAAAATGGATTAGAAAATATAAGAACACAAATTAAATGGTTGCTTATTCATTCCAGTAATGCCAACCACAGAACAGAAATTTGTCAATATCTTCTAAGTGTTCTGTGAATACAGACACGGGTTCTGTGCAATATGCTTCCCCTTGCTTTATTAGAATGGGGCTTAAATCTTCCAGAGCAAGGGGAAGAGTTCTTTACAATATATTGAATAGGGGCCATAATGAGACAATTAGAAGTGATGTCCTCTTCTGTCAGTCTCCCTGAATTGGAGTCAGTCACAATTTAGCATAAGCAGATTATAGACAAAAGCGTAATATAGCGAATAAAAATCAGTAGTTTCCATGAAAAAAATTATTTTTGACCCAGAACCCACAAACCTCACTATTTTCATGCTTATCTCTAAACCTCACTATTTTCAGGCTTACAGTATCCCTAAACCTCACTATTTTCAGGCTTTGGAAGTGGACATCTCTGAAAAGACAAAGTAGATGAATACTAATCACAATTAAAGACATTTCAAGAAAATAATAATAGTAATATTTATATATATTGTGACAAACGCCCCTCTTTTGTAGTGCTGACGTCTGTCTGGGTTCTTCCCGACACAGTCTTCTAGGGTTAATTATACAACAAACAGGATCAGGCAAAGTATTATGCTGCTTAACTCAGGCTTCTGCCTGCTTTATTTTCATCCAAGTAAGGTACTGCAGCTTTAACATGTGAAGGTTAGAGGTACTCAGATACTTTCATTCAGCAGTTCACATATTTCAGTGTTACCATATTTCCCACACTGTTATTTCAAGAAATAAAACCAAAATCATATAAGCAAAATCCTATCCCTTTCAGGGATCTAACTACACATCAGAATTAGTCTCTCTAACAGCTGCTGGCCAACTAAACTGGTTCCCCAGCTTAAAACAATGCTCTTTCATTTAGGAACACAAGATACAGCACAGTCTTTTAGCAACAGCAGTAACCATTTGTTTTGTCTTATCTGTTCGTGGAGTCCAGGCAAATCCTCTGGTACTGTGATACGTGGAGGGGCCGTCAACCCCGATACTGGATGCAGGGGAGCAGCGATACCCCCAGCCTCCAGGCTCCAAGGAGAGAGAGTGAAATGCAAAACCTCTCTGCTCTAAATACCTGTGCATGTGATTAGAAGAGCAGGTGAGGGAGAACTAGAGCCATTGTAATCTGTGGTCTGGATTTTCCATCCAGCTGCCTGAGTTAATGTGAAGCTGTGGAACGGATCATTTTTAGCTATTCCTGCACTTTCTGCTCTAAAATGGGGCAGAAAGCTGCCTAACATCTTTGGACTATGTCACATATCCCCCTCCCCAGCTCACACCTACTGGGGTGAGCGGCCATGGACCTCACTGGGGTGAGCGTCCTACCTGAAATACTTGAGCTACCTCCTCAGTACAACATTAAGTATTCACATGATACGAATATGAACTTTTTCCATGGCAATTATGGACAATAGGTTTCGTCATAAGAGACTATACTTGCCAAACATATGTTGTTGCTCTCTATTAGGGAACTATTTTGAAAAATAAGTGTCTAGCACACATTCTTACAACCCAGGATATGCTAAATATATTCACAAAACCAAACAATTTCTATTATCTCCCTGGGTTTTTCTACTGTAGAATATGAACCTCATTATATATTTACCAACCGAAAGGGCCATCAACCCTGTATATTAATTTGTAGTTTAGCTACATTTTCAACACAGAGAACCAATATAACACTGTAACATTGACAAAATGCTTATTCTAGAGGCCTAATATACCTTAACTACAAAAGCTTATTTGCATAGTTAAGTGTCCGTGACATAGTCCACACGTGTAATAACAAAAAAAATATCGGTCAATTCCCCAAACACATTTTTTTTTTCTTTGACTTCCAGTCCATTACATTTCCTGACTTTATTTCATAGGCCGCTGCAAACTGCAAATGACTGGACTGTTTCTTTAGCTTCTGACGGAACTCTGGGGCCGGATAGTCTTTGTCTTTATATTGTGGCCCAGAGTGGCGAGATCCGGAAAAATTCAAGGCCAGCGTTGACCTTCGTCGCTTTTGATTTGCGACCTTTGAACCTTTATGGTACTTAGAAGATGAAGCACTGATTACCTGGAGCACCTTCACCTTGATGGGGCTCTCACTAACTCCGGCTGTACCCTGTGGTATTTTACCTTTGCAGCCGGCAGGCATGTAGTCTTGGACCTCTCTTTCCTGAGGTCTACATTTATTCAGGCGGAAGTACCGCTGGATAACCAGTGACGCATTTCTCAGGGTTTGATAGCGAATCCTGTTCTGTGTCATCCTAGTCAGAGACTGGATTTTTATAGTTGCTCCTTTCATAATGAGGAACCTGTTTCGTACCATGCGGGCACGGTAGAATGATTGAAGAACACAGGCTGCTTTATTCCGGTGATTGAACCGACGAATTTTCATCCCTCTGTAGGCAGCCTGTAGGATGATAGTTGCGGCGCGTTTACGCCAATAATTTTCTCTTTCCCTTCTTCCTTGGACAAGAGCTTTGCAGTGCTTCTGAATTATTCTAATGCTTTTCTCCTTTTTCAAAATGTTAAGTTCCTCCACGAGAGAATTTTGTTTTGTGCATACATGTCGCAATTCTGTTCTCAGAGCGTCCATTTCTTCCTGGTGCTGGCTCTGAGTGTGCATCAGTGCTTCCTGCACTTCTAATTTTTCCTGAGTCAACTGTTTCTTTACTTTTTCTGCTTGGTCAGTCAAATCTGAATTTTCCAATTTCAGAGTCTCATTTTCTTGCTTTACAGTCTCTAACTCACTTAGGGCAATCTCATGGGTTTGCTTCAACATTCCCAGCTCTGTGTTCAGACCGTGGCCCTCCAGGCGTAAGTGTTGCACCTCTGTGCTGAGCGCATGAACCTCTTGTAGAGCCTTCCCGTATTTCTGTTTTAGGATAGCAATCAATTTGTCAGACTTAATCTGTTTTTCATCCCTGGTGGCAATTACGGTGTTGGCCTTTTCCAGATTAGTCGTCACCTCTTCCATCTCACTCCGTAAGAGAGACTCTGTTTTCTTCAAAGCCTCGTGCTCTTGTAAAGCTGGAAGTATACACCTCTGTAACTCGGCGTTCGCTTCTCGCTCCTTGTTCCAACATTCTCGCACCTTATTGTTAGATTCTTGCTTATTCTTCCAACATTCTCGCTCCTTCATCAATCCCTGCCGCAGGACTTCATAATTATGGCGGGCAGCTTGGAGTGCAGAAACCAAAGCCTCTTTATCCTGGTTCAAGGATTCAGCTTCCCTTTGCTCCTCCTTTTCCTTTGCCACTGTTCCCGTGACAATTCTGCCGGTCACTCCGGTCTGCAGCACATCTTGGCGCCTTTCTGACACATGTCCTGACAGCGCCGGTTCAAGTGGCTCGGTCACTTCCCCTGTGACTTGAGGAACAGTTTTCTTTTTCTTCTTTCTTTTTGCTTTATTAGCTCCAGAGATATCAGTGGTACTGGGCACAAGCACACTGGTATCAGCTTCCACATCTTGCTTGCACTCATAGGGCGTTGCTTGTTTTTGCAGCTGTTTGTCTTTGAAATTTTTGGGGCACACATCTTCCATGTGACCTACTTTATGACAGGTCCAGCATACTAAATTCATCTGTGGGTACGGCTCTCCTCCAGGGGCCACATACGAGTCGCCATCATCATCATCATCATCGTATGGCCTGAAGGGACACTGTTTTTCATGATTATGTACATTACAAAACAAACATTTCACGTCGGCCATTTTAGAAACCCGGCAGGGACAATCTGCTAGCTGCAATTTCACTCACTTCAGCCACTTGCATACAGCACTTGCTAGCTGCAAATTCACTCACTTCAGCAAAAGGCATTAGCTTTACAAACAGCACTGGCTAGATGCAATTTTTTTTTTCTCAGCAAAACATTTTGGTTTTCTGTTTGGGTTCAAGGTGCTATTGCATCCACACTTCGCACATTCTCTGTGTATGCTAGAAGCACAACTGATATACACAGTGGGACAGACTTCACTCATAGCATCTGTACTTTAGTTCAGCTGGGCGGCCATTTTAAACCCCCGCATTTATTTGCAAACCCACAGACTTTTTAGTGTCGACCCGCATTCTCCACCATATGTGACAAACGCCCCTCTTTTGTAGTGCTGACGTCTGTCTGGGTTCTTCCCGACACAGTCTTCTAGGGTTAATTATACAACAAACAGGATCAGGCAAAGTATTATGCTGCTTAACTCAGGCTTCTGCCTGCTTTATTTTCATCCAAGTAAGGTACTGCAGCTTTAACATGTGAAGGTTAGAGGTACTCAGATACTTTCATTCAGCAGTTCACATATTTCAGTGTTACCATATTTCCCACACTGTTATTTCAAGAAATAAAACCAAAATCATATAAGCAAAATCCTATCCCTTTCAGGGATCTAACTACACATCAGAATTAGTCTCTCTAACAGCTTCTGGCCAACTAAACTGGTTCCCCAGCTTAAAACAATGCTCTTTCATTTAGGAACACAAGATACAGCACAGTCTTTTAGCAACAGCAGTAACCATTTGTTTTGTCTTATCTGTTCGTGGAGTCCAGGCAAATCCTCTGGTACTGTGATACGTGGAGGGGCCGTCAACCCCGATACTGGATGCAGGGGAGCAGCGATACCCCCAGCCTCCAGGCTCCAAGGAGAGAGAGTGAAATGCAAAACCTCTCTGCTCTAAATACCTGTGCATGTGATTAGAAGAGCAGGTGAGGGAGAACTAGAGCCATTGTAATCTGTGGTCTGGATTTTCCATCCAGCTGCCTGAGTTAATGTGAAGCTGTGGAACGGATCATTTTTAGCTATTCCTGCACTTTCTGCTCTAAAATGGGGCAGAAAGCTGCCTAACATCTTTGGACTATGTCACAATATATATATATTCTTCAAAATAAATTGAAAGGACTGAAGGACCTAACCCCTGCAATTCAGCCAGTTTAATCATCAAGCATTATTATTTTGTTACACCGAGTTCTCTCTGTCTGCGGGACGTTATGTGGTGGCATTCCTGTATGCGCTGATACGCTGTCAGAATGAGCAGGGTGCTGTCCCTTCTCCTGCAATCAGTTTTAATAATCAGATTTGGTGCCTGGAGCTGACAATAACACGGTTCAGAAAAGAAGAAGACAAAAGGCGCGCACGGACGTCCGGTAGATAAGTAGCTGGACAAAGATACATATAAAATATTATTTATTTAAGTAATAATCCCAGAAGAACAGGGCATTACTGGCCAGTAATGCCCTGGCTGGAAGAGTTGAAGGCCCGAGACGAAGCTGAGGGACTTTAACCCAGCCAGGGGATTATTGTCCAGTAATGCCCTGTTCTGAGGGGATTATTACTATTATAGGCTAAATGTAGCTTATTTTTTTTATTTTTCATAAAAAAGATACATTTTATAGTCATTGATTTTTATCAGCATGATCGTCTACATTCTTTTGCTGCAAGTTTATTAAAAGGAAATTGTACATACACACAGCCCCCTCTATACACATACATACACCCACACTGCAGCCCCTCCCCCTCTATACACACAAACACACTCTGCAGTCCCCCTACGCACTGTGCAGCCCCCCTCCTCTACACGCACAAAACACACTGCAGCCCTCCTCCACCCTCTACACTCACAAAACACACACAGCAGCCCCCCCTTTACACCCACAAAACACAGAAACACACTGCCGACACACACACCAAAACACACTGCAGCCATCCTCCACCATCTACACCCACTGACACACACACACACACACACACACACAGACACACACACACACACTGCAGCCCCCCTCTACACCCACAAAACACACTGCAGCCACCCTCCACCATCTACACCCACTGACACACACACACACACACACACACACACACACACACACACACACACACACACACTGCAGCCCCCCTCTACACCCACAAAACACACTGCAGACACACACACCAACAAAACAGACTGCTGCCCCTCTACATCCATAAAACACACACCAGCAGCCCCCCTCTACACCCACTGCAGCCCCCCTGTAAACCCACACACTGCAGACACACACCAACAAAACACTCTGCATCCCTCCTCCACCAAGACTCTGCTGCCCCCTGTACACCCACAAAACACACACCAACAGAAGACACACATACCAATAAAACACTCTGCCGGCCCCTTAATACCCACAAAACACACAACAGACGCACAAATCTTTCTCTTCACTCTCCTGTGCGGAGCTCTCTGCAGGCAGGGAGTGGGAGGAGTCAGTGCCTGGCTGGAGGGAGGGGGAGGAGTCAGTGCCTGGCTGCAGGCAGGGAGTGGGAGGAGTCAGTGCCTGGCTGCAGGGAGGGGGAGGAGTCAGTGCCTGGCTGCAGGCAGGGTGGGGGAGGAGTCAGTGCCTGGCTGCAGGCAGGGAGTGGGAGGAGTCAGTGCCTGGCTGCAGGGAGGGGGAGGAGTCAGTGTCTGGCTGCAGGCAGGGAGGGGGAGGAGTCAGTGCCTGGCTGAAGGGAGGGGGAGGAGTCAGTGCCTGGCTGCAGGCAGGGAGTGGGAGGAGTCAGTGCCTGGCTGCAGGGAGGGGGTGGAGTCAGTGTCTGGCTGCAGGCAGGGAGGGGGAGGAGTCAGTGTCTGGCTGCAGGCAGGGAGGGGGAGGAGTCAGTGCCTGGCTGCAGGCAGGGTGGGGGAGGAGTCAGTGCCTGGCTGCAGGGAGGGGGAGGAGTCACTGTCTGGCTGCAGGGAGGGTGGGGGAGGAGTCAGTGCCTGGCTGCAGGCAGGGAGTGGGAGGAGTCAGTGCCTGGCTGCAGGGAGGGGGTGGAGTCAGTGTCTGGCTGCAGGCAGGGAGGGGGAGGAGTCAGTGTCTGGCTGCAGGCAGGGAGGGGGAGGAGTCAGTGCCTGGCTGCAGGCAGGGTGGGGGAGGAGTCAGTGCCTGGCTGCAGGGAGGGGGAGGAGTCACTGTCTGGCTGCAGGGAGGGTGGGGGAGGAGTCAGTGCCTGGCTGCAGGCAGGGTGGGGGAGGAGTCAGTGCCTGGCTGCAGGCAGGGTGGGGGAGGAGTCAGTGCCTGGCTGCAGGCAGGATGGGGGAGGAGTCAGTGCCTGGCTTCAGGCAGGGAGGGGGAGGAGTCAGTGCCTGGCTGCAGGCAGGGTGGGGGAGGAGTCAGTGCCCGGCTGCAGGCAGGGTGGGGGAGGAGTCAGTGCCCGGCTGCAGGCAGGGTGGGGGAGGAGTCAGTGCCTGGCTGCAGGCAGGGTGGGGGAGGAGTCAGTGCCCGGCTGCAGGCAGGGTGGGGGAGGAGTCAGTGCCTGGCTGCAGGCAGGGTGGGGGAGGAGTCAGTGCCTGGCTGCAGGCAGGGAGGGGGAGGAGTCAGTGCCTGGCTTCAGGCAGGGAGGGGGAGGAGTCAGTGCCTGGCTGCAGGCAGGGTGGGGGAGGAGTCAGTGCCTGGCTGCAGGCAGGGAGTGGGAGGAGTCAGTGCCTGGCTGCAGGGAGGGGGAGGAGTCAGTGTCTGGCTGCAGGCAGGGAGGGGGAGGAGTCAGTGCCTGGCTGGAGGGAGGGGGAGGAGTCAGTGCCTGGCTGCAGGCAGGGAGTGGGAGGAGTCAGTGCCTGGCTGGAGGGAGGGGATGAGTCAGTGCCTGGCTGCAGGGAGGGTGGGGGAGGAGTCAGTGCCTGGCTGCAGGCAGGGTGGGGGAGGAGTCAGTGCCTGGCTGCAGGCAGGGTGGGGAAGGAGTCAGTGCCTGGCTGCAGGCAGGATGGGGGAGGAGTCAGTGCCTGGCTGCAGGCAGGGAGGGGATGAGTCAGTGCCTGGCTGCAGGGAGGGGGAGGAGTCACTGTCTGGCTGCAGGGAGGGTGGGGGAGGAGTCAGTGCCTGGCTGCAGGCAGGGTGGGGGAGGAGTCAGTGCCTGGCTGCAGGCAGGGTGGGGGAGGAGTCAGTGCCTGGCTGCAGGCAGGGTGGGGGAGGAGTCAGTGCCTGGCTGCAGGCAGGGTGGGGGAGGAGTCAGTGCCTGGCTGCAGGCAGGGTGGGGGAGGAGTCAGTGCCTGGCTGCAGGCAGGGTGGGGGAGGAGTCAGTGCCTGTCTGCAGGCAGGGTGGGGGAGGAGTCAGTGCCTGGCTGAAGGCAGGGTGGGGGAGGAGTCAGTGCCTGGCTGCAGGCAGGGTGGGGGAGGAGTCAGTGTCTGGCTGCAGGCAGGGTGGGGAGGAGTCAGTGCCTGGCTGCAGGCAGGGTGGGGGAGGAGTCAGTGCCTGGCTGCAGACAGGGTGCGGGAGGAGTCCGTGCCTTGCTGCAGGCAGGGTGGGGGAGGAGTCCGTGCCTTGCTGCAGGCAGGGTGGGGGAGGAGTCCGTTCCTTGCTGCAGGCAGGGTGGGGGAAGGGTCAGTGCCTTGCTGCAGGCAGGGTGGGGGAGGAGTCAGTGCCTGGCTGCAGGCAGGGTGGGGGAGGAGTCAGTGTCTGGCTGCAGACAGGGTGCGGGAGGAGTCGGTGCCTTGCTGCAGGCAGGGTGGGGGAGGAGTCCGTGCTTTGCTGCAGGCAGGGTGGGGGAGGAGTCCGTGCCTTGCTGCAGGCAGGGTGGGGGAGGGGTCAGTGCCTTGCTTCAGGCAGGGTGAGGGAGGAGTCAGTGCCTGGCTGCAGGCAGGGTGGGGGAGGAGTCGGTGCCTGGCTGCAGGCAGGGTGAGGGAGGAGTCAGTGCCTGGCTGCAGGGAGGGAGGGGGAGGAGTCCGTGCCTTGCTGCTGCCTTCTGTCCAATCACCTCCCCTGTGTAAGAGCAAATTTCACTCTTTGTGATTGAAAACCGGAAGCTGATTGGCTGAAAAACTTTGCAGGGTGCCAAGATATGGACTATCTTTGATGATATTACCACACTTGCCTTAAATATAGAGCACTGGCTTAGGGATAATTTCCCTTACTCTACCAAATAACACGGTTCAGCTCACAGGGACCCAGTTCCCATCCTAGCCAAAAAAAATGGGGGTTAAAAAAAAATAGGACTAGGAGGCGTTTTCTGCCTTAGACCCTTTTAAACATTCTCCAATTCTCCCCTCCCCCCCAAACAAAATAACACCCATTAAATATACATTACATTTTCACATTTACAAACGGATTGTATTGGCAAAGTGAAGCCCATTTCTCATTTCAAATGTATAATTAAATAACACATTGACAGTGACAGCTAACAAATACTCTGCTCAACTTTGAGTATTTGGCAAGTAGATATATCCATCACAGCAACTAAAAAAGTACAGTGTAACATGGTAACATTTGCAGGACGTAAAAATAGTGTTACAATGGCAAAAAGTTGCATGCAAACCCCAAACAAGAATGTTAACTCTTATTACAAACCAGAATGTGAGCACCCTTGGTAGGTGAAGTCACACAATTTGTGAGAAAAGATCTGCAAAAGATGAAATGATGGGAGCAATGAGAGAAAGTTGACTGGCAAGAAGAGGCATTAGAAAGGTTTGGGGATATAAATAATATCAAAGCGTTGGAAAGTAGCGCATCCGGAAAGAGGAAGGTCAACGTTAGCAAAAAAATAGAAAAGCAGTGAAGTTATGCTCCAAGTACAGGGAAAGTATAAAGCAATATAAGGAAACGAAATAAATACAATATGATATAAACTAGAATTAACAGCAAGGTAGCTGTATCCATGATGGTGTAATGGAAAAAGCCTGGTTTCACATAGGGAGAAGAATACTTTCAAAATGCACATCTGCAATTTGTGGATTTATTCCAGTCACAAAGAGGATTCGACAAACTCTGCCCAATCTCTCACTGTCTCACTCTTTATTTCTAGATGTTGTAGGAGTTAATATATATATATATATATATATATATATATATATATATATATATATATATATATATATATATATATATATATATATATATTTTATATATATATATATTTTGTAAACTTTAATTTGATCACTTATGCCCAGATGCACAAAGCTTGGTTATTGTATGGATGTGTATCTTTATTTATATAGCGCCATTAATGTACATAGAGCTTCACAGCAGTAATACACATGACATAATAATATAAATAACAAATAATACAAATAACACATAATGGGAATAAGTGCTTCAGACATAAAAGAATCATTTAGGAAGAGGAGTCCCTGCCCCGAAGAGCTTACAATCTAATTGGTAAGTAGGAGGAACATACAGAGACAGTAGGAGGGCGTTCTGGTAAGTGCGTCTCAAAAAACACTCCAAACTCCCCTCAGGCGTGAAAGAAGAAGAAAACCGACATAGTGCAATTGTGTAATACAAAAATTGAAAAAGTGATAAATCTAGCGAGTGCCCACTCACATGGTGGGAATCATATTCAGGCATTTTCAGATAATCTCTGATCTGGGTCAATGGTAGATTCAGCAGGAACTCTTCCGACCATACAAAGAAGAAGTATAATATTGTAAAACTGTTTTATATTAAAAACACATATGAGCAGTGAGCAGTGAGCCCATTCAACTCACATGCTCCAAATTGATCAAAAGCTATGTGACCACTCTGGGTCCAGCAGTGTCTGCGTCCCGGTCAATGCTCAGCTGATGGCAAGTACTTATTGGCAATCTCCTCCCCGATTGGGGCTTCATCGATCTGAGTATTGCACCCCTAAGGAAGTTCGGTCATCCGAGCGAAACGCGTAGGGTGTTCCCTGTGTTTTGTGAACATTTTAAGCGCCGCTGTGCAGCTCTGTTCCCCCGCTATCAATCAGATCAAGGAAGCCACAATCGGGGGTTCCCATTGGCTAGAGCAATATCGTGACGTCACCAGCCGAGAGTCCGCAAGCGAGGATATGTGAGGAGATTTTTTTGGTGACGTCTACCATAGGGTGTTGAGAAACACCCTTCAGCCAGCTGCACCTCCCTGCTTGGTGATATAAATTTGCACGTATTTATTATTATATTAGGTGGTTTGGGTTTGCGCTTATTCTTTTTGTTGGTAAATGCGTCTGCAGGGGGCAAAGCTTTATGTATCAGGTGTATAGTATCAGCCACAGTGCTACTCATATGCTTCGTTAAGCAGGTGTGTTTTAGGTGGGTCTTAAGGTGGATAGAGAGGGTGCTAGTCGGGTTTTGAGGGGAAGGGCATTCCAGAGGTGTGGGGTAGTCAGTGAGAAGGGTTTAAGGCGGGAGAGGGCTTCAGATACAAATGGGGTAGACAGAAGACATCCTTGAGCAAAACGCAAGAGCCGGGATGGTGCATAACGAGAAATATTAGGGCTGAGATGTAAAGAGGAGCAGAAAAGTGTAAGGCCTGGGACCCGCTGCGCCGGGTGGTGCGGGCGGCCGCGTGAGCGCAACTCACCATTGCTGTTTATCCTCACGATCCAGTCCCAGTCCCTCCTCACTGCCAACTGACTACGTACTGTGACGCGTCAGCCAGCAGGGGATACAAGAGAATTGTGTTCCCGTGCAGCGACACGTCACATGGTACGCGAAGGGGCCAATCATAGACTGGCCATCAACCAATGGCAAGCCAGCTAGTGCTAGCCAATGGGAGCAAATTTTTTCAAACACGGAAGAGGGAAAACTTGTGTTTGAAAACATTGTTTTCAAGCCATTCAGCTTGTAGGTTGCTTGCAGTTTGCTGCTAGCTTTATTTATTTCATTTATTATTTATTATAGTTAGATATTCTATTACAGTTATTTATTATTTATTTTGATTTTGCTCGTCTTGAGAGCGCCGTTTTGGGTGCTCGTGTGTGGAGCTGCTGCAGTGCTGTGAGCGAGCCCTGCTTTGTTTTGGTTTTGGCTTTGGCCCTGCCCCCGTCATGGCCGCGCCCTCCCCCCCCCCCACATCATGGCCGCGCCCTCCCCCCCCCCCACGTCATGGCCGCGCCCCCCGACCAGTTTGGCCACGCCTCCCCCCCGCTCGCAAAAATGGTCCCTACAGACCGCAGAAAGCCCCAAGTGCCTCTCCACACGCCGCCAGTCTGCAGTGCGGGCTCGTGGTCTGAGGCAGCGGGGCCTTAGCCTTAAGCTTTAAAGTGAGGAGGAGAATGGAGTGTGAGATACGGGATTTGATAGGAAGCCAGGAGAGGGATTTCAGCAGGGGGGACGCAGAGACAAATTTAGGAAAGAGTAGAGTGATTCTGGCAGCAGCGTTATTGATTTAACGAGACATCTCGTTAAGTGCTAACTTGGGATATAACCCTCTGTGCGATGAGCTCACACTCACACTGCCCCCTGTGTGATGAGCTCACACACACTCACACTGCCCTCTCTGTGATGAGATCACACACTCACACTGCCCTCTCTGCAATGAGATCTCACACTGCCCCCTGTGCAATGAGCTCACACACACTCACTCTGCCCCCTGTGCAATGAGCTCACACACACTCACACTGCTCCCTGTGTGATAAGCTCACACACTCACTCTGCCCCCTGTGCGATGAGCTCCACACTCACACTGCCCTCTGTGCGATGAGATCTCACACTCACACTACCCCCTGTGTGATAATCTCCACACTCACACTGCTCCCTGGCAGGTTCCTCTCCAGTGTGCTCTGGACATGTGACTGTAATGGACATGAGAGCAGCCAATAATAACGGCTGTGGAAGAGGAGGGACTATGCGGGAGAAGAGCCTTTAAAAAAGGGGGGTCGGCTATGTTGTAATAGTAAAAAAGAACTGTAAGTCCTCTTCTCTCTGTTATATCAAAGGGTGATGAGGTAGCCAACTGGAAAACACAAAACAATTTGTTTGAATGTCTGTTCGGACAAAATGTAAATGATCAGTATTTGCACAATTAAGTATTCATCCAGTATTCAATATGCATAAGGGCTTGACCCCGCTGCCTACTACAGCGTCCGCTGTGGCGGACGCTGCACGGACGAGAGCCCTCCCCTCAATGGCGCCGGGCCCGCTGCGAGGGGGGGCTGCAGCGCTGGGGCGAGAGTTGCTCCTGCTCTCAATAGAATTGAGAGCAGGACTCGCGATGAGCGATACTGCACGCCCCCCGGCGGTTCAGCCAATGAGGGCGAACCTGCCGGGTGATGTCATGGCCACGCCCCCCCGGTCTCTCTTCCTGCAGTGAGCTGCAGACCAGGGAATCGGCTGCACGCGCCGCCAATCTCGCGGGCGCACGTTGCAGCGGAGTTACCGGGGCCTTAGCCTAAGAATTGTGAATTAGGCCGCGCTTATAGTCCCGGCGACGTGATGCGACATCGCATCAAAACAAATGTATTGAATCTGCGATCGCTGGAAGTCAATTCAATTTGATTTTTCAGCGACCGCAGCATGACGTCACCGTCGCAGTCGCCGGGACGGGACTATAAGCGCGGCCTTAATCTTCTAGTGCCGCAACCACCGCGGTCGTATGACCGTGCGCGGCAGCCGACCAAAGATGGTAAGCCTGGCTACATCTGTATGTAAGAGAACGTGGTTAGTGAAAGGAGCAGGTTGAAGGGGAAGAACGAGATGGAGTGAATGTGTGCGTGACTTTTACGATGGCCAGGAGATATTTCCTTCCACATTGAGAAATGCCCCAGCTTTTTGAAACTGTTATCCAACAGAAACGGCAAATAAAATCTGCTCTACTTAGCTATTCACTAATCCGTCTTCTCTAATAGTGATGTGTGAAATTGCTGCTGAAGTTCACAAACCGGGTAAAATGTACTCTTAGTGGTGAACAATTCCACAAGAAAACTTGCAAAGTTCACCAAAACATATTGCCACGTTTAAAAAGTCAATAGGCAAGTCACATTACCCTAAATTCAGGCCATATAGGACAATATATATATACTGCCATTTAACCAATCTAGCAGTCATAAAAACACTGGGGAATATTCTCAAATAAACCTTGTGAACCCCATGTGAAGAAATTCACTCGCCATTCCCCCTCGCTACTTAGCAAGAATGAGATATATACTGGGGGAGAATGGGGGCGTGGCTGCCTTGTAGACCCTGGTAGACTTTCCAAACTGTTTACTTGTTCTCCTCCATCCATCCCCCACACTCCCACCCTCCCCCACCACCTTCACCAGCCAACATGTGATATCAATCTCCGTTACATTATATTTGTAAGAATAAATAAATGGACTGAACGCATTTAATGTTTCTTTCAGAACCATCTTGTAAAATGTGTTACTGACCTACAAACAAATAAGGTATAATTATAAATCATATTTCCAAGAAGCCCTAAAAAATGTTGCGTGAAAATGAAAAGTGTTCTCATTACAAGCTAAAAATGGTAACACGTCCATGCCATTAACTGTCATTTACTTGTGCTTTTCATACAGAAACTTTTTGGTGAGAGTGATAGCAGCTGGAATGTTGTCACTGCGGCCATTTCAGTCTACGAGCTGATGGTTCCATTTGTCACAAGGCAACTATCAGGTTTCCGACCACTGGCAACATGAAGAAAACTATTAAGCAATCAGTTTTGGGAAATGTTATTTATTTTCCAGCCATGAAAAGTTGCTGTTGCAATTAGATATATATCAGAAATGAATAGACGATACCGTTCTGTGGCTAACGAAATACTTTTATTTGTGCGAGCTTTCGAGGTACACTGATCTCTTCTTCCGGCGATGGTACATTGAATAAAGCTAGCAAGGTTTGACTTAAAAACAGTGCATATAAGAATGTTATCCGTGACTGAAACCTAACACCCCCCTTTTGTAGTATGCGATTTATGACTTGAGGTGTTAAATAGTCCCAGAATGTTAGTGATGTAAGAGTGTGTGTATATGTATGTAAATATACATTTGTAAAGAGCCCACAGTGTATACAGCGCTTTACAAAAGGTGTGTGTGAAGTGGGAGTGTATATCAATGGTGTGGGTAGGTGTGGAAATATAAGAGGCTGTAGCATTACTAAAAGTGTGTGTAGATACTATGTGGTCCCTATTGGTATATAGGGATGGAATTACATAGAATATTTGTATTTGTGTGTGCATACATATAGCGCAGTATGTATAGACATGGGCTTTAGCACTCATGGGAAGACAGTTCTCTCATGTCAGTAGTGACTCATAAAACTTTGGTCTCGGTTTAGGCCATCGCTAAGTGTCCCGAACAGTTGCATACATTTGTATTCATGCAACCGTCTGTCTTTCATTACTCATGACATATCAGGTCAGACAAAAGTCTAAAAGCGGATGCTAGTTGACACCACGTATAAACCCAGGAAAAAAACAGAGAATAAATCAACGTTCTCTCCCAAGATTCAATTTCTTGGTTGAATTAGAAACAAACCAATTGAAACAGATGCCCCTCACCAAGAAAGATTGTTGACTTGCGACCTTCTCGTAAACCCAACACCTACACTGCTGTGCCAGTGACACATGGACATGAGTAAGCAGCAGCAGGCAAATGTTTGAAGCTACAGCATGAGCCTAAACCGCAGCAGCCTAACTAATGGGGGTGGCATATCCAGGCCTGGCTAACATAGAGTGACACAAGTGCGGCCACGTAATGAGCTAACAAAATAGGAATGTCAGACAACCCTGCAAAATGAAAAATGATGTCAGTTCAGCTTTGGAACATTTGAAATGAAAGTGCTAATAAGCAAACAAATCATACATTCATTAAATGGGGTCGCGGGAAATGTAGCTGCATTTATAATCACTAATTCATGTAAAAGGTAATGTTCTTTTAAAAAACTAATGCTAATATAATTCATATAAATCTTTACAAAAAAACGTATATCCTTTTTTGTATGTTGGTATTTGTCATCTCACCTTAAGCTGGAATGATACTGCAAACATTAACAATAATAACTTTATTTCATATAGCGCTTTTCTCTCAATTGTGACTCAAAGCGCGTTACAGTACAGCGCGCGGGACGCCGCACATAGGAATGTTACAGACACAGTCTCTGCGCAGATGAATTTACAATATACTGTATGTTTGTTGAGCCTGAGGCAAAGGGAGATAAATTGACTTCCCCAAGGTCACAGGGAGCTGACCCCGAGAACTGAACCAGGTTCGCCTGCTTCTAAGGGCTGGGACCCGCTGCGCCCGGCGGCGCGGGCGGCCACACGAGCGTTCCCCACCAGCAGGGGAATCCTCCCGAGCTGGTCCCGGTCCCCCCTGGCTGCACAGCTCACTACACGCTGTGACGCGTCAGCCGCTAGGGGATTCAAGAGAATTGTAATCCCTAGCGTCGACGCGTCACGTGGTGTGGCTGTGAGCCAATGAGGAGGGGAGGCTTCGGGAGGAGGGGAGGCTTCGGGGAGCGGGGAGGAGTGTGGAGGGAAAGCAGCGTGAGTGCCTGTCTGTGTGTGTGTATGTGTGTGTCTGAGTGCCTGTCTGTGTGTGTGTCTGAGTGCCTATCTGTGTTTGTGTATGTGTGTGCCTGAGTGCATGAGTGCGTGTGTGTGTGTATGTGTATGAGTGCCTGCCTGTGTGTGTGTGTGCATGAGTGTGTGTATGTGTGCATGAGTGTCAGCGTGTGAGCTCGCAGCATCTCCCGAGCCCGAGGAGGGGGGGTAGCGAGTCCCTCCGCTTAAACCACGCCCCCCCCCTCCCACCCCAGCCCCGGCTCCCGCTCCCTACAGACCGCATATCGGTCTGTGTCTGTCAGCGCCCCGCCTGTCTGCAGTGTGGGCGCTCTGACTGAGGGAGCGGGGCCCTAGCCTAATTCAGTGTTGTTGTTATCAGTCAGTGCCTTTACTCACTGAGCCGCTCCTTCAGTGTCGTTATCAGTCAGTGCCTTTACTCACTGAGCCGCTCCTTCAGTGTCGTTATCAGTCAGTGCCTTTACTCACTGAGCCGCTCCTTCAGTGTCGTTATCAGTCAGTGCCTTTACTCACTGAGCCGCTCCTTCAGTGTCGTTATCAGTCAGTGCCTTTACTCACTGAGCCGCTCCTTCAGTGTCGTTATCAGTCAGTGCCTTTACTCACTGAGCCGCTCCTTCAGTGTCGTTATCAGTCAGTGCCTTTACTCACTGAGCCGCTCCTTCAGTGTCGTTATCAGTCAGTGCCTTTACTCACTGAGCCGCTCCTTCAGTGTCGTTGTTAGCAGTCAGTGCCTTTACTCACTGAGCCGCTCCTTCAGCCCCAAACAGTGATACTTTGTTATATATTGCTGCTGCGTATACATATAAATGCAGTTTTTGGGAATACGGCCCTGCTCTGTACAGCCTAATAGTTTCGCTGTCTGAGGAAAGGGAAATAACCTGACTTATTATCCAAGGTCACAAGGAGCCGAGCCTGGGATAAGAATGTAGGGAAACAATTAGCCATTTCTGCGCCGCATATTAAGCCTACCTTGTTAAGTTGCGGAACCGTAATATAATATGTCTTAGCATACAGTGCTTCCACTGCAGCCAGGGATTCTGGGAAATTACATGCAAATGAGCACACAGTGTTACCTTTTACTTCATGTCCATTATAACATGGATCCCCTTTAAGCTTATACCTGCCGCATTACACAGCTTTCCAGCAAAGTGACAAATCCCTCCCCTGTACAGTGTACCACACACACAAATATCCCTTGTGAGCGCCTTGACACGTCTCAGACAGGTCTGCAACCCCCTGCTTTCCCCCATCATCTCGGTTGAGCCCCTCCCTGTCCTATCTGATGTAGCACACTCTCCCTATCAGTGCTGGGATATCTCACACCTACAGATCATCCACTTATTAGTGGAAGAACATCTTTTAAAGAAAGTTTTGTGGTAGCCTGGGAACCCCCTCTGCAGCTCTGGCCACACGTGCCCATTTCATGCACTTCTATTCCCGGCATATTCACACACCCCTATCATGTCTCGCTGTCTCACAGCAATTTGCAAGGTTTTTCAGTCAGGTATTCACTTTTCTTGTAGGTTCCTTTTATGGGCTACACAATCTCTACTGTATGACTACCCCCCTAAATCTATGTTTGGAGTGTCTCAGTGAGCAAAGACACTGACTGGCACTGAGTGTGAAGCAGGGGAGCCTGGTTCAATTCCCGTTGTCGGCTCCTTGTGACCTTGGGCACGTCACTTTATCTCCCTGTGCCCCAGGCACCAAAATCATAGACTGTAAGCTCCACAGGGCAAGGACCTGTGCCTGCAAAATGTCTCTGTAAAGCGCTACGTAAAACTAGCAGCGCTATATAAGAACATGCTAAAAAAATAATAATACTGTAGCACGATAGTCGCCATTATTTAGGAATGAAAATCCCCACTAGAAAAGAGTAATCCATGTAATAACAGCCTCTGTGCTGAAAAGATACTGTATTTCCCAACTGATCCGCTGTCGCTGCTTCACTTAGCTGCCAGCAAACAGAAATATATCATGACAGGGTGAAAGAGAAATCCGTTTAGCTGGTGTTTAATTATCTATCTGTTAACCTCTTTTCAGATCTAACGTGTCAGTTGGCATTATATTAGCAGTTACATTTATGGAAATAGAAGCCGCTTGGAACACGCGCTGAAGAATGAATCCTGCAGTAAGTACAGTCGGGAGTTTCTGCGGCAGGGAAATCACCGCGCAGAACAGTGGGACTTGCCGACTGTTTTGTGATGCGGCCACGGTTAGAGAGCGTAGTGAATAAACCCTTTATACGGGTAGTGAATAAACCCTTTATAGAGCCTCGTGCGTTTATTCACATTATTCACAGGCAGGAGATTTAGAGGATACCTGGTGTTTAGTATATTGCTTATGTTGCCAGCCATTGGGGGGTTAACTAGTGTGCCTATAGTGCCCGTGACCGGCGACGCAACGGGTGACGTCACCCGTCGCCACTAGCGAAAGTTATATTTCGCTTTGCGGTGGCGTCGTGGGCTTCCGGGCATTTGATTTGTTCAGGGGCTGTCACACGAGGCGACAGCCCTTAAAAAATCAAATATTACCGGCTTTCAAAGTCGGCGACGCGACGTCGCTCCATCGCATTGCCGCCGTTGCGCTTACTATAAATTCACGAGGCGCAATATATTTGTTTTTGGGTGGCGTCACGTTGCCGTCGCCCGTTGCGGGCACTATACGCGTGGCCTAAGGAGGGTGTAGGGTGGTAGTGCCAGGGTAGCGTGCTTTAGGAACTTTAGAGGGTAAGCTGGGACGCAGAAGTACCTGAGCTAAGTGCTTTAAGGCAGCTAAGGCATGCGAGATCCTGTGAGCAAGGCGAAAGGCTATAGGGCAGGGGCGGCCAGCTCCAGTCCTCAAGGGCCACCAACAGGTCAGGTTTTCAGGATATCCCAGCTTCAGCACAGGTGGCTCAATCAGTGGCTCAGTCGAAGACACGAAGACAGTCGCGGCAGACACGGTCTCTGACTTTTACTTCTCTGACGGTGGTGCCGGGGACAGCGGGTCTTGCTACATCTGTAGGATTGCACCATGAGATTCTTTATTGTCACAAATATATACCGTAACATAGAATATGTCCAAGAAGAAATAATTCGTTTTCCTAGAAAATCGTCGTCATTTGCAAAATAAAATCCTTATAGTTGTGGAAAATCAGTTGTGTATTTCATGCAGGCGCAGGTCTGCGCTGTGTGTGGCTGTGCGGCGGCACCTTTATCTAGGGATCTACAAGTAACTAGGATTGCCACGTGGCTTCTCCAAAAATAGGGGACACAATGGTGAAAGAAGTGACGTGCTCGAGATACAAATACTCACCTCTCACTGCTCCATGTTGTTTCCTCCTCCCCTTTGCCCCACCCCCAGGCTCCTGACACCTCCTCCTGATTGGCCGCTGCTGGTTAATGCAGCCAATCAGGATGGAGGAAGCTGCCCAGACCCCTAGCAATAGCCCTGCTCGGGGAAAACCCGTGACCCTTGAAGCCGGTCAGGTCATTATGTCCAGGGACACATACATGTCCAGAGAGTTAATACCAGTATACACATGCATGTCCAGTATTACCGCAAATGTTTTACTGGACAGAGAGTCCAAATACAGTACAGTCTGGTTCAACACTGGACACCTGGTGCCCCTACTAACACCATATAGTTATTAAGTAATGATAAGAACAGATCTGGGAAGCGAACTGGGAGAGAGAAAGAAATGCCTTTTATACCACATTGTAACTCATTGCTACTCAAGACTAAGGGTTTGCAATAGATACATATGTATCAATCCTATGATTAATCTGCTAAATTGTCTGCTGAAAAACTATATGCCCAGGTTTACCTGTGATTTGCAGATTCTAAGAAATATTTTAAGGGACACCTTTCAAATCCCTCACAGTGATAAGTGTATTATAATCCATGGATATCAAGTCTATACATGGATAAATAATAAAGATAAATCCATCACATGCATAGTGAGGCACTAATATATATACCTACTTAGAATCCTATAACTAAGGTGTCATTCCTGTATGGTTGGAATCAAACAAATATATTACTTAAAAGTGTCCACTCAAACTTAGGCCGCACTTATAGTGACGGCGATGAGACGTAGCCAGAAAACAAAAGCATTGTCGCTGCCGCCGCGTACGCTTATAGTAAGCGAGACGGGGCACCGTGGCAACGCAATTTTTGGAAGCCGGGAATATTTGATTTTTCAATCAATGCCCGGGTCGCCTGCGACACCGCCGCAAAGCGAAATACAACTTTTGCTAGCGGCGACGCCGACGGGGGACGTCACACGTCGCGGTCGCGGGCACTATTGGCGCGGCCTTAGATACCCAAATAGGTGAATCCAAAAATTACCATAGATATCAGGTGAGCACATGATTACATACTTCATTATATGCCCTCTGGAGAACTTTCATAGTATTCTGAAGCCAGGGCACGTTGGTATGAATGGCTCCCGATAGCATTAACACAGTTCCCTTTTAAATCACTCCAAGTCCTGTAATATTTCCTCCACTTTATTGGGAAAAGGTAGCAGGGTACAGATGCTTGTGGATGGTGTGTATTGGTGATTATTAGTTAGGAACCGGTAAAAAGAGATGGCCTCACCAAGGGTTATAAACAGAGAAAGGTTCTTTACTCACTGTCTCCAGGGTTGAAAAGGAAGTGAGGTGCGGTGTGGGCAAAGGAAAAGTCTAGGGGCAGACCATGTCTGAACAAACAGGAGGGGGGGCAGACTAGCCCATTCTGGTGAGGATCTCAGACTGCTGTAGCAGCTCACTGATGTCATGCTCGCAGGCAAGGAGTGCAACATTGTTGCAAGCCACGCAGGCACAGTATGTGTCTGCAGACTCCATGCAGCTGAGAATAAAATCTGACAGGCAGAAGCTGCAAAGGAGAGAGGGGGGTGAGTCAGAAATGTGGCTCTTGTTCCATAACACTCCCCGTCTGGTATCTGTAGATACCACTATATGGCTAGCTATGTGGAACATATGTGCAATACATACAACATAACAATATACTGCAAAGGTCCATATTTCCATAGCAATGTGATACCGGCTGGTACCACTGGCATCAAAGTCCTTTGGCCAGGCCTTCCAGTAAGGGAAGCCAGGTGGGTGCGCAGCTCTTGGTTAGCTTGACGCACCACAATGTCTCTTAAAAGTCCACGGCACTGGTAACCAGTTTTTTTCCCATCACAGTCCGATTTGGGCATTAGAAGGATAGTCTCTGTAATGGGTCTTATTGAGGCGGCCTCCTACTCTCATGAGGCCGTCGTTGTCGATGAAGGGATTCAACTTCCAAAGTGGACTGTTTTTGTTAACACTCTTCTTTCCGCGAATGCAATTGATCTCTTCCGCATATGTTTCCCTTTGAACATGACTCAGAACAGTTTCCTTAGCCTTTGTAATTTCCTCTACGGTACGCAGCTCTTTGCAGATGTGCCAGCCGTGGCAACCGGTAGTTTTACCGTCTGGTGTCTGACGGAAGGTGGAGGCTATATGCCCGAGATGGGCTACTGCTCGCAGAAGGGCCGTCCATCTTGAGAAGCGTTGGAATCGATGTGATCCGAATGCGTTTTTGTGCGATACATTGGTGAGTACCACGGATACTTGTGGGGGCCTTATCTCCGTATCCTTTTCGGGATCCACGAGTTCAAAATCGTCAACTGGGGTTAGTAGCGTTTCCGCAGGCTGCGCAAGAAACATTGGTCCTGTGAGCCACGACGTATTCTGCAGTTGAGATGCGGGTACTGATCTAGTGGCGTGATCTGCGGGATTTTGCTCTGTGGGCACGTGGTGCCATTGTTCTGGTTGGGTTGACTTCCTGATTCTTTCTACGCGGTTAGCTACGTATACGTAGAATCTCCTTTTCTTATTGTAGATGTATCCCAGTACCACCTTGCTATCTGTGTAGAGTTTGACGGCATCTGGTTTGCTGTCCATCTCATTCTCGATAAGCTCCGCCAGTTCTACTGCTAGCACTGCACCACACAGCTCGAGTCTGGGTATAGTATGGTCAGGTTGTGGCGCCAGCTTAGCTTTGCCAAGGATGAACCTGATGTGGCAACTTCCATCCACGTCCGTGGTTTTTAGGTAGGCCACCGCTGCTATAGCTTTGGTGGGGGCATCTGAGAACACGCAAAGCTCTTTGCTGTGTGCGGCGGTGAGAGATATAGGTGAATAGGGGCGTGGGATTTGAAGTTGCTCGAGGGCCTTCAGGGAGTGTTTCCACGTTTCCCACTCTTTCCGTTTTTCTGGAGGTAGTGGGGTGTCCCATTCCTGTTTTTCGAAGGACATTTCTCTCAGGAGGGACTTCCCTTGTATAGTGACAGGAGCCACGAATCCTAGCGGGTCGTAGAGACTGTTAACGGTGGACAGGACTCCGCGACGTGTGAAGGGTTTTTCTTCGATGGCTACCTGGAACGTAAAGGTGTCTGTTTTAAGATTCCAGCTTATCCCCAGGCTCCGCTGTATGGGAGGCGTGTCGGTCCCCAGATCCAAATTCTTGAGATCTGGTGCTTGATCATCTGCGTGAAACGCCTTCATCACTGTGGCACTGTTGGAAGCTATTTTGTGCAACCTTAGGTTGGCCTCCGCTAACATCTTTTGTGTCCTCTTGAGTAGATCTACGGCTTCTTCTTCGGTGGGAACTGATTTTAATCCGTCGTCCACATAGAAGTCTCTTTCGACGAAGCTCCTGGCGTCTTTCCCGAACTCTGCTTCTCCGTCTTGGGCCGTTCTTCTGAGGCCGTAGGCTGCCACTGCAGGTGATGGGCTGTTCCCGAAGACATGTACTTTCATGCGGTACTCCGTGATTTCTTTTTCTACGTCGTCATCTTGGTACCACAGGAATCTTAGGTAGTTACGGTTGTCTTCTCGCACAAGGAAGCAGTGGAACATCTGTTGAATGTCTGCGGTTACGGCGATAGGTTCCTTGCGGAAGCGGATCAGCACTCCCAGAAGACTGTTCGTCAGATCCGGCCCGGTGAGGAGAACATCGTTTAGGGAGACTCCCTGATGCTGAGCGCTGGAGTCGAATACCACTCGGATTTGGCCAGGTTTCTGGGGGTGGTAGACGCCAAATGACGGGAGGTACCAGCATTCTTCGCCTTCTTTCAGTGGGGGCGCCAACTCTGCATGGCCGCTGTGGAAGATTTTTTGCATGAAGGCCACAAAGTGTTCCTTGGTCTCCGGTTTCCTTTGTAGGTTGCGGCGGAGCGAAGCGAGCCTAGACATAGCATGGTCTCTGTTGTTTGGGAGGCGTCTTCTTGGCGAACGGAAAGGTAGTGGGGCCACCCAACTGCCCAATTCGTCCTTGAAGAGCTCCTTATCCATTAACCTCAAGAATTCTTTGTCTTCCATTGATGGCGCCTGTTTGTCGTCGTCCTTTGTTGTCTGGAACACTGTACTCCCTAGGTTGTTGGGGTATTTTCTTGCCACAGGCGCGTCTCCATAGTTCCTTTTGGTCTCGAGCTTCTCGTGGACCTGAAAGTGGTTCGGACAAGGTTTGAAGTGGGATATACGACCGTTCTCCAACAAGTTCGTCTGTAGGGCGCCTACGTTGTCGGGTCCTCGTATCCTGTCTATGCATACTTCTCCAACTACCACCCATCCTAGATCGAGCCTTTGGGCGCTTGGGCCGTTGTGGTCCCCATTTCGCTGTTCGCGGATCTTGTGTGCTCTCATGATGTCTCTGCCAAGTAGCAGCAGGATCTGGGCATCTTCGTCTAGTGGTGGGATATGATCGGCAATGGTTTTTAGATGGGGATGGTGTCGCGCCACGTCTGGCGTGGGGATCTCAGTCCTATCTTCCGCCATGTGATTGCACTCGATGAGTGTGGGAAGGGGCATGCTCACTTTGCCGTCTATTGAGCATATGGTGTAGCCATTCACTCTTCTCCCTGTAGTCTCCATTCGCCCTGCGCACGTTCTGAGAGTGTAAGGAGAAGTACTGTCTTGTATGCCGAACATATCGAAGAATTCTGACCTGACCAGCGATCGGTTGCTCTGGTCGTCGATGATCGCATACATCCGTTTGGCTCTTTGGGGTTGTCCCTCTGGGTGCACTGCTACCAGACATATTTTAGAGCAAGATCTACCGTCGTCTCCTTCTCCGCATACTTCTGTGCATTTGGATGCTACTGACGTCGGGGGGGGGTGTGTCTCCCACTTCTTCCTCCCCGCCCTGCTTTGTCGGAGGGTTAGGGGCTTTGCTTGCTTTGGGCTTCATAGCTTCCGGGTGTAGAGCGGCTATGTGCCTGTCGCTATCGCACTCTGTGCATTTCATAGCTTCTTTGCAGTCCTTGAATAAATGAGTTGTGGAAGCACAACATTTGAAACAGGCTCCCCATTCCCTGAGTAGGTTCTTTCGCTCCTCTATGGGTTTCATCCTGAATCCGAAGCACTTGTTAAGTGGATGCGGCTTTTTGTGGATAGGGCATTCTTTGTTAAGGTCTCTTGGTTTTTTGTCCCTGTCGGCCGTCTGGCTGGGACTCGCGTGGGTCGTAGGGGGCACGTCCGTCCTGTGGACCGAGATGGGTGTTCTGGAGTCCTTGCACCTTGCTGTTGACCTTTCGTTCCTCGGGTGGCTGGCGCTGGATGTGGTTTGCGCCCCTAAGATGAAGCTGGGGTCGTTTCTTGTCTTTGCCGCTTCGCAGATGAAGCTCACGAAGAATGAGAATGGGGGGAAGACAACCTGCTTCTCCCTTTTGTATTTGGAACCTTGTGAAAGCCACCTTTCTTGGAGGTTGAAGGGTAGCTTCTCCAGGATGGGTCTCACTCCACGAGCTGAATCTAGGGCGTTGAGACCTATTAAGGAATGGTCTTTCCTTGCGAACTCCAGTTCTTGCAGCAGGTCTCCAAGATCTCGTAACTTCGAGTAGTCTTTATTCGTGATCTTGGGGAAGCTCTCGATTCTTTTGAAGAGTGAATCCTCGACTGCTTCAGGGCTGCCATAGGTCTCTTCTAGCCTTTCCCACACTAGGTCCAGACCTACTTGTGGTTGATGTGCATTTGCCGTCCGAAGTCTCTGCGCTTGCTCCCTGGATACGTTCCCCAAGAACTTAACTAACAGGTTGAGCTCTTCCCTTGCTGAGAAGTCCAAGCTGTCGATTGCGTCTTTGAACGTGAACTTCCACGTCCGGTAGTTCTCAGGGCGGTCGTCGAAGCTGATGAGTCCTGCGTGCACCAAGTCACGCCGGATCATGTACTTGGCTATGTCTGTCAGACCTGAGACGTCGGCGCGTTTGCCCCGTTCTGAGGTAGTTGCTGGGACGGTCTGTGCGGTCGCCTCTTCCTTGGCGTGGACGCGTGATGGCTGCTGGCCAGTGTGAGGGGCTGTTTTCTCCCGCGTGGGTGTACCTGGATTACGAGCCTGTTGTGGTGCATCCGTGTGTGCTCTGGCGTGTGGATCACTGTTGCGGCTGTGGCTATCCCAGGCAGCGTATGCCATTGACAGAGCAGCGTCTTCTCCTCGTGGTCCTAGCGAGTCTTCGTTGTCTGTGGTGTCGCTCCCTCCGTGTTGAGATGGTGCGCTGGTGTTTACACTGAAGAGGCTCCTTACGTAGTCTTCAGTGCGTTGGGCTGGATCCTCTGAAGCTATCCGTCTGTACGGTAGCTCCCCGCCGTCCTGTCTCGCAGCTGCTTCTAGGACTTCGGCTTGGGCTATGGCGGCGGCGGCTTCCTTCTCTTGATTAAGTGCCTCTAGATCCGCGTCCAATTCGGCCCTTTTACGCGCCGCGGCAGCGGCGGCATTGGCGGCGGTGGCATTAGCAGCGGCATTGGCAGCGGCGGCAGTGGCAGCGGCGGCAGTGGCAGCGGCGGCGGCATTCTGCTCCTCTTCTTCTATGCGCGCTCTTTCTGCCCTTACGGCTGCCTCTCTCCGACCATATTCGGCCCTGGCACGTGCGGCCTCTGCTGTGGCTCGCGCCTTGGTAGCGCTCGCGCTTGCGCTAGACGCGTGAGATTGCATTGATCTTGCTGACCTTGATGAGTGTCTGGATATGCTTGAGCGCTGCGATGCAGTTTCCAGCAAAAGGTCTTTTCTCTGGTCTTCGGCCTCAGTAATAGTGGTCTGCACGAAGCCGTCACGCTCCAGGTCAGTTGCCTCCTGCTGGTCGCGTTCGCTGAGGCTTTCCTCTGTGTTAATTCTTTTTAGGTAGGCGAGATATGTTTGTGACAGCATTTGGTAACGTTTGTGACTTGACCTCAATTGGGCTATAGCTTGCCTAATTTGTTTCTCCTGATCACTAGTGCTTGCAACGTTACATATTTCACGACCAGTGTCCTCCCAGGCCTTCTCTAACCTTTCGCGGTGTGCTTCAATGTCATTCTCATATTTTTCGCGGGCCTTTTGTGTCAGTGTGACTGTCCGTTTAGGCCTTGCGCCTGCCTGCGCCTGTTGCAGATGCGCAGCGGTCTCTGTGTCTGAGAGATCGCTTTCCTGCGTGATGTCTGGTGAGGCTCTGAGTTCTGCCATGCTGTAGGTGTGTGTAGGCCTTTGCCAGTGCGTGTGGCGTGCGGTCTTTTACCTTGTCAGCGATGGGCGTCTGTCTCAGATGATGCCGAGCGGTGTCCTGCAGCGTGCAGCGTTGGGGTAGCTGTACTTACAGATGTCCGTTGGCTCCTCACTGTGGGGCTGAGCAGCGGGTGGACTCAGACAGAGAAAAAGGCAATTAGGTATTGTGAGAGAAGCACTGTTAGTTGCAAGGCTGTGTGCAGTTTGCTGTATATAAAGCTTGCTGCCCTGTCTGGCAGAGTGAAGCTGCTGCTTGTCCTGGGGTGCAGAGACTATTCTGTATAGCATAAAGTCTTTGAGTAGTAGCTGCTGTGTGATTCCTTTGTGTGGTATTAGCAAAGTAAGGCTGCTCACTGTCTTTGCATAAAGCTGTGGTAGTTTGCTGTGTAGAGGCTTGTGGCTCTGTGTAGCAACGTGCTTGTGCAATGTGGTGAGAGACTGCTGTTTATATATTTGCTACGTAAGCTGCTCGCTTGTATCTTTAGCATAAAGGCTGTGGGTAGCAGCTCCTCTGTGTGTATTTCCCAAGGCACACGGTCCTCTTTTTACTATTCTGAAGCCAGGGCACGTTGGTATGAATGGCTCCCGATAGCATTAACACAGTTCCCTTTTAAATCACTCCAAGTCCTGTAATATTTCCTCCACTTTATTGGGAAAAGGTAGCAGGGTACAGATACTTGTGGATGGTGTGTATTGGTGATTATTAGTTAGGAACCGGTAAAAAGAGATGGCCTCACCAAGGGTTATAAACAGAGAAAGGTTCTTTACTCACTGTCTCCAGGGTTGAAAAGGAAGTGAGGTGCGGTGTGGGCAAAGGAAAAGTCTAGGGGCAGACCATGTCTGAACAAACAGGAGGGGGGGCAGACTAGCCCATTCTGGTGAGGATCTCAGAGACTGCTGTAGCAGCTCACTGATGTCATGCTCGCAGGCAAGGAGTGCAACATTGTTGCAAGCCACGCAGGCACAGTATGTGTCTGCAGACTCCATGCAGCTGAAAATAAAATCTGACAGGCAGAAGCTGCAAAGGAGAGAGGGGGGTGAGTCAGAAATGTGGCTCTTGTTCCATAACACTCCCCGTCTGGTATCTGTAGATACCACTATATGGCTAGCTATGTGGAACATATGTGCAATACATACAACATAACAATATACTGCAAAGGTCCATATTTCCATAGCAATGTGATACCGGCTGGTACCACTGGCATCAAAGTCCTTTGGCCAGGCCTTCCAGTAAGGGAAGCCAGGTGGGTGCGCAGCTCTTGGTTAGCTTGACGCACCACAATGTCTCTTAAAAGTCCACGGCACTGGTAACCAGTTTTTTTCCCATCACAGTCCGATTTGGGCATTAGAAGGATAGTCTCTGTAATGGGTCTTATTGAGGCGGCCTCCTACTCTCATGAGGCCGTCGTTGTCGATGAAGGGATTCAACTTCCAAAGTGGACTGTTTTTGTTAACACTCTTCTTTCCGCGAATGCAATTGATCTCTTCCGCATATGTTTCCCTTTGAACATGACTCAGAACAGTTTCCTTAGCCTTTGTAATTTCCTCTACGGTACGCAGCTCTTTGCAGATGTGCCAGCCGTGGCAACCGGTAGTTTTACCGTCTGGTGTCTGACGGAAGGTGGAGGCTATATGCCCGAGATGGGCTACTGCTCGCAGAAGGGCCGTCCATCTTGAGAAGCGTTGGAATCGATGTGATCCGAATGCGTTTTTGTGCGATACATTGGTGAGTACCACGGATACTTGTGGGGGCCTTATCTCCGTATCCTTTTCGGGATCCACGAGTTCAAAATCGTCAACTGGGGTTAGTAGCGTTTCCGCAGGCTGCGCAAGAAACATTGGTCCTGTGAGCCACGACGTATTCTGCAGTTGAGATGCGGGTACTGATCTAGTGGCGTGATCTGCGGGATTTTGCTCTGTGGGCACGTGGTGCCATTGTTCTGGTTGGGTTGACTTCCTGATTCTTTCTACGCGGTTAGCTACGTATACGTAGAATCTCCTTTTCTTATTGTAGATGTATCCCAGTACCACCTTGCTATCTGTGTAGAGTTTGACGGCATCTGGTTTGCTGTCCATCTCATTCTCGATAAGCTCCGCCAGTTCTACTGCTAGCACTGCACCACACAGCTCGAGTCTGGGTATAGTATGGTCAGGTTGTGGCGCCAGCTTAGCTTTGCCAAGGATGAACCTGATGTGGCAACTTCCATCCACGTCCGTGGTTTTTAGGTAGGCCACCGCTGCTATAGCTTTGGTGGAGGCATCTGAGAACACGCAAAGCTCTTTGCTGTGTGCGGCGGTGAGAGATATAGGTGAATAGGGGCGTGGGATTTGAAGTTGCTCGAGGGCCTTCAGGGAGTGTTTCCACGTTTCCCACTCTTTCCGTTTTTCTGGAGGTAGTGGGGTGTCCCATTCCTGTTTTTCGAAGGACATTTCTCTGAGGAGGGACTTCCCTTGTATAGTGACAGGAGCCACGAATCCTAGCGGGTCGTAGAGACTGTTAACGGTGGACAGGACTCCGCGACGTGTGAAGGGTTTTTCTTCGATGGCTACCTGGAACGTAAAGGTGTCTGTTTTAAGATTCCAGCTTATCCCCAGGCTCCGCTGTATGGGAGGCGTGTCGGTCCCCAGATCCAAATTCTTGAGATCTGGTGCTTGATCATCTGCGTGAAACGCCTTCATCACTGTGGCACTGTTGGAAGCTATTTTGTGCAACCTTAGGTTGGCCTCCGCTAACATCTTTTGTGTCCTCTTGAGTAGATCTACGGCTTCTTCTTCGGTGGGAACTGATTTTAATCCGTCGTCCACATAGAAGTCTCTTTCGACGAAGCTCCTGGCGTCTTTCCCAAACTCTGCTTCTCCGTCTTGGGCCGTTCTTCTGAGGCCGTAGGCTGCCACTGCAGGTGATGGGCTGTTCCCGAAGACATGTACTTTCATGCGGTACTCCGTGATTTCTTTTTCTACGTCGTCATCTTGGTACCACAGGAATCTTAGGTAGTTACGGTTGTCTTCTCGCACAAGGAAGCAGTGGAACATCTGTTGAATGTCTGCGGTTACGGCGATAGGTTCCTTGCGGAAGCGGATCAGCACTCCCAGAAGACTGTTCGTCAGATCCGGCCCGGTGAGGAGAACATCGTTTAGGGAGACTCCCTGATGCTGAGCGCTGGAGTCGAATACCACTCGGATTTGGCCAGGTTTCTGGGGGTGGTAGACGCCAAATGACGGGAGGTACCAGCATTCTTCGCCTTCTTTCAGTGGGGGCGCCAACTCTGCATGGCCGCTGTGGAAGATTTTTTGCATGAAGGCCACAAAGTGTTCCTTGGTCTCCGGTTTCCTTTGTAGGTTGCGGCGGAGCGAAGCGAGCCTAGACATAGCATGGTCTCTGTTGTTTGGGAGGCGTCTTCTTGGCGAACGGAAAGGTAGTGGGGCCACCCAACTGCCCAATTCGTCCTTGAAGAGCTCCTTATCCATTAACCTCAAGAATTCTTTGTCTTCCATTGATGGCGCCTGTTTGTCGTCGTCCTTTGTTGTCTGGAACACTGTACTCCCTAGGTTGTTGGGGTATTTTCTTGCCACAGGCGCGTCTCCATAGTTCCTTTTGGTCTCGAGCTTCTCGTGGACCTGAAAGTGGTTCGGACAAGGTTTGAAGTGGGATATACGACCGTTCTCCAACAAGTTCGTCTGTAGGGCGCCTACGTTGTCGGGTCCTCGTATCCTGTCTATGCATACTTCTCCAACTACCACCCATCCTAGATCGAGCCTTTGGGCGCTTGGGCCGTTGTGGTCCCCATTTCACTGTTCGCGGATCTTGTGTGCTCTCATGATGTCTCTGCCAAGTAGCAGCAGGATCTGGGCATCTTCGTCTAGTGGTGGGATATGATCGGCAATGGTTTTTAGATGGGGATGGTGTCGCGCCACGTCTGGCGTGGGGATCTCAGTCCTATCTTCCGCCATGTGATTGCACTCGATGAGTGTGGGAAGGGGCATGCTCACTTTGCCGTCTATTGAGCATATGGTGTAGCCATTCACTCTTCTCCCTGTAGTCTCCATTCGCCCTGCGCACGTTCTGAGAGTGTAAGGAGAAGTACTGTCTTGTATGCCGAACATATCGAAGAATTCTGACCTGACCAGCGATCGGTTGCTCTGGTCGTCGATGATCGCATACATCCGTTTGGCTCTTTGGGGTTGTCCCTCTGGGTGCACTGCTACCAGACATATTTTAGAGCAAGATCTACCGTCGTCTCCTTCTCCGCATACTTCTGTGCATTTGGATGCTACTGACGTCGGGGGGGGGTGTGTCTCCCACTTCTTCCTCCCCGCCCTGCTTTGTCGGAGGGTTAGGGGCTTTGCTTGCTTTGGGCTTCATAGCTTCCGGGTGTAGAGCGGCTATGTGCCTGTCGCTATCGCACTCTGTGCATTTCATAGCTTCTTTGCAGTCCTTGAATAAATGAGTTGTGGAAGCACAACATTTGAAACAGGCTCCCCATTCCCTGAGTAGGTTCTTTCGCTCCTCTATGGGTTTCATCCTGAATCCGAAGCACTTGTTAAGTGGATGCGGCTTTTTGTGGATAGGGCATTCTTTGTTAAGGTCTCTTGGTTTTTTGTCCCTGTCGGCCGTCTGGCTGGGACTCGCGTGGGTCGTAGGGGGCACGTCCGTCCTGTGGACCGAGATGGGTGTTCTGGAGTCCTTGCACCTTGCTGTTGACCTTTCGTTCCTCGGGTGGCTGGCGCTGGATGTGGTTTGCGCCCCTAAGATGAAGCTGGGGTCGTTTCTTGTCTTTGCCGCTTCGCAGATGAAGCTCACGAAGAATGAGAATGGGGGGAAGACAACCTGCTTCTCCCTTTTGTATTTGGAACCTTGTGAAAGCCACCTTTCTTGGAGGTTGAAGGGTAGCTTCTCCAGGATGGGTCTCACTCCACGAGCTGAATCTAGGGCGTTGAGACCTATTAAGGAATGGTCTTTCCTTGCGAACTCCAGTTCTTGCAGCAGGTCTCCAAGATCTCGTAACTTCGAGTAGTCTTTATTCGTGATCTTGGGGAAGCTCTCGATTCTTTTGAAGAGTGAATCCTCGACTGCTTCAGGGCTGCCATAGGTCTCTTCTAGCCTTTCCCACACTAGGTCCAGACCTACTTGGGGTTGATGTGCATTTGCCGTCCGAAGTCTCTGCGCTTGCTCCCTGGATACGTTCCCCAAGAACTTAACTAACAGGTTGAGCTCTTCCCTTGCTGAGAAGTCCAAGCTGTCGATTGCGTCTTTGAACGTGAACTTCCACGTCCGGTAGTTCTCAGGGCGGTCGTCGAAGCTGATGAGTCCTGCGTGCACCAAGTCGCGCCGGATCATGTACTTGGCTATGTCTGTCAGACCTGAGACGTCGGCGCGTTTGCCCCGTTCTGAGGTAGTTGCTGGGACGGTCTGTGCGGTCGCCTCTTCCTTGGCGTGGACGCGTGATGGCTGCTGGCCAGTGTGAGGGGCTGTTTTCTCCCGCGTGGGTGTACCTGGATTACGAGCCTGTTGTGGTGCATCCGTGTGTGCTCTGGCGTGTGGATCACTGTTGCGGCTGTGGCTATCCCAGGCAGCGTATGCCATTGACAGAGCAGCGTCTTCTCCTCGTGGTCCTAGCGAGTCTTCGTTGTCTGTGGTGTCGCTCCCTCCGTGTTGAGATGGTGCGCTGGTGTTTACACTGAAGAGGCTCCTTACGTAGTCTTCAGTGCGTTGGGCTGGATCCTCTGAAGCTATCCGTCTGTATGGTAGCTCCCCGCCGTCCTGTCTCGCAGCTGCTTCTAGGACTTCGGCTTGGGCTATGGCGGCGGCGGCTTCCTTCTCTTGATTAAGTGCCTCTAGATCCGCGTCCAATTCGGCCCTTTTACGCGCCGCGGCAGCGGCGGCATTGGCGGCGGTGGCATTAGCAGCGGCATTGGCAGCGGCGGCAGTGGCAGCGGCGGCAGTGGCAGCGGCGGCGGCATTCTGCTCCTCTTCTTCTATGCGCGCTCTTTCTGCCCTTACGGCTGCCTCTCTCCGACCATATTCGGCCCTGGCACGTGCGGCCTCTGCTGTGGCTCGCGCCTTGGTAGCGCTCGCGCTTGCGCTAGACGCGTGAGATTGCATTGATCTTGCTGACCTTGATGAGTGTCTGGATATGCTTGAGCGCTGCGATGCAGTTTCCAGCAAAAGGTCTTTTCTCTGGTCTTCGGCCTCAGTAATAGTGGTCTGCACGAAGCCGTCACGCTCCAGGTCAGTTGCCTCCTGCTGGTCGCGTTCGCTGAGGCTTTCCTCTGTGTTAATTCTTTTTAGGTAGGCGAGATATGTTTGTGACAGCATTTGGTAACGTTTGTGACTTGACCTCAATTGGGCTATAGCTTGCCTAATTTGTTTCTCCTGATCACTAGTGCTTGCAACGTTACATATTTCACGACCAGTGTCCTCCCAGGCCTTCTCTAACCTTTCGCGGTGTGCTTCAATGTCATTCTCATATTTTTCGCGGGCCTTTTGTGTCAGTGTGACTGTCCGTTTAGGCCTTGCGCCTGCCTGCGCCTGTTGCAGATGCGCAGCGGTCTCTGTGTCTGAGAGATCGCTTTCCTGCGTGATGTCTGGTGAGGCTCTGAGTTCTGCCATGCTGTAGGTGTGTGTAGGCCTTTGCCAGTGCGTGTGGCGTGCGGTCTTTTACCTTGTCAGCGATGGGCGTCTGTCTCAGATGATGCCGAGCGGTGTCCTGCAGCGTGCAGCGTTGGGGTAGCTGTACTTACAGATGTCCGTTGGCTCCTCACTGTGGGGCTGAGCAGCGGGTGGACTCAGACAGAGAAAAAGGCAATTAGGTATTGTGAGAGAAGCACTGTTAGTTGCAAGGCTGTGTGCAGTTTGCTGTATATAAAGCTTGCTGCCCTGTCTGGCAGAGTGAAGCTGCTGCTTGTCCTGGGGTGCAGAGACTATTCTGTATAGCATAAAGTCTTTGAGTAGTAGCTGCTGTGTGATTCCTTTGTGTGGTATTAGCAAAGTAAGGCTGCTCACTGTCTTTGCATAAAGCTGTGGTAGTTTGCTGTGTAGAGGCTTGTGGCTCTGTGTAGCAACGTGCTTGTGCAATGTGGTGAGAGACTGCTGTTTATATATTTGCTACGTAAGCTGCTCGCTTGTATCTTTAGCATAAAGGCTGTGGGTAGCAGCTCCTCTGTGTGTATTTCCCAAGGCACACGGTCCTCTTTTTACTATTCTGAAGCCAGGGCACGTTGGTATGAATGGCTCCCGATAGCATTAACACAGTTCCCTTTTAAATCACTCCAAGTCCTGTAATATTTCCTCCACTTTATTGGGAAAAGGTAGCAGGGTACAGATGCTTGTGGATGGTGTGTATTGGTGATTATTAGTTACTGTAGGAACCGGTAAAAAGAGATGGCCTCACCAAGGGTTATAAACAGAGAAAGGTTCTTTACTCACTGTCTCCAGGGTTGAAAAGGAAGTGAGGTGCGGTGTGGGCAAAGGAAAAGTCTAGGGGCAGACCATGTCTGAACAAACAGGAGGGGGGGCAGACTAGCCCATTCTGGTGAGGATCTCAGAGACTGCTGTAGCAGCTCACTGATGTCATGCTCGCAGGCAAGGAGTGCAACATTGTTGCAAGCCACGCAGGCACAGTATGTGTCTGCAGACTCCATGCAGCTGAGAATAAAATCTGACAGGCAGAAGCTGCAAAGGAGAGAGGGGGGTGAGTCAGAAATGTGGCTCTTGTTCCATAACACATAGAGACTACCAGAAAATTATATCCCTGTGAAACAAGAAATGCATTCTACCCAACAAGACTGCATCACATGGTCCCCCATTACACACAGGGAAGTATTAAACTTTCTATGAAAAGGGCTCTACAATATACAGACACCTATGTGGTACTGGCAACATTTTAATGTTCAGACGAACTAACTAGCGCTGCTTAGTGTTTATCTCTATCCATCCTATTTTAATTAGTTCTATTCAAATACTAAGTTTTATCTATAATTAATATGACAAAATCTACAATCAAATGTACTTGAGTGCTACCTATATGTGGATTTCTTCTCTTTTCTGTGTGCATAGTTATAACTATCCCAGGTGTAGCACCATATCCCAGGTGTAGCACCATATCCCAGGTGTAGCCCCGTATCCCAGGGGTAGCCCCGTATCCCAGGTGTAGCCCCGTATCCCAGGTGTAGCCCCATATCCCAGGTGTAGCCCCGTATCCCAGGTGTAGCCCGTATCCCAGGTGTAACCCCGTATTCCAGGTGTAGCCCCGTATCCCAGATGTAGCCCCGTATCCCAGGTGTAGCCCCGTATCCCAGGTGTAGCCCCGTATCCCAGGTGTAGCTCCGTATCCCAGGTGTATCCCCGTATCCCAGGTGTAGCCCCGTATCCCAGGTGTAGCCCCGTATCCCAGGTGTAGCCCCGTATCCCAGGTGTAGCCCCGTATCCCAGGTGTAGCCCCGTATCCCAGGTGTAGCCCCGTATCCCAGGTGTAACCCCGTATCCCAGTTGTAACCCCGTATCCCAGGTGTAACCCCGTATCAAAGGTGTAACCCCGTATCCCAGGTGTAGCCCCGTATCCCAGGTGTAGCCTTGTATCCCAGGTGTAGCCCCGTATCCCAGTTGTAGCTCCGTATCCCAGGTGTAGCTCCGTATCCCAGGTGTAGCCCCGTATCCCAGGTGTAGCTCCGTATCCCAGGTGTAGCCCCGTATCCCAGGTGTAGCCCCGTATCCCAGGTGTAGCCCGTATCCCAGGTGTAACCCCGTATCCCAGGCGTAGCCCGTATCCCAGGTGTAGCGCCGTATCCCAGGTGTAGCCTCGTATCCCAGGTGTAACCCCGTATCCCATGTGTAGCCCCGTATCCCAGGTGTAGCCCCGTATCCCAGGTGTAACCCCGTATCCTAGGTGTAGCCCCGTATCCCAGGTGTAGCTCCGTATCCCAGGTGTAGCCCCGTATCCCAGGTGTAGCCCCGTATCCCAGGTGTAGCCCCGTATCCCAGGTGTAGCCCCGTATCCCAGGTGTAACCCCGTATCCCAGGTGTAGCCCCGTATCCCAGGTGTAGCTCCGTATCCCAGGTGTAGCCCCGTAGCCCAGGTGTAGCACCGTCTCCCAGGTGTAGCCCCGTATCCCAGGTGTAGCCCCGTATCCCAGGTGTAGCTCCGTATCCCAGGTGTATCCCCGTATCCCAGGTGTAGCCCCGTATACCAGGTGTAGCCCCGTATCCCAGGTGTAGCCCCGTATCCCAGGTGTAGCCCCGTATCCCAGGTGTAGCCCCGTATCCCAGGTGTAGCCCCGTCTCCCAGGTGTAGCACCGTCTCCCAGGTGTAGCCCCGTCTCCCAGGTGTAGCCCCGTATCCCAGGTGTAGCCCCGTATCCCAGGTGTAACCCCGTATCCCAGGTGTAGCCCCGTATCCCAGGTGTAGCCCCGTATCCCAGGTGTAGCCCCGTATCCCAGGTGTAACCCCGTATCCCAGGTGTAGCCCGTATCCCAGGTGTAGCGCCGTATCCCAGGTGTAGCGCCGTATCCCAGGTGTAGCCCGTATCCCAGGTGTAGCGCCGTATCCCAGGTGTAGCGCCGTATCCCAGGTGTAGCGCCGTATCCCAGGTGTAGCCCCGTAGCCCAGGTGTAACCCCGTAGCCCAGGTGTAGCACCGTCTCCCAGGTGTAGCCCCGTATCCCAGGTGTAGCCCCGTATCCCAGGTGTAGCCCCGTATCCCAGGTGTAACCCCGTAGCCCAGGTGTAACCCCGTATCCCAGGTGTAGCACCGTATCCCAGGTGTAGCCCCGTATCCCAGGTGTAACCCCGTAGCCCAGGTGTAACCCCGTAGCCCAGGTGTAACCCCGTAGCCCAGGTGTAGCACCGTATCCCAGGTGTAGCCCCGTATCCCAGGTGTAACCCCGTAGCCCAGGTGTAACCCCGTAGCCCAGGTGTAACCCCGTATCCCAGGTGTAGCACCGTATCCCAGGTGTAGCCCCGTTTTCCAGGTGTAGCCCCGTATCCCAGGTGTTCCTATAGTTATGTCGGTTCCCACCATTACTAAGGCCACAAGCCGTTATAAAATATAAAGATGTTGCTATAACAGACTTTACTGGGGCTAAAACAATTTTTAAAAAAATACTAAATATAAAACATAGGTAAGAAATGTGCAAGGACAGCACAGTAACTAAGAACAAATAACAATTTATAACAATAACTCAGAAAAACATGGAAATAAATACACTATAGGAAAACTAGACACCCACATAATATACTGCATGGTTATCACGTGCCAGGCTGAACGGAAAGGCTCCTACATAGTAATAATAATAATAGTACTAATAGTACTAATAATAGTAATAATAATACTACTAATAATAATAATATTAATAATATTAATAATAGTACTAATAATAGTAATAATAATAGTAATACTACTAATAATAATAATAGTAATAATAATAATACTAATAGTTTGTCCCACATTCCCAAGCACAGACAGGGCTGTTCTAGCGCGCTTGACAGTGGTTGAATTTGGCTGCTTTCGCGCACCGTCTGGATGGCAAATGCATAACTCTGCCAACCATAAAGACTGCGAGGGGCCGCCACTGACACTGAGCGTGACGTTTGGCCGGTCCACTGCCAGCCAATGACCATCCAGCGAACGAGAGAGGGACGCGTGACGTCACCTCGTTGCTTCGGGTTACCAGGTTTTCCTCCCCCCGGAAGTAACTGGCCGGTGATAAGATGGCCGAGGAGGCGCCTGTCAGGGGGAAGTTTGTGGTCGTGGGAGGGGGGATCGCCGGCGTTACCTGCGCAGAGCACGTGAGATGGGGGAGGGTGTGTGATTTACCCCTGTCCGCCCTCTACTTGTAGGAGGGCACTTCTGGTTGTGTTTTGCCCCTATCCCCCCCTGTAGGAGGGCACTTCTGGTTGTGTTTTGCCCCTATCCCCCCCTGTAGGAGGGCACTTCTGGTTTTGTGTGTGACTTGCCCCTGCCCTCCCCCCTCTCCTATTTGCCCCTGCCCCCCCCCCCTCTCCTTGTAGTAGGGCACTTCTGGTTGTGTGTGCAGTACACGGTTTTGGGCAGAAGTAATAATAAAGAAGCAATTGAAGCTGCAGTACTCACTGGCCATTTGATTCCGTGTATTTAATATTTCTTTGTTTGAATCAGTCTCCTGTGTTAGGATCACTGAGTCTTGTTACTGGGAACCCCACCAGTAAGAAAATATTCATCTGACGGTGCAAAAAAAACACGGTGTATATATTTAACTTTTAACCCCCTGGCCTTACATTTGCTGTACAGACCAAAGCCCCTGGATCGCCCTCCGCCGACTCAAACTTAACATGTCAAAGACGGAGCTCCTCATACTTCCTCCCAAGCCTGGCCCTACTGCCCCCTTCTACATAACTGTTGTCAGTACTATCATACACCCAGTATCACAAGCACGCTGCCCAGGGGTCACACACCCAGTATCACACGCACGCTGCCCAGGGGTCACATTCGAATCTTCTCATTCATGTTGCGAAAACCTGTAGTTTTTTCCTCCGTAACATTGCAAAGATACGCCCATTCCTCTGTCACTCTAAGGCTAAATATTTTAATGCAGGCCCTCATTCTCTCCTGTCAACTACAGTAGCCTTTTACCTGTCTCCCCTACAATTTATCCTAAACGCTGCTGCTAGAATCACTTTACGCTCTTAAATCTGAGTCTCTCCCACTGAAATACCTCTCCCGGCTTCCTATCATATCCTGTATCACACACACAATTCTCCTCCTCCTTTTAAAGTTTTACACTCTTCTGTCGCCGTTACATGTCAGCCCTAATTTCTTGCTATGCACCATCCTGGCTCTTGCGTTCTTCTCAAGGATGTCTTCTCTCTACCCCTTTTGTATCTAAAGCCCTCTCCCGCCTTAAACCTTTCTCATTGACTGACCCACACCTCTGGAATGCCCTTCCCCTCACTATTTGACTGGCACCCTGTCTATCAACTTTCAAGACCCATCTTAAAACATGCCTCTTTAACGAAGCGTATGTATGTATATCTTTATATAGCGCCAACGGTGTACTCAGCGCTTCAGAGACCATACAGTACAGGGAATTATAATAATATATTGAGCGCAGCAAAGTCAGACAATAGGAAAATAAATCCCTGCCCTGGAGAGCTTACAATCGAAGTAGTATGTTGGGAGATTTAGGCCACGCATATAGTGCTGGCGACGCAACCAATGACGTCACCTGTCGCCACCCGCGATAGTTGTAATTTGGTTTTTAGCGACGGTCGTCAATGGCGTCACCAAAGGGGGCGGGCCGCGGTCTCTGATTGGTTTAGAGACAGTCACATGTGGCGACTGTCTCTAAAAAATCAAATAGACCCTGCTACCAATTTTTTACCGCGATGGCGCCGTCGCGCTTACAATAAGCGCTGGCGATGGAGTCAATGTATTTGTTTTCGAGTGATGTCGCGGTGCCTTCGCAAGGCACTATAAGCGCAGCTTTAGCGACAGCAGGTGAGGTAATATGTGCAGTAGATGGCCGTGCTTGGCCACAATGGTTGGTAGGAGGCCTGACGGAGTTTGGGACAGTAGCCATGAGTTTAGGCTATTGGGATGCTTCTTTTGCGATGTGAGTTTTAAGGTTGCTCGATATTAAATTAGATAGATTAACACCATTAGCAGGGGAAGAGGTGGCAGGGAGGCGTGGGTGGGAAGAGGTGACAGGGAGATGTGGGTGGGAAGAGGTGACAGGGAGACGTGGGTGGGAAGAGGTGGCAGGCGTGGGTGGGAAGAGGTGGCAGGGAGGCGTGGTTGAGAGCAGGTGTGTATATGGCTGGGTGCAGGATTAGGAGAGAGATCCCCAGCAGCAAGGAGGAGGAGTAGTAGGGGAGGTGAATAGAGGATTGTTGGGGGTGCTTATTATTTAGGGGTGTAGAAGTTGTTGGGAAAGGTGTGTGTAAATAGTGGTGCAGTGTATGGGCACATACATAGGTGGTGGGGAGCAGCGATGAAGAAATGTGGAAAGGAGGGAAGTGGGGAAGTTGGTGAGAAAAGAAAATTTACAAAGGAGTGAGAAAAAAAGCATATGGATAGCTTCGCTGGCTGACACTACAGTATACCCCTCATACATTGACCTTGGCCCCTTGCAGACGCACTTACCAGAACATCCTCCCACTGTCTCAGTAGGTTCCTCCTACTTACCATTTAGATTGTAAGCTCTTCAGGGGAGGGACTCCTTTTTCCTAATGTTATTTTTATGTCTCAAATGCTTATTCCCATTGTATTCTATTATGTTACGTGTATTACTGCTGTGAAGTGCTATATAAATAAAGATATACATACATATATTTGCATACTTTACCTTACTGTCTCTTAGAAAATTTCAAGTGTTTCTAAAAAGAAAAAATGTTGTCTATAGAAATGATTTGCCTTTTTGTATTCCCTGCCTAGTACTACAAAGGTGGGCTCAGCTGTTCCTAAACTGGTTTATACGACCATAAATGTGGCTGAAAATCAAGAAAGTCATTATGGATTTGTAGATTGTTGAGTCTTCTTTAGATCCATTTAAAAAAAAAAATTTTAAATAGAAAAGTATTTTAGGAAATTTTCCAAGATAATAAAAAGGTGCGTTCATGTCTTGAGACCAAAGCTCATAGCTTGTTGGGGTACCATGTTCAATTTCCACCCATATATAACACCACACTTCCTTTTGTGGGTTCAAATTAAACACAGTTTTCACCCACAACATTATCCAAAATATAAAGGCACAAACACCTGACAAGAAATAGAAATACAGTATATACTGTCAGTGTAGCTAGTGCAGAGTTGTGGATATTTGCATTATTACATAGACATATTATAATCTTTTCTTTTCAAGCTTGCTCTGCAGTTTCCTTCAGACAACGTGTTTTTGATAACAGCATCTCCGCTCATTAAAGCAGTAACGAATTTAAGACAGGTAAGTCTTGTGTTTCAAATATAATTCTGGTCGTTAAAGAAGTACATGGAAATGTATAATACCCCAGAATTCTTTGTAGTGCAAAGAATGTGCGGAGGTGATTTTAGTGTCTTAAGATTATATATCAAATAATTCCTATGTTAGACGTATCTTACCTTACTTTATACATGAAGCACGTTTTTTTCTCTGTCACAGAGTCCTGACCTTGTTTACATTACAAATCTTCACACTATATAGATCAATAGAAAAAACAGGAATAGGGACATTCTCTAAGTACCGATATGAGGTATTGCTTCTCGATCCAACGAGAATGGTCATTCTAGTCAATTGCCGTTAATGACAGATCAGGGGGGGGGGGGGGTACAGCCTACTCTCCCATTCGCTCACTTCAATCTGCAGATGAAGGACTCCTAACAGTTCCTTCCTTTGGGGCCTGAGCTTTTAGCCACGCTGCTCCCACTTTTTGGAACAGTCTCTCACCCACCCACTGCTCAACAGCTGAAGAACGGGTTGGGGTCTCTTTACAGCAAAAAGAAGTGATAAATACAGAACGCATTCCTGCAAATGGTGCATAATGTTCAAGTCCTTATCGCGGGCTCATTTACTCAGTATTCTGCTTCTGGGAGTTATGTCATTTTAGACCAAAATCAGCAAAGCACATGATTTATTTCTTTACACAAAGCTTTATCCATTTGATAGAATTCCAGCATTTGTCATAAATAATAAAACAATGTTTGCAGGTTTCTAGAAGGTTGGAAGAGTTTGACGTTGAGGAGCAACTCGGCACCGTGCTGGAAAAACTTTATCCCAATATTAAAGTTGTGCAATCTGCTGTAAAAGGACTGAAACATGGAGAGCGGGTAAGTGTGTGTGTGTGTGTGTGTGTGTGTGTGTGTGTGTGTGTGTGTGTGTGTGTGTGTGTGTGTGTGTGTGTGTGTGTGTGTGTGTGTGTGTGTGTGTTCTTGATATAGTGCCTACAGCTGTTCTCAGCGCTTTACAAGAGAATCAGTACAGGGAATTACAGTACAATAATTGCAACATATAAGATCAGACAATAGAAAAAGGGGTTTAAGGCGAGAGAAAGCAGTAGAGGTGAAAGGGGTGCAAAAGAGGGGAACCTGGTTCAAATCCCAGTGTCCGTTGCTTGTGACCTTGGGCAAGTCACTTTATCTCCCTATACCTCTGGCTCCACAAATTTAGGGGTAGATCCTCAGGTCGCGAATTTTTTAACGTTGCCTAATTTTAATGTATCCATATCGCATATCCCCAAAGCTGCTTAACGCTATGTTGTTCAGCCATTTTCCTTAAAAGTAAGGGAACTTTAAATGTTAACGGACCTTAGGCTTCTTATGCAAATTGTATAGTAACGAGCTCTTTACTTACCAGCAGAGACCCTCAGACCTCCGGGACAGTTAAATTATGCTAATAACGTGACCATATTTCGCGCTTGCTGAAATCCGCCCTTACTTCTAAGCCCTGAGGAGCCAAAGGGGCTCCATGGGAAAAGGGAAGGACGTAAGTGGTACCCATATGAATGGCCTGAGTGCTAGAATGAACCCTTTGTATGACGTGTTATACTAACAGATATATTGTGGAACGTCTAAATGGCTGAAACGCAGCAACACATTAATACTGTTTCAGGGATTAACTATAATATGTTTCATGATGAAAGTGAATGTAAGATATGTTTATTTGGCCTACTAATGTATATACAAAAGACAGAGTCCCAATGCTACATCCAACAGGACAAATCAAAAGGATAAATACATCTGTTTTTCTCTCATACGTGATGGTCACTTAGTTAAATTCTTTGGCCAAAGCATTGTAAGCTTGCAGACCATGTCCAGGTGTGACCTCTTTCTGCAAGTCCTAAAACTATCTCTGCAAACGTTCTCTTTACCTCTGTTATATGAGGAAGAAGTCTTAAGACTGGTCCCTCACTGCTGCTCCTCAGGACTTGCTATTATAAAGGTGGGCGGGCGAGCTTGGAATCAGGGAGGAGGGGTCACAGACCTCCAAACAATTGTTTACCAATAATGGATGTGACATTGAGGCTCTCATTTATACATGGTCACAAACCCAGCAGCACGCCTTTGTGACATAAATATATATGGTGTGGTGGGTTTTGAGCTTATGATTGTATATATGTTATAATATATAGTAAGAGTTCACTAGGAGGAATCTACATATGAGAAAAGGATTTTCAAAGAGACAGAAGTAACCAATATCATATTTAATTCCACACAGTCCATGCACTGTGTAAAAATATCAAGGTTTATAGTTCAAAGAATGGTGCTCGGCTACAAGACACTCACAAGCATAAAAATGCTAGCAATCGGGGTATATAAATGCAGACTGGACGGCTTTAAATAGGGTTTTAGTCTTGTGTGAAGAAGCAGTCCTATATTGACACAGCAATGAAAAGTTCTTAGCCTAGTGAGACATAACACCGAACTCACAATAATGGCAATAAGGTAATTTCATGGCAGTGTAGGACAAAATAATTTCTGATGCCCAGTCAGTACCTTTTTTATCCTCCTTTAGTTCAGCCTTCCGTCCTCCATAAGTCCCAGCCAGTCCCAGGTGTGCAATCCGTAGCAGTAAAAGATCCAGAAATAATGATTAAAAAACGGAGCACTATCCAAAGAAAAACATCACGAGGACACCGTCCCCAATAAGAAAGGTTTGGTGGTGCGCACTTGTTTGTCGTTTTAATCCATGAGACTCAAATAAAACTTTTTTTGTTGTGCCCATCTCGTGATGTTTTGCTTTTGACAGCGCTCCGTTTTTTCATCTTTATTACTGTGTAAAAATAAAGTGGAGAAAAATGACCATATGTAATAATCTAACTGGTATAGTTTTCTAACGTTCCCTAGTAACGTTCTTTCCCAATGCGCATGCGTGGTGTAGGCAGCACTAATCCTCGCTCATCCAGGTAACGTTTCGTTGGTCGTGTTGCTAACGGACCTTTTGTATATCGTTAGCCTTGAGGATTCCCGTTAATAAGGAGGAAAATAAGGTCCGTTACCTATTTTGGGAACATTATTATTTGCACAAAATTAGTGCCCTTCTGAGGATCTACCCCATAGATTGTAGGATTATCTGCGCAGGGACTGTGCCGGTAGAGAGCCTATATACAATGCTGCTTACTATATTGTGACGTGCTTTGAGTCCTATTGGGAGAACAGCACTATATGGAATTAAAGTTATTACATTTTCTTATTACCATGGTATGAAAAATACACCTTGGCAACTTATTTTATTGTTTAAAAACCTAATTATTTTTATTTAGCCCTTCAGCTATGCACAGCTAAGTTCCTGGTACAACATATAAATAGTTACCTCTCCGAGACATTTTTTGCCTCGTTAGTTGTGTTGTAAACATTTTACTAATGTGGTTTCAGAAACTCGTCACAGAAGACGGTGCGCAGTATTTATATGACAAGCTCTGTATATGTGCGGGAGCAAAACCAAAGTTAATCGTGGAAGGAAATCCATATGTGCTAGGTATCCGTGACACAGACAGTGCCCAGGTAATGTCTCCTTCACAATCTGATACACTTTTTTTTGTTACCTTTATCTAAATTGTGTTTTTTGTTTTTTTTTAAAGTCTTTCAAATTGTTACCTTTTTTTGAGTAAGGAACCTACTTGGAACATCACAGGTATTTATATTAAAGCCTTGCGTAAAAATGCCAGGGTCCAAAAGCTTTGCCTTTTATGTATCACACTTAGGTTAGCGCAGGGGTGTTCAACTCCAGTCATCAAGCTCCCCCAACAGTTCAGGTTTTCAGGATATCCCTGATTCAGCACAGTTGGCTCAATCAGTTTGCTTCAACACAGGTGGTGCAGTCTTCAACTGAGCATCTGATTGAGCAACCTGTGCTGAAGCAGGAATATCTTAAAAACCTGACCTGTTTGGGGGAGGCTTGAGGACTGGAGTTGAGCCCCCTTTCACAGAACCAAGTATCAGTGCATAATATATGATTTGATGACCCTAATTGCACTGAAGCGGAGCAGCTGATGTAAATGTATATTATTATAATCCTACTATTTCCAGTTAATTAGTTCTTAAAAATGCATTAGTTGATTCCAACAATATTTTAGTTGCTCGTAAACAAACATTCTCTGTGTATAATTCGAACTCGCACACTTTGGCACTTTTTAAAAGTTTTGCACTACTAAAGTTAGATTTCTCGAGTTCTACATAAATGATAGTACAGCTCAACCCCGTTATAGCGCGATCCGCTACAACGCGGAGCCGTTTATAACGCGGTCTGAGTGTGGCTCCCAATTTATAAACATCTCCAAGGGTTTTTTTTTCCCGTGGCGGCCATTTCACGATCCCAGTTATAACGCAGTCCCATTATGTGGACCCTGAGTTATAACGGGGTTCAGCTGTATTATGTTTATTTGCTTTATTTAGAACCTATTTACCATATTATCTGCATGTTGTTTTGACTTTTCAGGATTTTCAGAGGCATCTCACTAAAGCCAAACGAGTAATTGTTGTCGGAAATGGTGGCATAGCACTTGAATTGGTGTAGGTATTGACATGCGCACGCACTGTGTTTTTACTTTCCAATAACCTTGCATGTGAATAGAATATTTAAAGATCTTCCCCATTTTCCTCCCAAAATCATGTTGACCAGTAATTGTATGTATAACAGTTTGGCCTCGCATATCCGACATTGTGTCCTGCAAACTGCCGTCCGATAACGGACTGTCGGATTGCGGGTCCATGTTATTCAGTGGCGTGACTGTCGGATAAGCGGGTCCGGCGTCGTATAATGCGCCCAGCGGACTTCATTATGCGGCGTCTGATAAGGCATACGACAGGACCACCTGTACTATAGTATTTTCTTGAGCTTTTTTGCTAGAAAATAAGTAGAGTTAGTTTATAGAGTTAAATATAATTGATTCCGGTAATTGTAAAGGGGCTTACTATTTTATATGGGTTTCTCTGCCTTGAAGTGGTCCCATACGTTTTCTGTATACCTGTATATTTTTTTTTTTTTTAATCCCCCTCTTCAATCATTCTGACATAAAATTGGTGAGCTTAAAAAGGACCCCTAAATATACATTTGTAGTGCAATCTCATATAACATACTGTATTTTGAAGTTACAATTAAGTGAAAGCGCTTACGCATGTTACAACTTCACCATTGCAAATACGTATTTCATAATTTAAGATCTGTTTAGAAGTTTTTATGTACACCATAATCTTCTATTTATCGCCTGCGTACGTTGTCAGCTGCACTACCTATTCTAAAGATGCTTAAACATGTTTGTGTTTGCTTTGACTACCATTTGGCATGCACTTGAGAATCGCTTGACTAAAACCCCCCGACTATATCTCCTTGGTTCCCAGTTGTGCCCAGCTTGAGTCTAAATGGTCTTCTCCTACCTAGGTATGAAATTGAAGGTTGTGAAGTCATTTGGGCCATCAAAGACAAATCAATTGGCAATACATTCTTTGATGCTGGGGCCGCCCAGTTTCTAATCACACAACTGAAGGCTGCAAAGCCAGAGACCCCCGGCGCTTGCAAAAGAACAAAGTACACAACGGAAGCACTTGTAGGTACGTTACCGTCCTTCTACTACAGAGCGCTCAGGCACACTTTAACGGCATGAGTGAAAGTAAGTGATCGCTGTCTTCTTCCTTGGTAACTAAGGAAGTCGCGTTGACAAGGCTGATACTGTGTGCAAGACCGGAAAAGGGCCAGTGACTAGGATAATACGCTAAGCATATATATATTTTGAATATTATGTAAACCTACAGTTGTATTGCTTGTAAAGAATCATAATCATGTTAAACTGCATTTCCTTTGCCTGTGTGTTGTTTTAATAAATGGAGCGGTTCCTTACATTTATGGCAATTCGGTTATCTAAGCGAAGATCTTGCTGCACGCAATATGGCCGCCTATTTTAAATAGGAAGTGGTGTGGCTTCCTAAATGGCTGCTATAGAAACTCGAGGAAGCTTAATACATTAAAAATAATAGTGGGGAAAAAAAAGGAAGTTGGTTTTATCTAATGCTGCAGAACTGAATTAAAACCTCCGTATTTAGCATGGCGTGCTGCTTTACACGTCATGGTGTTGGTATTGTTGGTGTAGGCTTAGACTTCGTTTATAAAAATGTGAACAGTTTCTAGTAATGATTTAATTTACCCAATAAATCTGGTTGGCTTTGGGATTGCACTGGGATGCAGTGAGATGCCTTCCTCTGCCGATATAATCTCACACCTGTGTGCTTTCAGGTAGAGAAGAAGCTGCCAAACTCGGCAGTGCCTTGGGGCCCGATTGGCACGAGGGGTTAAATCTCAAAGCAACAGAAGAGGTGGGTTCACTAAGGTACTTGAGATTTTTTTTTCTATTAAAGTTGTAAGATTTAAAAAAAAAAATGTTTTTTTCTCACCTCAGGACTTGACTGAACACACGCCTGGCCTGGCCTGGCCTGGCCTGAGATTAGCACTTTTTATCACTTCTTTTCTTGTTTAGTTTTCCCACTGCGTTCATATTGAGACAGAATGTGAGATAAAGCACATTTTCCTTGGAGAGGAATTCCTGCAGTTAAGGGGGAGTGGTGCAGCTTTATCTCTGCCTACAGAACACCACGCGGAGCACACTGCCACACCTGCTACAGGTAAATGCTGCAAACAGACTGCCGGGTTTGGGGACAAGTATGCGGTCCCCTGAAAAAGCTACTCCTCAAAAAGCCGCCGTACACAAATACTGGGCAGACCTCTGCCTTTCTAGTTGGAACTTTTGCATAACTGTGAGGACCCCTAGTGGTCAGTGTGTGAAGTCGGTGATTAGTAAAGCATCAGTGCTGGCCTAGCAGATATCAGCACGGCCCTCCCATCGGAGACCTCCTCTGTGATTCCTGATTTGTCTTTGAAATCCTGATCATTGCGCTGAAATCTTTAGATGTGGTAATTAATTTGTATTACGGAATACATATCTCTGACATTATAAAAACAAAATGTCATTTTTCTGTACGACACATGCAGTGGTCTACTAAATATTATAGGTGAACACCATGCAAATATATAATATAATCCCACGTAAAATGAAAACAAATGTTGCTTTGAAAGTATCATTTGAGTGAAGGCAGCTTAAGTATTAGAAAATGTGTTTTGGGCATAAAATAATGTCTGGTTATGTTTTCACTCAGCTTTAAAATGGTGACGCAAAGTAGGAACAAATTAGGGTTATAGTGTTTGGAGAACACACACTCACACTCACACACACACACACTCACTCACACACACGCAGTTTTGTACCTTGATAGTTAATCAGGATTCTATAGGGAATCACAGAGGAGGGAGCTGATGACGTCCGGAGACAATCCGCCTTTACCTTACTTTGTGTAGATATATGATTATACTCACAGTAGCTAGTATAATAATTTCAGAGCTCACTCATTGGGTCGTTTTGGCTTTTGTTTCAGCGGTGTGGCCGGTATATGTTGAATTGACCAATGGAAATACCTACGGCTGTGATTTTATTGTCAGCGCCACTGGTGTGGTTCCAAATGTCGAGCCTTTTATCGGTGGTAATAATGTGAGATATTTTTGTTTTTATTTTATATATGTTGCTTTTCTGTGTTAATCTCTCTCTGGGGAAGTTAACCTAGTTTATCGCTTCTCATCATAAATCATTGTTTGCTGCATTCGATCAGTGTCCTTAAGGATAATGGGGGGTACACAGAGTACCTGAGAGAATATGGGACGGGCACGCAGGGTGCAGTGAAGAATTCATATGGGAAGGGTGCCCTTAAGTGACCGTACAGTTAAGTATTTGCAAGCAGTAGGTGCCCCAAAGCAATGTTGCTAAACCCTCTTCTGGCCATGTTTTTGGAAGATCAAACCAATCGCTCATTTAGAAATATACTCGTGCGCCTGGTAATTCATTGGTTATTCCTAAAATCTCCCCTTTGGGTTCTGCAGGCAAAGTGCTGGAAACCTGCTCTTTCTATGGACACTTCTTTCAAGAGTCTTTTGTTTTCCCCCATCTAGTATTTTAGGTCTGTAACGCGTTTTTAATCCTAGGGCGAGTGCTAGTCTCTTTGATTTTTTTTTTTGTTTTTCTATAAGAAAAAGCGAGACCTCTATGAAAACTTCCTACAACCGTGTCTTTCCTCCTCGCGGTGACCCAATAAGCTTTTAGGAATAACCAATGAATTGCCACACACTGTGTGTACTTATCTTGCATGTGCATTGTTATTCCCAAAATATTGTGTTGAGGTCTCCTGGAGAGAGGCTTGATTGGACATTGCTGTAAAGCCGGGATGGGCAACTCCAGTCCTCAAGGGCCACCAACAGGTCAGGTTTTCAGGATATCCCTGCTTCAGCACAGGTGTCTGTCGAAGACTGCACCACCTGTGCTGAAGCAGCGATATTCTTAAAGCTTGACCTGTTGGTGGCCCTTGAGGACTGGAGTTACCCACCCATACTGTAAAGGGGGTGCATTAAGAAAACAAAAATCTTTTTAACATAACCATTTTTACAACTGCTTTGTCAGTTTGCGCTTTGTACAATCCGCGCACTCACATGGGTAATGTTTGTAGTTTGTACAATCCGCGCACTCACATGGGTAATGTTTGTAGTTTGTACAATCCGCGCACTCACATGGGTAATGTTTGTAGTTTGTACAATCCGCGCACTCACATGGGTAATGTTTGCGCTTTGTACAATCCGCGCACTCACATGGGTAATGTTTGTAGTTTGTACAATCCGCGCACTCACATGGGTAATGTTTGTAGTTTGTACAATCCGCGCACTCACATGGGTAATGTTTGTAGTTTGTACAATCCGCGCACTCACATGGGTAATGTTTGTAGTTTGTACAATCCGCGCACTCACATGGGTAATGTTTGTAGTTTGTACAATCCGCGCACTCACATGGGTAATGTTTGTAGTTTGTACAATCCGCGCACTCACATGGGTAATGTTTGTAGTTTGTACAATCCGCGCACTCACATGGGTAATGTTTGTAGTTTGTACAATCCGCGCACTCACATGGGTAATGTTTGTAGTTTGTACAATCCGCGCACTCACATGGGTAATGTTTGTAGTTTGTACAATCCGCGCACTCACATGGGTAATGTTTGTAGTTTGATTTGGCAGAAGATGGAGGCATGAAAGTGGATGAGCACATGCACACCTCATTGCAGGACATATACGCTGCTGGAGACATCTGCTCGGCTTCTTGGACACACAGTGCACTGTGGCAGCAGGTATTCCGGAAAAATGAAATCGTTGTATATATGATACATCTGGTACAATATGCCAGTTCTAGCTAAAGCGTGAGAAAATGTTACAGTGGTTTACAATAAGGCACATATCCTTGATTTAATGTAATTAGTTGTATGTTAAATTGGGAGGATTTGTCTGATTAGTTTCCTGTAAATAAAACAAGTACGGGTATGTGAGGCTTTCATTATTTCTTCCCCGTCCTCTGGCAGCCATATACTCCTGGATATCGCCTCCTCCGCACAGCTGGTAGGAGCGCAAGCACTTCTTGTGACCCTAATATGAGGGGGCTTTATCCACCCTGGGTCCGTTATTCTTGTCCTATCTTAGCTGAAGAAAAGACGTCAGGCCGGTTCATTGACCGCCGGTTCCATGACCGTTTTATTTTATTTGATGTATACTTTCTGTGAGAGGCACGTTGATGCCGCCCTAAAGGAGGGGATTTCTCAACAGTTTCCTCAAGAACGTCCGCTCTCGTGCCGCTGTGGTGATGCTATAATATCGCCAGCCGGTTTCAGCGCTGCGAGGCATCTCCCCCCTGAGGCTGCGGGAGCCACTTCTCTGTGGAGTGAAGGTGCGGAGACGTCACGATGCAGAGCTTTGGGGCGGGAAGATCACGTCATGATAGGGAGCGCGTTTTTTGTGTGCCAAAAGTCCGTTCCTCACCAGAGCAAGAGGCTCAAGTTGTCAAGCCTAGAAAAACCGTTTCTAAAGCTAAATATTGTGCAGAGTGCGATGCCAGACTTTCTGCTACCTACCTCAAAAGGTGCATTAAGAAGGTGTCTGAGGGAGAAACTTCGGCTCCGTTAACTGCTTCCATGAACTGGATGAAAACTTCGCTCCTGCAGTCTGATAAAGCGCAGTCTCAAGGGGTCTTTAAAAAGGCCCAGATCAGACTTCATGTTTCATTATTCAGAACAGGCGAGTATCTCAGAACTTGGGGGTTCCTCGTCCAAGGAGAAAGAGACCCAAGCAGACACGGGTTCCTTTAAGATGGACACTAGACCAGCTCATTAAATATGAGATTGACGATGAATATTGAGGTCACAAGAAGAGCTGGGGGTCCTGGAACAGGCCTTTTTTGGCTCTAAACAATTGTCTAGAACTTTTCCTGTTCACTGTTTTATGAAGGACATCAGGAAGTTTGAGTGGACAAAAGACCAGCAGTGACTAGAAAATATACCCCTCCAGTAAATAGGACTGCAGTCAGTACCTGGGTAATACCGCAAAGGTGTATACACCTGTTGCCAAGGTGGTATGAAATACAACGATCCCCCTAGAAGATGGATTTAAGAATGGAGGGTGTTTTACGCAAACAATATTTCATCGAAATGGCGCTGAAACCAGCAGTCGCAATGGCCTGTATCTCAAGAACAGTCAAGAGTTTGAATATCTAATCTAGAAGATGGGATTGAAGCAGGAACATCAAGACAGAGACTCTTTAACCAGTTTTCAAATCTTAGCGATTTTTATTGGAATTTGTGTGTGACGCTTCAATGGACATCAATAGGTTAACTTTTATAATCTTAATTGGAATTCACGACAACCGCAAACCTGAGACTGTGGCCACTCTGATCAACCAAATTAATAGGGAAACATCTAGAAGCAAGATCCCTGAAGGAGACTGAGAGCCAGTCCATGATACAACGCTGGTTTGAGGCAAGACAGGTGGGATTTCTGGACTGCTGGATCCAAACAAAAACAGACTCCTGGGTTAAAAAGATTATAGCCCAGTGGTATTCTTTGGAGCTCCTGGAAATGCCCTAGCTTCAAGGAATGCCCCATCAGATAAAGTTGCCAGTATCATATGCACCTAGTGCACAAAGTCTGGGTAGACCAGAGGTGGACCATCAACCTAAACTAAAGCAGGCTTGCGCTAGCTCAATTTTTAGGCGTCATATTCGACAAGGAAAAATCTAGTATCACTCCCGACCTCAATGATCCACAAGATTATGAAGGAAGTCTGATTGTTCAGAAGATTCGATTCATGAAGATAATAGGACTTAATGAACACACAATCCCTGCAAGCTCTAACCCAAGAACCCACCACCTCATATATATATATTTGTGTCAAAAGGAGTGCTACTGAGCGTAGCCAAATGTATACAACAAAAGACAACGATGCCCAATTCTACATCCAATGGGACAAAATGCATAGTTAAATACTTCAATGTTGATGAGTATGGGTCATTTAGTTAAACCCATTGGCCAAAGCGATATTAGCCTCCAGCCACGTCACGGTATGACCAGTATGCAGCCACGTCACGGTATGACCAGTATGCAGGTCCTAACACTACCTGTGAGAATTCTCAGTTACCCCTGCAGTGGAGGGAGAATGGTCTCTGTGGACCTGTCCTGCACAGGAACATGGAAAAACCTGCTACTTTTTGAGTGGTGTTTGATACCTCCGGTCTTGACCGCATTGAACACTGACGAAAGCCTTTATAGATTGTCAAGATCAGGTGATCCAAGGACTCTGGTCACACCAATCAATGTATTGGAAGTTCGAGCAATATTTTACATCATTCAAAGTTTTCAGGCCTCGTTGAAGGGTTCCCCGTTTCGGATCCTATTCAACAATGTCACTGCATTAGCATATATAAACCAACAAGGGGGGAACGAGGTCTGAGTAGTTTTTTTTTTCCAGAAGCCTTCTGAATCCTACACTGGGCGGATAAAGAGATCCCATCTCCGCAGCGTTCATTTCAGGAGTCAGAAATAACGAAGCCGACTTTCTCAGCAGGCATTTCCTTCACCCAGGATAAAGATCTTAGGCTTGAAACGCGTAGGTGTGGGCCTCCAGCCTGTGTGTGCCTTTTTTTTATCCAATTAATTTGTTATTTTTTCACTATGGGAACGCTCCCGTTTTGATCTTTGCTTTTCCTGCGTGGAAGTAGTGCTGTGTCTTTTTCTTGTTCCTGCATCTGACGAAAGACTGAAGCACTCCTGTACCCTAGGATGTGGGATTACTACCCAAAGATGCTGCACCACGTGTGAGTCCTTGGTGTTTATCTCATATACCATTCAAGATATCATACCTCATCGATGTATATTTGTCTGGACACTTTATTGTGTTAACTCCTTACTGCAGTGCCAAGTGGGATGTTTCCAGCTAAACTCTATTATATGTGGGACTTTTATGGTTTATTATCAGGTTCATACCTTGATACCCAACGTGTATTCCATCCAAGGACTTTACAAGTCCTCTGCTTATTATTGCTATACTTGCGTGTGTGTTTATGAGCACCACACAGTGTGTTTCTTTTGATGTTTCCTTCACCCAGGAGAATGGGAACCACAGGTCAATGTCATGGCATCAGCTGTCAACAAAGTGTAGATATGTGTCAAGATGGTACGACTTGGGACTTCCATCTTTTACATTTCTCTCTCCTCACCCCACACACCCATACCCATTCCCTCTGCTTAAGCGAATAATGAACAAAACCAAGAGGCCGGGCTCAGCTTCAGCTAATAGCTCGGTTTTGGCCCAGAGAGACATGGTTTGCAGACTCAAAGAGCCTGTCGGTACAAGAGCTGTGAATTCTTCCGACAGTCCCCTCATTATTGCCTTGGGGTCCTCTTTGCTTCCCCAATCTTCAGTTGCTCTCATTGAGAGCGTGAAATTTGAAAGGATATCAAGGGCACCGGATTAATCCAATGAAGTTATATCAACAGTTTTGGATTCCAGAAAGCTAGTGACGTCAAGAATCTATCGCATACGGAGGACATTTATACGTCCATGTAAATTATGAAATATAAACGCCTTGCGGTTGGATGTCCCTAATATACTGGACTTCCTTCAGCAAGAATTCCAGAAGGGTTTAAAACCAGCGTCTCCTGGGGTCCAAGTATCTGCATTAGGTGCATTCCATCATAAACAGATTGCCTTAGATCCTACTGTCTCTAGTTGTATTAAAGCTTTGTCTAGGATTAGGCCTACTTTTAGAATCCCTGATCCTTGATGGGATCTAAACCTGGTGAAACAGCAACTCGCTTCTTCCTTGTTTGAACCAATTCTCAAGCTCCCTATTGGATTACTCACAGTTATAGTTTTCCTAACTGTTATTACTACAGCGCGTAGGGTTGGAGAGCTCCAGCCTTTATCATGATGTTAACCCCAGGATAAAATGGTATTAATACTGTCCCACAGTTTGAAACGAAAGTAGTATCAGACTTTCATATCAAACAGGATATTCTAGTCCCCTCATTTTGTCCAAACCCTATTTCTGACAGAGTAACAGGGGCACAATCTGGATGTGGTTGGGACTCTTAACAACATATGTGCAAAAGACTGATGGTATTAGGAAAACCATCTAGGTTGCATGTCCTGTATGTTGGACCCAGAAAGGCTAAGACAGCCTCCGTAGCTTCCACATCTAGATGGGTTAAGGCTGCTACATTTGAGGCATATAGAATAGCAGGAGAAAATCCTCCTTTAAGACTAAAAGTCCACTCCACTTGGGACGTTGCAATTTCACAGGCAGAAAAAGCTCAGGCCTCTGCCCAGGAAATGTGTTAAGCAGCGGCCTGGTCTTTGCACACATTACTTAAGTAATAATCCCCGAAGAACAAGACATTACTGGCCAATAATGCCCTGGCTGGAAGAGTTGAAGGCCCGAGGCGAAGCCGAGGGACTTTAACCCAGCCAGGGCATTATTGGCCAGTAATGCCCTATTCTGAGGGGATTATTACTATTATAGGCTAAATGTAGGCTTATTTTTTATTTTATTTTTTTAATTTTTCATAAAAAGTATACATTTTTGTAGTCATATTGATTTTTATCAGCATGATTGTCTACATTCTTATGCTTTTACTGCACGTTTATAAAAAAAAATTGTACATATACACAGCCCCCTCTATATACGCGCGCACACACACACACACACACACACACTCTGCAACCCCCCTATATACACACACACTCTGCAGTACCATCTACACACTGTGCAGCCCCCTCCTCTACACCCACAAAACACACTGCAGACCTCCTCCACCCTCTACACTCACAAAACACAGCAGCCCCCCATCTATACCCACAAAACACACTGCAGATACACACACAAATAAAACAAACTGCTACCCCCTCTACACCCACAAAACACACTGCAGACACACACCAACAAAACAGACGGCTGCCCCCTCTACAGCCATAAAACACACCAGCAGCCCCCCTCTACACACACTGCAGCCCCCATGTAAACCCACACACTGCAGACTCACACATACAAAACACTCTGCACCGCTCCTCCACCCACAAAACACACACTGCAGAGATTCACACAAATCAACAAAACAGGCTCTGCCACCTCTACATCCACAAAACACACACCAGCAGCCCCCTCTACACCCACTGCAGCCCCCTGTAAACCCACACACTGCAGACACACACCAACAAAACACTCTGCACCCTCCTCCAATCACAAAACACACTGAAGACACACACTACAGCTCCCCTCTACAAGAACAAAACTCACACTGCAGAAACACACCAACAAGACTCTGCAGCCCCCTCTACACCCACAAACACACACCAACAGAAGACACACACACTAATAAAACACTCTGCTGACCCCCCTTTACACCCACAAAACACACTCAGCAGACACACAAACCTTTCCCTTCACTCTCCTGTGCGGAGCTCTCTGCAGGCAGGGTGGGGGAGGAGTCGGTGCCTGGCTACAGGCAGGGTGGGGGAGGAGTCAGTGCCTGGCTACAGGCAGGGTGGGGGAGGAGTCAGTGCCTGGCTGCAGGCAGGGTGGGGGAGGAGTCAGTGCCTGGCTGCAGGCAGGGTGGGGGAGGAGTCAGTGCCTTGCTGCTGGCAGGGTGGGGGAGGAGTCAGTGCCTGGCTGCAGGCAGGGTGGGGGAGGAGTCAGTGCCTTGCTGCTGACAGGGTGGGGGAGGAGTCAGTGCCTTGCTGGTGTGTTCTGTCCAATCACCTCCCCTGTCTAAGTGCAAATTTCACACTTTGTGAATGAAACCTACAAGCTGATTGGCTGAAAAACTTGGCCTGCTGCCAAAAATTCCGGGCCATTACTGATTAGATAATGCCCGGAATTTTAACCAATCAAAGAGCAGGGATTTCAATAATGACCTGAATTTTACTGCTTTAGCCTATAATAATTATTACCGTCTGGATGTTCCCACCTCAACAGAAGCAACATTTTTGGTAGACGGGGCTTCAAAGTGCTGTAACTGTGTAAAGTTCTCTCTCCAGAAGACATGGGATGGCTCTGGTACATTCCGTTAGTATTTAGCTGCCCTAGAGACTCCTCCCTGGAGTCTTCTTATAGTTGGTATACTATGTTTTGTGCTTCCTTTTTAAGAGCTCTGGCACAAGTTAACTGACCTAAGATGGCTGACGCCCCGTCATATAGTTGTCACAAGAAGTGCTTGTCCTACCAGCTGTGAGGAGGAGAAGGTATCCCATTAGTATTTGGCTGCCATAGAGGACTTGAAGAAACAGAAATATCGGAATGTACATTTCCTCTTTTGTGGGATTTTTCTGTGTATACTGTCTTTGATGTGTCCCTTTGGGGGCCGGAGGGGCCTCAGCACCAGGCTGGCACAGCCCCTCCGACACATCATGATCACGTGACTGCAGCGTCACTCAATCCGGAAATGGAAGAGTCATCCTCGTCAGTTTCCCTGCGTGTCAGGTTGCGTCTGCCTTGGAAACGAGCAATGCGGGCATTGCGAAGCCACTACATCATGACGCCACGGAGTGCCACACCCCATGATGTGGTGGCTACTACTTCAGGCACTCAAAGGGTTAAGTGATGAATTGTATATGGTGGCAAAATATTTTATATGTGGGGAAGTCTAATAAAGGTTTGGACACATTTTTTCTGAAATAATCCATGATATTCTTTATTATTTTTCCTATATATATGTGACACGGTGTGCTCATTTGCATGTCATTTCCCAGAATCCCTTGCTGCAGTGAAAGCACTGTATGCTGGGTGATAGTGGTGAAAGGCAGGGTTGCAGACCTAAGACATGTGAATGTGCTCACAAGTGATCTTTTTATTTGCTATATGCAATACGGTGGAGGTTTCTTGTTGCCTTTTTCACCCACCATAACTTAAAATGTGATGGTATCTCTATCTCTAATCTCTCTGTGTACATAACCATCCGTTCTAGTGCTTGGATAGTTATACTGACCTTGCTAGCTTTTTGAAGGGTTTTGAGCATTTCCTTTTTGTTTATGTACTTTTTTTAACTTCACATTCTTCTCTGCAGTTTTCAAAATCCGTAAAACCACAAAGTGACCTCAATGTATTTATTTGTATGTTTCTGGCCTTGTGTGCAGTGTTCTACAAACACATTATACCATGCAGGAAACTATGCCACACAATGCAAGAGAGACAGGCATCACATGTAAACATTGGTGAGAGTCCCTGCTTATAATCTAATCCTGCACATGTAAAGGGGAGAGATGCGCACACGTGCACACGTACGGACACACTTCTCAAAAGGGCCTTGTGTCATTTTCAGATGAGGTTATGGACTCAAGCTCGTCAGATGGGCTGTTATGCTGCGAAGTGTATGACTGCGGATACGTTGGGGGAATCTATAGAAATGGACTTCTGCTTTGAACTTTTTACTCATGTTACAAAATTCTTTAATTACAAGGTAAGCATATTTAAATGTATTTATTGTTGTCACGGGAGACCAGGACTATAACACCAGGGATCAATTCGCCAGACAGAAACACAGTTTATCAAATTAATTTATTGTAGAAAGAAATATCCTCAACTATTTACAGTAAATCAACATACACACTTACAACTGGGAAACTGGGATACCCTATAAATGTGGGTGCAGGGAATTCCCTAAAGAGATTTACCCTGTTCTGGCGCATCTACAGAGCTGAAAATATTGTGGTTGAGCTCCAGGAGATTCCAATCAGGATTAAAAAAAAGTATTACAAAATGTATAGGTGTGTGTGCATTTTTGGTGGGATTGCTACTTTAATTATTCCTCCAGACAAAGTAGAGCACAAACCGAAGCTTGCTTGAAAAAAGTATCCACTTTTTATTGCAGGAACACAGCAGAGACATCGATTGTTTCAGGTCCAATCTGGACCTATCTTCAGGTAACATTAGCAGATCCAAACACACAAATAGCCCATTTCTAGTTTTCTCTTACACTTGCAGTACTTTGAGGCTGCTCCTATGGCTGATTCAATGTATCACCGATATAGTATTCTTAATTTTATACTTATTAGAAACTTTTATAAGATTTTCATAGTTGTCACATTTGTATGTTATACTAATCACGTCCGGTTTACAATCTGGTGTTTTAGCGCCAACATTGGCTATTTATATTTGTGTGTTTTGGATCTGCTAATGGAACCTGAAGAAAGTTCTGGATCGGGCATGAAACATTGCTGTGTTCCTGTAGTAAATGCGATACTTATTTAAGCACGCTTTGTAAGTGCTCTGCTTTGTGGGAATACTGCTATATCCTTAGGTGGGGTGTATATTTTTTCCACTCCAATAGTCTCGTGCTGGTTGCACATGTGGGTTTTGTTTTTTTTTTGCTCCTGCTTTAAGTATTGACCTTGAGGAGGGAATACAAATATTTTCAGTGCTGTAGTTAATAAGTGACTTCTATTACTACTCTTGGATGTAACCTTGTACTAGGGACGAGCTGCACAATTGCTATTGCAAGATATCACTTGGCTGATCAATGCTACACAAGGAAATCAGCTGGTTTTTAAGCAATAATGAATGCTCCCTCTGTTCACATCCATGCTCTGCTATATAGAATAACAGAGTATAATCACAAACGTTTTTTCGGCATTTCCTAGTAAGTAGACATCTGCAAAACGGTTACCAAAGGACATGTACCAGGAAAAATATGCAGTTTCAGCCTCCAAAAAATTGCGACCTTGTCCGAGTATGCAAGGGACTTGCCAACCATTGTCAAATGTGCTAAATTCATTTAATGCTGAGATTATACATAGGGCACACGCCATGTTTCGCTCAGAGCTTACTAAATTGTTGACTTTAAGGTTTGGCAAAATGGTTTGCAAGGAATTGAATTTGGGGGGAAAATGTTGAGACAAAATAGGAAATGTTTGTATTAATTTATAGCACCTTTTATTCCACATGGGCAGGTTGTACAAGCTTTGCACAGCCACTTCTGGTCCTGTTTTACCCAAGTATGCATGCAGATAATATTTTCTTGTATAGCGCCAGAAATGTACAAACAATGTTGCAGGCACAATGAGTCCTGCCTTGTAGTATTTACAATTTAATGTTGGTGCCAAAGGCACAGGGAGGTAAAGTGACTTTCCCAAGGGCACAAGATGCGCACTGCCCCTTCATGTCCTGTCACAAGCCCTGGCACACCCCTTTGTGAGCCCTGCCCTCCCTCTTGCACATGTCAGTGGAGGGAGTGCTCATGAATATTCATGAACTTCCACTAAGTGACAGAAACAGAGGATATACATTCCCCATATTTAAAGATGTCGCCAAACTTCGTCGATCAATACACGGAGAACGAATTGACCGGCAGCTATACAGTTCTTTAGGTAAGTAGAGATTGCACACATGAAACTATTGAAGTTAAAAAAAAAACTAAAAGAAAAAAAAAAGTGAGCTTGAACTGCAGCTTTAATTTACAAAATGTTTAAGGTAATTTGAGGGACATGGGGTCGTTCAGTGTCTTGCATTCTGTAGGTATAGAAAGTATATTTGATGTTTACTTTTACACAATGGCACGAAGTGTGCGTATAGAACCGTTACTTCACACCTTTTAAAAGAAGTATGTTTTGAATGACCTGTTTCTCTCCCCCCCACCCCCTCCAGGTGATAATACTGGGCAAGTACAATGCACAGGGCCTCGGGAGTAACCATGAGCTGATGCTAAGATGCACCAAAGGACTAGAATATATCAAAGTAGTGATGCAGAATGGACGAATGATGGGAGCTGTATTAATTGGAGAAACTAATTTGGAAGAAACCTTTGAAAACCTGATCTTAAATCAAATGGATCTCTCCGCTTATGGAGAAGATCTGTTAGATCCAAATATTGACATAGAAGATTACTTTGACTAAAATGTATTTATTTTCTACAAAACGTGATAAACTTAGATACAGCATTTGGATTTCATTCTTTAAACTATTTTCCGAAGTCTAATTTGGATAATGATATATTCAACATCTTACATTAAGTTAATGATGACGAGAATAAATAGACCAGAACACACAAGCTTCTGGACCACTCACTTAAAAAAATAAATTCTACTTCACTGGTAAGTCCTCCCCTCAGTATAAGTGGATGATCATGTTGCGGATTGAATACAGAATGGACACATGTATGGATTTTATGAAACGCTTAATTCACCATGAGATTTGCACATTTGTTTTTAGATTGAATTTGGAAAAACATTGTACATAATATTCACAATATTACCAAATCATGATGTCTTCGAATATGAAATGATTAAATATGCTTTTCTCCATTGGCTGTACTTGTTTTGTCCTGAAAGTACGGCATACTGTAGTATCTACTAAAATGGTGCATGGTACACAGTCAGGGATAGGCTCTCACCGTGGACAGCTTGGAAGGGGGATATTTTACATACTTTCAAATCTATCAGAGTTTACAACAAGGTACAGGAGGGAAACCTGTATCAGAATAAATGTTCAAACTCTACAGAAAATGATAAATTATCTTATATGGTTAAGTGGGAAGCAGATCTGGGAGAAGAGGTGAGCGAAGAAGACTGGTTGGCTATTGTAACAGCTGCAGCTAAGAGCTCGATATGCACTACTTTAAAGGGGAACGCATATAAAGTCCTTATGAGGTGGTATCTCACTCCACAGAAATTAGAAAGGTTTGGACCAGGATGCTCCCCTCTGTGCCCAAGACAGTGTGGAGCATCGGCGAACCTGTTACACATGTTGTGGTCTTGTCCTCGGATAGTCCCATTATGGACACAAATTAGACATTGGCTTCAGAGGATTTTTGACCTCACTATTCCTCCGGATCCATGGCTGTTCCTTTTGAACAGACCTTGGCCGGGACTTTCCAAAACGGTTAATAAACTGATTATGCGTTTAGCAACAGCCACGAGGTGCGAGATCGCGGCACTGTGGAAACAAGCAGAGATTCCAAATATCCCCCAGATTCGGGAATAGAATGTGGTATATTTGCCAGATGGAAAAATTAACGAGTTTGATTAATGACACTGGCGCCAAATTTATAAAAGTCTGGACGCTGTGGTTGGCCCAGATAGACATCCCAGGAGTAGAGAGAACCACAATCTGGCAATGATGGAGATAAATGCGTTCTCGTTGGAAGTATGGGTAAGAATATGAGTAGGAATGAGCTATAGGTCACCTTTTAATAAGATTAACCAGAAATATAAGAAATAATAAGAACGTTAGCCATCTACACAAGAATTGAAGAAAGTTCCCATAGGAGTAATAGTAAAATAACAGAAGCAGAGATCTCACACCTGTGATCCCCTCCCCTCTTTTTTTTTGTTTTTTTTGTTGTCTTTTTTTTTTTTTTGCTTGTTTACAAACAGATAACCTGTTACAATTTTTATAAGAATATTTTTTATTCCACATTTGAAAGTTCTAAATATGCAATGTTTTATTTGATATGAAAAAATTCAATAAAAATTTGAAGTTGAAAAAAAAAAATGAATAAATGCCAGAACAAGACGTTCTTGAGGGTGGCAGGGGAAGTCGGGGGCATTACGTTGCAGAAAGGGTGGTAGATTTGTAGCCTCTCAGATGGTACAGGTTAATACACTAAGGGAAGGCCAAAATGATTGGGATGCTAAGGTAACCACGAAACAAGATCTAAGGGTCTGATAGTTTACAAGAGGTAGGGGAAAGGGCGAAGTAAGTTGAATACGTTTTCAGCCAATGTGTTTCTACAGTTCACACACTGCAAATTGTTAAGATGTTGTTCGCACCTGAGCGTACTCCACAATGCTTTCAAATTAGACGTTAACATGTAGAATCTACAATAACGACTCCAGTGAGAACGTTAGAAAATGCATATAGGAACTAAAGATTTACAGAGAAAAAAAATGTAATCTCCGTTGCATAAGTATTCAACCCCTTTGATACTGCAGCCCTAAATCAGCTCAGGTACAAATTACTTGTTTGAAAGGTCACAAAATTAGTGACATGGGTTGACCCGGTGTGTGTGAGTGATAAAGTTTACTTTGTAGATCATTTATCTTAAGTGTATAGACTTTCAAGCTGCAACTCGCATAGTGATCCAACAAAGAGACCAAGGAACAGAGCAGAAGGGTACAAGAACATTTCAAAATGCTGATTATCCCTCTCAGTACAGTGACGTCCATCATTAAATGGAAGATGCATCATCCCACCCAGGTACTACCCAAATCAGATCGCCCTCCCAAACGGAGTAGCCAGCAGGAAACTGGTTTGGGATGTCACTGAAGCCAACAATGACCTTAAGAGATCTGCAAAGTTCTGTGTCTGAGATGGGAGTCTGTTCAACAATAAGCCGGTCCCTACACAAAGCTCGCTTGTATGGACGGGTGGCAAGAAAGAAACCATTACTCAAAAAGACTCATCTTAAATGATGGAGGAAGTTGGCGAAAAAGTATATTGATGATACTGCAGACGTGGAAAAATGTTTTGTGTTTAGACAAGACAAAAATTGAACTTGGTCTAAATTCCAAGTGTTACATCTGGCACAAGCCCGACACTGCCATCACCCAGTTAACACCATCACTAATGTCAGGCCTGGAGGTAGCAGCATCATGGTATGGGGATGCTTCTCTTCAGCAGGGACTAGGAAACTTGTCGGGATAGAGGGGAAGAATGGAGTAAATTACAGGCAACTCCTTAAGGAAAACCTGTTTCTCAACCAAGACTGAAACCCGGAGGAAATTCACATCTCGGCAGGATGATGACTTCATGCACAAAACCAAAGCTACACTGGAGTGGTTGAACAAGAAGATAATTAATGTTCTTGAGTGGCCCAGTGAAAAGTCCGAACTTGAACCCCATGAAACATTTATGGTGAGACTTGAAGATTGCCGTCCATCAACAATCCCCAACATCCAGCAGAACTGGATCACTTTTCCCGTGAGGAATGGGCAAAAATGTCACAATCCTACTGCGCAAAGCTAGTAGAGAGCGACCCTAAAAGACTCAGTGCAGTAATTGCTGCAAAATGTGCTTCTACCAAGTACAGATGTAAGGGGCTGAATACTTATGCAACCAGTAAATTTAGTTTTGTACATTTCCTTTGCTGACATTTAGCCTCCTCATATAACAGCTTAACCACTACAGCTTTGTAGCTTAGAACAGGGGTGCGCAAAGTGGGGTGCACAAGATTTCCAGGTGGGGTTTGGGGGGAGAGCAGCTGTTATAGGCCCCATGCTTCCTCAAAGGCTTTTAAAATAAATGCTGGTGATCACGTGAGGGCTCTAACTTTTCTTACCTTGGTTCCAGCGATGCATCTCCATGGCAACCGTCATCAAATGACGCTGCGGGGTAACGCAATATCATTTGACGGTGGGGGGGCGAGGGGGGTGGGGAAGGAGCACACGAGCCAGAGGAGACGGGGCGCCATTAAGGAAAGTTTGCACCCCCCTGGCTTACAATACAAAGTTTGAAAAACGGCATACCTTATTTGTAGTTCAGCAGAATGTGACATTGGTAGGCGGTCAATACTTCTGCAAACCAATGATGTGTGTTCACTGAATCTAGGATTGTTTTACCTGTATATTGTGGAGTGAACGTAACTATAATGTGGCCGCCAGTATGAGTCCATTTGCATAGGTTTTTTTTACATTCATAACAGGTTTCGGTGATTTAGACACGCCCTTGCTGACCTGTATGCATTTGTCCATTGTAATTAATGTCCAACACTGTCCATTCTTATGAATATAAAATTGGTGCCGACCATCTTAGTCATTGGTTAGTTTGTGAACAGGCACCTGAAACATGTACATCAGGACTGGCTAACTCCAGTCCTCAAACACTACCAACAGGTCAGGTTTTCAGTATATCCCTCCTTCAGCACAGGTGGCTCAATCAGTGGCTCACTCAAAGACTGAGCAACCTGTGCTGAAGCAGGTATATACTGAAAACCTGACCCGTTGGTGGCCCTTGAAGACTGGAGTTGGCCAGTCCTGATGTACAGTAAGCGGCTCACTTTCTCCATTGTATTAAGCATGATCTGAAGTAGGTATAATATGCTGGAAATACAAGTCTGATGTACATTTTACTTTGAAGTCTCCATGTTGAAAAAAATCTAGTGCCGGAGAAACCAGTGTTTTAAAACTATTTATTTAAGCATCATTTTAATTGTATACAAGGAAGCCAATTACGTGGCTAGGTAGCTTTACATATTTTAAAACTAGAACAATCCCGGATAAGAGATTACTTGGCCATTAATGCCCAGGGTGGAAGAGTTGACCCACCTGGGTATTCATGGCCAGGTAATGCCGTGTCCTCAGGATTGTTACTATTACAGGCAAGATGTTTATATATTCATAATACCGTACAAAAATTATGAACAGGCCATCCCCTCTCTCAACCGGATTGCTGGGTTGCCCCCCTGCGTTACTGGAAGATCGCCCCCTGAATCACATGCCGCTCCTCCTACGCACCCCCCATTCCTCATGATTGCAGACAGACCTCCCTCTGGCCCTCACCTGAAAGTATGGAAATTCATGCTCTGATTTGGCAAGGTGCCCAAACCGTCAGAGCATTGCTAACTATTAATGTGATTTTGACCAGAAAGGAGGGATTTCCATGATGTCTGGAATTGACACACATTTATCCTATAAGAAACCGTAAGTTAATTTTAGGAATACAGATTTGTTCCACAATTGTTTATTAACAATGTCTTCAGTATAAAAAAACAAAACCTTTTATTCTGATAAGATTGGAAACATTACAATTCAGGGTATTCATACACGTGATCTATAAATGGATTCTTCCTCAAAATTACACATTATAATACAGGTTTGTAATGAACATAGTGCAATATCTTGGCTTAAACATATCTTTCAACTCAGAAAGAAAGTGAGAACTGCTTATACAAATAAACTATGCTGCACCGTCATTAGATACATTTTACAATCACAGGTCAAGTAAACAAAATAAGTTATTTCACCTTAAAACCGTTTCGGCCCAAGAAGCCACTAATGCATGTTCAGTGCAAATCACAATGTGTTTATAAAAACCACATCAATTCTCAATACCTGTTAAACAGATCCGTCCGCGGTCTGTTTTGTACAAAGCATTGCCATTTATAGCAATATTACCGTCAAAATCCTGTTTTTTGTTTTTTTAAACTAAATCGGTTGTCTATTATAAGATAATACTGCATTTTTGTATTTATTTATTTTTTTCCCCACACTTTAATGTATTAAACTTCCTTGGGTTTCTATAGCAGCCATTTAGGAAACCACAGCACTTCCTCTTTTGAAATAGGCGGCCATATTGTGAACCCGGGGAAACAGGATCTTCACTGATCAATCACGGGAGCAGGGAGCAGCAGTTTAGATCATTACATTGCCTCAAAAGATAAAGAACTGCTGCATCCATTTACAAAAAAATAACTACAAACAAAATGGTAAGAAGCAAAGCCTCAGAGTCCCCGATACAAGGCCTTTTTTTTTCTTTCCAGAAGCCTCCTTGAAAATATATTTGTGGCATTTGACATTTTGAATTTGGGCTGAAATGCAAGTGGCCCCAATTCTGTTCTGTAACATTTACTAAGCCGTTCAACTGAACTGCATTGCCATACATAACCTGGATCATGTGGTGTTTCCAATCTATAACCTCAGTGACCACCAGTGAATCGACGCCCTAGTTACAAAAAGATAACTGGTGTAATATTGGTCCTCTTCAACAACACAAAATGACTACTGGGAACATCATTGAGCGACAGTATGTGGTAAAGAGGATTTGCATTTAGAACGGTTAGGAGTGATTACTGCTTTGCATTACAGTATATAGGAAGCAGATATTCCAGGTTGTGCTATAAGGCAGCATAATTCACTCAATTAGAATTAGTTCGTCCTCCGAGATTCTGCTCTTCTTGGCTCCAGAGACGCGCTCGGAATTTGGCCGTTTGCGCTCACCGCTTCCTTTTGTTTTTTGTGCATTTACACCGGCTGCTTTAACACTGGAAGATTCAGGAGATTTTACCTGTGAAAACATTTAAATGTTACTATCTATTTCTGAATAATGATGTACAACTTCGCATTAGATAACGAATCACAAAGCCGTAGGCAGCGATTGCACCGCGCACACCTCGCCCGAGCGATGTGTGAATTGTGATGGAAGCGATTGGGGAGGCGTGGCGGATGCGTCACTAAGCTGGTTCTCCGTGATTGGCTGAACCACCCACGTGATGTGGCCGTCGCTTCAAGAGACAAAATTTGTCTTCAAAACATGCTCGCGCCAACGCGCTCCGTCCTGCGGGCGCACAAGGGAAGCTTCATAGGCATTCAGCAATTTATGGTTGTCGCATGAGCGCCATCTCGCGGTGTGTAATCGCAACCTTAGGCTGCGTCCATAGCAGATCCGACGTCGCTAGCGCCGAATACAAACAAAACGTACAGAGGGTTGTCATAAATGGAACTTTTTCAGGTTGGGCTAAAGTCGTGAGTGGAGTACCTCATGGATCGGTACTGGGACCCCTGATTTTTAACTTGTTTATTAATGACCTTGAGGTTGGCATAGAGAGCAAAATCTCCATCTTTGCTGATGATACTAAATTGTGTAAGGTAATAGAATCAGAGCAGGATGTAATTTCTCTTCAGAAGGACTTGGAGAGACTGGAAACGTGGGCAGGTAAATGGCAGATGAGGTTTAATACAGATAAATGTAAGGTTATGCATTTGGGATGCAAGAATAAACAGGCGACTTACAAATTAAATGGGGATAAATTGGGGGAATCCTTGATGGAGAAGGATTTAGGAGTGCTTGTAGATAGCAGGCTTAGCAATAGTGCCCAAAGTCATGCAGTAGCTGCAAAGGCAAACAAGATCTTAACTTGCATTAAACGAGCAATGGATGGAAGGGAAGTAAACATAATTATGCCCCTTTACAAAGCATTAGTAAGACCACACCTTGAATATGGAGTACAATTTTTGGCACCAATTCTAAGAAAATACATTATGGAACTAGAGAGAGCTGAGAAGAGCCACCAAATTAATAAAGGGGATGGTTAATCTAACTTATGAGAGGCTAGCTAAATTAGATTTATTTACATTAGAAAAGAGGCGTCTAAGAGGGGATATGATAACTATATACAAATATATTCGGGGACAATACAAGGAGCTTTCAAAATAACTATCCCACGGGCAACACAAAGGACTCCGGGTCATCCCTTAAGCATGGAGGAAAGGAGATTTCACCAGCAACAAAGGAAAGGGTTCTTTACAGTAAGGGCAGTTAAAATGTGGAATTCATTACCCATGGAGACTGTGATGGCAGATACAACAGATTTTTTTATTTTATTTTTTTTAAACAAAAGGTTAAGCGTCTTTTTAGAAAGGAAAGGTATACAGGGATATACCAAATAAGTAAACATGGGAAGGATGTTGATCCGGGGATTAATCCGATTGCCAATATTTGGTGTCGGGAAGGAATTCATTTTTCCCCTTATGAGATATATCATCCAATGATATCACTGGATTTTTTTGTTTGCCTTCCTCTGGAGCAAATTACTGTAAGTATAGATATAGGATAAAGTATCTGTTGTCCAAGGTTGAACTTGGACGTACGTCTTTTTTTCAACCTCAACTACTATGCAACTATGTATGCCAATGCGTTTGTGCATAGATCGCGTGTGCAAGAGGGTGACGGGTACTTTGCGTGACAAACTCGTTTGAATTTGTCGCACGATGGCGGGGTCAAGTGCGCGGTTCAGCCAATGAGGGCAAACCGCTCACGTGATGTCATGGGCACGCCTTCGCCACGCCATCGGCGTAACCCTGCAGGACACAGATCTCGGCAGTACAAGCATGTGTCGTCACGCGCTTGTTCTATGTCCAAGGCTTTAGACCCCTTTCCCAGAACTTCGCGACGCAAGCAGAATTTAATCTGAGGCCCGAGTCCGTGTTCTGGGCCGCACCTTGTTTTCCTGCTTGGATCTCGCAGTATTTCCCCCAGAAAGTATTAGAGACACACACTATGTAGATGTCTTCTAGGGTGTATACCATCCATGCGTTGGAAAATACACAAATCAAGAAACAGGACAGACACTCCCAACTTAAAAAAAGCTCATGTTTAATACAAGAGACAGAGACATCTGAAGGGGAAAAATGTGTAGGTGTAGTACTGAATGAATAGTTTTCTGTGAACTGCGCTAATTTAGCCCATTCATTTCAACTCAGAACTCCTCAGGCACGGAGAATCAGGTTTCATAACTGGGCAGGAATGAATAAATGTACAAAGCCCATTAAAAGCACAGTAAAACATGTACTACAAATGCTGAACTATAGTAGTAGCAAACATGGGATCACAACCAGGAAGGGGAATGGAAGTTTACTTTGTTTTTCCTGTCCTTGATCACATGCTTCATCCTGCGTGGTCTTGTGTACAAACCACGGTCTGATCTAATGACAATTTTTGTGCTTTTCAAACTTGGGCTTTTAACTAAAACGTCAAAAACTTTTCAGGCCGTTTACTTTATGACTCTTTAAATTGTGGAGAAGGTATTACATGAGTACAGGCATACCCCGGTTTAAGGACACTCACTTTAAGTACACTCGCGAGTAAGGACATATCTCCCAATAGGCAAACGGCAGCTCGCGCATGCGCCTGTCAGCACGTCCTGAACAGCAATACCGGCTCCCTACCTGTACCGAAGCTGTGCGCAAGCGGGGAGACTATAGAGCCTGTTACAAATGCCTTATTTACATCAGTTATGCGCGTATATGATGATTGCAGTACAATACAGTACATGCATCAATAAGTGGAAAAAGGGTAGTGCTTCACTTTAAGTACATTTTCGCTTTACATACATGCTCCGGTCCCATTGCGTACATTAATGCGGGATATGCCTGTACACTTCTCCAATACTGTAAAGATGTATGACTCTTCCTGTGTATCTGCAGGTTCCCACTCACCTTGGCAGTGGCGTTTTTAAGCGCTCTCATTTGTAGGGTAATTTCTCGCTTTGGATTTTTTAGCCGATCCGCTTCAGGTCCTCTTTTTAAATAAGATATTGTGGTGTACGGGGTAAAACTGAAGTCTTCTCTGTAAAACACATACAGAAACAGCGGCTAAATCTAAGAAATCTCATATGAGTGATAGAAAAACACTTTAAAACTAAACTATTGTAATAACCAATTATTTATCCCTTATTTTCAAGACCCAAGAACATTTTGGAAGCGCTGACCGAGGTTGCATTATTCATTTTAATGTTGGTTCTCTTTCATGTTCAAGTAACTATACAGTTTATGGTTTGCTATTTCTAATGTCATTAAAAAACTAAAAATACAATTTAAGTTTATCGCTATTGATAGTTCAAACATTCCCCGTTATGGAAACATTTTCCTTTTGTAGTACTTTTAGTATGTGAAAGTCCTCATACAAATGGTAATGGCAATTTAAACCTGCTGTACGCAGGTACAACAAGATTGTTAACCAATTGCTAATTTGTTAATTAAGACAAATCACTTCAGTGATCTGCTCATCGAGCTTCTTGTAGGCTGCCCAGGTTTTTAAAGTATTTTATATAGGTAGAGATATAGAGATATATGTATTGTATGTATTTATATAGCGCCATTAATGTACATAGCGCTTCACAGCAGTAATACACGTGACAATCATATAAATAACAAATCATATAAATAACACATAAAGGGGAGAAGTGCTTCAGACATGACAATAACATTTTGGAAAGGGAGTCACTGCTACGAAGAGCTTACAATTTAATTGGTTGGTAGGAAGGACGTAAAGAGACAGTAGGAGGGTGTTCTGGTAAGTGCATCTGCAAGGGGCCAAGGTTTATGTATGCGGTGTAAAGCTATAACTCATACAGCTGCTCATATGCTTCCTTAAGCAGGTGTGTTTTGAGTTGGGTCTTAAGGTGGATAGAGAGGGTGCTAGTCGGGTACTGAGGGGAAGGGCATTCCAGAGGTGCGTGGCAGTCAGTGAGAAAGGTTTAAGGCGGGAGAGGGCTTTAAATACTAAGGGGGTAGAGAGAAGATCCTTGAGCAGAATGCAAGAGTCGGGATGGTGCATAGCTAAAAATTAGGGCTGAGATGTAAGGAGGCGCAGAAGAGTGTAAAGCTTTAAAAGTGAGGAGGAGAATTGAGTGTGAGATACGGGATTTGATAGGAAGCCAGGAGAGGTATTTGAGCATGGGAGACGCCGAGACAGATTTAGGAAAGAGTAGCGTGATTCTGGCAGTAGCGTTTAGGATAGATTGTAGGGGAGACAGGTGAGAGGCAGGAAGGCCGGACAGCAGGAGGTTACAGTAATCAAGACGGGAGAGAATGAGGGCCTGAGTCAGAGTTTTAGCAGTCGACAAACAGAGGAAAGGGCGTATCTTTGTAATACTGCAGAGAAAAAACGACAGGTTTTGGCTACCTTTTGAATGCGAGGGAGGAGTCGAGTGTGACCCCTAGGCAGCGTGCTTGGGCTACTGGGTGAATGATCGTAGTTCCAACAGTAATGTGGAAGGAGGTAGTAGGGCCAGGTTTGGGAGGAAGTAGGAGGAGCTCTGTTTTAGCCATGTTAAGTTTAAGTCGGCTGAGGGCCACCCAGGATGATATAGCAGAGGGACATTCAGAAACGAGAGAGACATTCAGAAACGAGAGAGACATTCAGAAACGAGAGAGACATTCAGAAACGAGAGAGACATTCAGAAACGAGGGAGAGAGACAGAGAGAAAGACATTCAGAAACGTGAGAGAGAGACAGACATTTAGAAACGAGAGAGACAGACATTCAGAAACGAGAGAGAGAGACATTCAGAAACATGAGAGAGATAGCGAGAGAGAACAATGGGGTCAGTGGTTAGAAGTATGAAAGATTTAAAGCAGCTCAACTGGTGACACCGTGTGAATTTTTATATAGGTGTGAAACAGGGGGTCTCCGGAACCGCGTTCATTTCAGCTCCGGGGACCGACTGCTCCCCGAGGTACATCGGAAGGCGGTTCTGGCATCTCTTTGCAGTTTAAATGTCCTGCGTCACGTGGGCCAATAGGAAGCCACAAGGGATGACGCCACCGCTTCCTTGTGACCCGCAGGACATTCAAGCCACCATTTCGATAACCCCAACCGATGCCGGCTCCCCCTTCCGAGCGAACAAAAATTGAAGTGGATTTGGAAAATATTTGACATTTTACACCGCTCTCATTGGCTCAGGGTTGTGTTCTACAGCTAATTCAAAACAAACTCAAAACCCATGAACGGCGGGTGCATAAAATACACCAAGCACAGCCCCCAACGTACTGAATGTGCTGCTTGTATCTGAATATGTTCTTACATGATATATTTCTCCAAGAGGAGATGAGCAATAATTCTTTCTATTTCATCACGTGGAAATGTAGGAGGCGAAACATCAGAAACGCGCAGTTTTGAAGCACCTTTCCCCATCCAGGCATCGATTAACTTCAGTGGCGTTAGTTTTTCATCTATCCGGTTCGCCTGTTCAAGTATTTTCACAATATCCCTGCCGTAACTAGCTATGTCAGCCGTTTCATAGGCTGCAAGAAAAGAAGGCATATTTGTCATTGATGTACCGCGAGTAGGTTTACTGGCTCTGCATTTCTGTAACCCAGGCTGTGCTGCAAAGATGAGTAATGCGGGAGGCATAAGCTTATAGGGAGGGGGGGGGGGGTCCACGTGGGAATGGATAAGAAGTAAAAAGTTACACTATGTGCTCATTTGTCATTTCCCAGAATCCCTAGCTGCAATGTGTGCGTGCATGTATATGTATGCATGCATGCGCATGTATGTATGCATGTATGCAAGATGGAAGGGTAAAATCGGAACATTTGTTGGAGTAACGTGGGGAGAAGGGGGGTGGCACACATACAGTACATACAAACCACTCATATATAGCTGAAGTATAATAATACTTACTCTTCTCACTGCAGCAGTTATCACACATTTTGTTGCACTGGGCCGAGTCCCACACTTCATCAAAATGCTGAGCTATTAGTACACGTCTACATCTGAAGCCAAAGTGGAAACAGTGATATGAACAGTTATTGTGCACAAATGTAATATTTTTTACCTAACTGGACCCAGCAGGTCCTGAACCTCACTATTTTCAACACCGGATACTCCTCCTGGGGAAACAATATGGCCGCCAAAATCTTGTGGGACAATTGGAAGTCCCTAAGAAAGTAGTTGTGGCTGCTTATTGGTCGACACCGACAGCCATATTTGATTCTTCATGGAGGAGCGCAGGTACCGAAAAGGGTCATTACTTCGTGGGGACCCCGGGACTTTAATCTTTCAGGGATTGCCGCTTTAGGGCTATTATTCCCTGCCAATATATAATCACAAAACAAAAGTGAATGATGGATGGATATATATCCCTCTCCCTCCCCTGTCAGCCAGAGGTTGACTGCAGAAGCAGGGGGAGGGAAGAGCAGTGATCGGCCGGCTACTCATGCCGGGTCACTCCTGCATGGGGGTGCCGCCGCGGGACCTGGGGCAGCTGGGAGAGTTGTCCCAGCTCTCCCCCCCTGGCGGCATCGGAACCCCTGAGGGGTGCTCGCGGAACCCCTGAGGGGTGCTCGCGGAACCCCGGTTCATTAGAGGTTGCCCAATCTAGTCCTCAAGAGCAAACAGGTTTTCAGGATATCCCTGCTTCAGCACAGGCAGCTCAATCAGTGGCTCAGTCAAAGACTGTATCAGCCTTTGACTGAGCCATTGATTGAGCCGAGTTCGAATCTCCAATAAGATCGTGCTTAAAGTGTGTGTGTGTGTGTATTTCTCTTCGATTAATACAATACACACTTAAATAGCATAGCACAGTTTCTGGGGTAGAGCACACACTAAATCATGATTTGTGTCTTTTGTGCTCAGCAGGATCAGTCCGTCACTTACCTAGTGAGATTCTGACAGTACCCGACCATATTATACAGCTTTTTCTGTCCTACATTTTCCATTACCACCATGGAGCTTATTCTAAAAATATCCCCGAAGCCAGAATACAAAATACAGTCTGCTCTCTGGTCATCTCGGCCTGTAAAAATAACAGCGCACGGATCAAGGGTTAATCACAAATTCTCAAATGCAAATCTTTAATACATAGTTACATAGGAGATGTGCTTTAAAAAAAAAAAAGAAGACATGCTTCACCTATGCTAATTTAGCCGACATATACTTTATCCTATATCCGTACTTACAGTATATTGATCCAGAGGAAGGCAAACACAAAACCCCAGTGTTATATCATCCAATGATATCTCATAAGGGGGAAATATAAATTCCTTCCTGACTCCGCTTCCCACTACATCCATCCAAATAATGGCAATTAGATTATTCCCTGGAGCAACATCAAATAGAACTAACATGCCAACAATATCATCCAGATGAGCCTCCATAGTTAGAGACTACGCGCCCCACATGATGTCATGTTCCTGCGGGCTTATGGCAGGAACAGAGCCAGCGCGGGTCATACTGCACTTTACTGGGAGCGCGGGGGAGATTCCCGACATTACTCGAGACAGTGTTTAGGGTTTTTTAATGGACATTAAAATGGCCACGCCAAACCCGCCACGTGTCCATGCTTTACCCGCCCCGTTGGTATGTACGGTGACTCACAGCGCTGTTGGATGTTTCTCTCTTTATAGGATTCATTTTTGCACCTAACCACCCTCCTTTTTTGCACCCATTTGGATTATGTTTGACGGTTTTCCTTCCTTACTTCTTTGGGGGGGGGGGGGGGAGGGGGTTAGTGCTGCCGTTACCTAAAACTGTGCACTGGGAGTAATCTACCTCTCCGTGTACGCTAATTACTAGGTGTGCTAGCAGTACTCATCCCATCTATCTGGGACTTCTTTTTTATTACCAGGGCCCCAAACAAGATAAATATTTTTGGAACATATTCTATGAAGTATGAACGTGTAGAGAGATAAAGCCACTGTAGGCCTTGGAATTGTCCGTGAGATTGGGAGATGCTCGCGCCTCTTTAATGCTGGGTACGCCGTAAACGCTGTGTAAAGCATTGCAGCGTAGCGACTTCAAGCTCCACACGTACACTAAGATTCACTAACCTCCCATACCAGTAATCGCATCACGTACGCTTACCGCCACGGACCTCAATGTTCACTGTCCAGATACCAAGAACGGCCAGATTTCATTTATATTAACTAGATGTAGTTCTCTCTGATACACAATTAACACATACTAGAGGATGTTTTAATGGCCATTGATTTAGATTAATTGCCTATGAAAACCTGAGTACATCTTCAATGTATTGCATGCACTTCGCACCATTGTGCTGCTCTTAAGTGGATTTTTTGTGCTTTGCGATTAAACAGTTTGCATTTCTTGATAAACTATTGGGATAGCAGTAATCGGCTGTTGGCAAATAGGCCGATCACAGCTGACTGCAATTTAGCTTTATCTTCGTTTTTCTGGGTTACCTGCACGCCCGCTTTCTTGGTAGTAGTTCTCCATTGATTTACTCATTGAATGATGAATTACAAATCTCACGTCTGGTTTATCGATTCCCATGCCAAAAGCAACAGTGGCAACAACTACCTTAAAATACACAAATAAAAAAGTAGCTGCATCAGCATTACATAGAACATGTCCCCCGCCGAGGCAGAACAACACAAGGAAAGGGATCATTACATAGAACATGTCCCCCGCCGAGGCAGACCAACACAAGGAAAGGGATCATTACATAGAACATGTCCCCCGCCGAGGCAGACCAACACAAGAAAAGGGATTATTACAGAGAACATGTCCCCCGCCGAGGCAGACCAACACAAGGAAAGGGATTATTACATAGAACATGTCCCCCGCCGAGGCAGACCAACACAAGGAAAGGGATTATTACAGAGAACATGTCCCCCGCCGAGGCAGACCAACACAAGGAAAAGGATTATTACATAGAACATGTCCCCCGCCGAGGCAGACCAACACAAGGAAAGGGATCATTACATAGAACATGTCCCCCGCCGAGGCAGACCAACACAAGAAAAGGGATCATTACATAGAACATGTCCCCCGCCGAGGCAGACCAACACAAGGAAAGGGATCATTACATAGAACATGTCCCCCGCCGAGGCAGACCAACACAAGGAAAGGGATCATTACAGAGAACATGTCCCCCGCCGAGGCAGACCAACACAAGAAAAGGGATTATTACATAGAACATGTCCCCCGCCGAGGCAGACCAACACAAGGAAAGGGATCATTACATAGAACATGTCCCCCGCCGAGGCAGACCAACACAAGAAAAGGGATCATTACATAGAAAGTAACAATTGTTTCGTTTACCTGAATTTCATTAGCAGACCATCGTGTATGAACCTTTGTTTTATCTTTGGGATCCATATTTGAATGGTACGTCCCGGCGTGAATACCAAGTTTCAGCAAACTGATGGTAATGTGTTCTGAATCTTTCTGGGAAAAGCAGTAAATAATTCCTAGGAACACAACCAGAAAGGGATATTGGACGTGTTAAATATATGGTTAATTCTTCAGTTGACTGACTTATGTCACACACACGACAAACGCTCCATTGCGAGTATATCCTACTGAATGGATGGATGGATACTTGCTAATGCCAATATCAAATCTAGCTCTTTATATACAAAAGAAATGCACTATATAGGTTTTATGAATAAAATATATCAAAATTACATATATGTTTATCTATATATAGACAAATGGGGATAGTGATGTAATTAATTCTCAACACAGTGTATCATATATAGGTATAACAGTGAAATAATCGTAAACATTAAAGGTGAACCATATTATATTAGAGAGTGAAAAAGTATATATATAGATATATAAAAGCATATCTTTTACACCTCTTACAGCAGTGGTGCGCAAACTGGGGGGCACGAGATTGTCTGCAGGGGGCACGGGGTTTATAGAGGCCCCCCGCGCTTCCCAAAGGCACTGAAATGAAGTGCCAGGGAAGCGGCGAAGGCCTCTAACTGCACTTACCTCGGCTCAGGCGGCTTCTGGAGACCCATGCAACGTGACGTCATGACGCCCAGATGCCGGAGCCCAGGTGAGGGGGGGGGGGGAAGGGGCCACAGGGAAGAAAAAAAAAAGTTTCGCTCCCCGGTCTTACAGGACAAATCTACAGATGACCCATGCACTTGGAGTAAATGACCCATGCACTTGGAGTAAATGACCCATGCACTTGGAGTAAATGACCCATGCACTTGGAGTAAATGACCCATGCACTTGGAGAAATGACCCATGCACTTGGAGAAATGACCCATGCACTTGGAGTAAATGACCCATGCACTTGGAGAAATGACCCATGCACTTGGAGAAATGACCCATGCACTTGCAGTAAATGACCCATGCACCTGCAGTAAATGACCCATGCACTTGCAGTAAATGACCCATGCACTTGCAGTAAATTACCCATGCACCTGCAGTAAATGACCCATGCACTTGGAGTAATGACGCATGCACTTGGCGTTATCAGATAAGGTAATAATAATAATAATAATGTGAAGGATGGATATCTGTATTTATACAACATTCATTGTAAAACCGGCTGGAATAAGATAACTTTGTACAACGTAGCATGGGCTCTACTTTACCAGACTGTCCCTTGTATCTGCCATTGATTAATTTCACAATATCTTCAAGGAAATCCTCTGCATTAGAAGGTTTCAGTCGTACCTGAAAAGCAACAGAAAATAATGTGTTCTCTCTGCTCAGAGAAACCTAACCGAGTAAATAACGTGCGGAGCCAGACTGAGAATCGCCTGAGCTTTGGAAACCAGAAGGCCTCGGCCAGGCTCCCCGCTGGCGTGCTGAGGCGCGCTGAGGCTCAGGGAAAGCGGGTGCTTTCCCTGGCCTTGCGGTTGCTTGCCCTGCGCGCCGTCAGGGGGCGGGCCAGTGACGTCACAGAGCTGGTTCGCCCTCATTGGACAAACCGCTCACGTGACCGGCCCTGCGCTCCGGCAAGCGCGTGAATTTTAAAATCTGCTAAGACCTACGCTTCCACGCGCTTGCGGAAGCGTAGGCGAGCCCCTACTAAAGCCGCTCTAATTGCGGCTGTAGGGGCTCAGTGCCAAGCATGAGTGAGCGTCAGCACGCTTCAGCGAGCAAGCGCTTACCATGGGCGATGCCTAAGGCCTCGGCGGCGCTGAGCGGGCAGGCGCACTCACGCTGGCCGCGATGAGACACATTGCTGCAATGTGTGTGGCCAGCGTGAGTCATGTCATGACACGGTGTAATATGTCATGTGTTGTTCATCTGAGGTTGTATTTACCTAATTTTAAGACCTGCTACGGAACAGATGATTGTTATGTCCCGAGATGTAAAACCATGGAATTCAAAGAGGGTGTACTTTCTTTTTCACACAACTGTACATGTATGGGTACTCTAACCAAGGTGCGAGTAGGAAAAGAAGTCCAAAAATACAAGTAAGACCCCAAAAGGGTTAGAAAAGATCCTACTAATAGCACTCGCTGTGGAAAGGCAGGAAAAAGACCATACGAGTCCACGAGATATCAATCTCTCTACCACTAATTAGTGGATATAGCCTGGAATAAATAACCGACTCAAAACATCCTCCTAAGAAGATCAACAGAGGACTATAAAATGAAAACAATAACATTTTACTCACATCAGAGAAAATAACAATGCAAGTGAACGACAGACGATGGAAGTGATATTAAAAATCCTCCATGGGGGGGCAGCACAGAGCTGTGTGTTGGATCAGATGTGCTAGTTACAACATATGAGACAGGTAGGTGTATATCTATATAAAGGATAAAGTAGTCCAATGATAGGGATGTATTTACAGTATATGGAACCAACTCACTGTTTAGAAGAATATGCTATATCTAGAGATATATCTAGAGATTATATATATTTATTTTTTCTGATAGATGTCTATAATCACATGATATCTACAGGTATCCGATGAGGGAAGTGTCTATATGGGGTTCCTGAAAATACCTTCCAAAGTACCTAAGATAGCAATGACGTGCTATGTCTCATACAACTAAACACATACATACTTACATAATGTTGCCTGTATCATCAATGATCTTCCCACAGCTTGTAAGGCAGCAGATGACACAGTCTTATATGCACACAGCCATAGCCTCTCCGACCTTCAACACATACTTCAATCTGACTTTTTGAGACTCGAAAACTGGATTTCCCAAAACAAACTGTTTTTAAACACTGACAAGACTGTAACAATGGTATTTGGGACCAAGACTACATTTTTAAAGCTTCCAGTGACTGAGCTCCTGATTAGAACCAACGCTAACACCACCCTAACTCCTTTTACTAGTTTTAAATACCTAGGCATATGGTTTGACTCCCACTTAACATTCGGGATGCACATTGATACCCTGACAACCAAGACCTATGCCAAACTAGGGGTACTTTACAGGAACAAATCCTCCCTAAGTCTGCTGGTCAGAAAGCGTATCGCACAGCAGATGCTAATGCCAATTATTGACTATGGAGACATAGTATACGGCTCGGTACCCCAAACCCACCTTTGCAAACTTGACACCCTCTACAATTCAATATGCCGTTTTGTTCTCCAATGCAACTACAACACACATCACTGCGAAATGCTCAAAGAACTAGATTGGTCATCACTCGAGTCTAGGCGCAAAGTTCATCTTTCCTGTCTTGCCTTCAAATACTTTCTGGGCAAGCTACGCAGCTATCTGAACAAGCTCCTCACCCCTACCACATGCAGCACTTATCTGAGATCAGACTCCAAAAGACTGTTTGTGTATATAACCTAGCCTGTGTTTTGCTATTATGCACAGAGATTTTGAGGCTTCGATACTATAAGAGCATCTATGGTTCACTTATATTACCATTGCTGCATGCTACTAATGATATGGCATCTGTCTATACTAACTGATCTAACCTGTATCATAGAGTCAGTTATTTAATCCAGGCTATATCCACTAATTAGTGGTAGAGATATTGATATCTCTTGGACTCGTATGGTCTTTTTCTAGATTTTCCACAGCGAGTGCTATTAGAACCTTTTCTGACCCTTTTGGGGTCTTATTTGTATTTCTGTACAGGAGGTGTAAGGTCAGAGGTTGAAAAGTACATTTGTGTGTCATCAGCATAGAGGTGACATTTGAACCCAAGAGATGTGCTTAGGTCACCTAGAGAGAGTGTGTGTGTGTAAAGAGAAAAGAGAAGGGGTCCCAGGACAGAGCCCTGGGGTACCCCCACAGAGAGATCGATAGAGGAGGTGTTAGCAAAAGAGACACTGAAAGTACGATGAGAGAGGTAAGAGAAGATTCAAGATAGAGTTCTGTTACGAATACCAAGAGTATGGAGAATGTGATAATAGGAGAAGGGGGTGGTCCACGGTGTCAAATGCTGCAGAGAGGTCAAGTAATATGAGCAGAGTGTAATGACCTCTGTCTTTGGCAGCATGGAGGTCATTAGTTATTTTAGTGAGGTCTGTTTCAGTGGAGTGAGTAGTGCGGAAGCCAGATTGTAGAGGGTCTAGGAGGGAATAGGTGGTGAGAAAATGGAGCAAGCGAGAGAATACAAGACGTTCAAGGAGTTTAGCGGCAAAAGGCAGGAGGAAGACAGGTCGATAGTTAGAAAGACATGTTGGGTTAAGCTTGCAGTTTTTCAGTAATAGTATAACTGTTGAATGTTTGAAGGAGGGAAAATGACCACAGTAGAGGAGTTGAAAATATGTGTTAGTGTAGGGGTTATAGTAGGAGCAAGAGGTTTTAGGAGCTGGGTGGGGAATGGGGTCAAGAGGGCAGGTGGTAGAGGGAGAAGAGAAGATGAGCAACAATAGATCCTCCTCTGTGACAACGGAAAGAGTCGAGGAAGACAGGAGTTGAGGAAGACAGGAGTTTAGGAAGAGGTGTAGGATGGGAGGGGGATAGAGAGGGGATGTCCTGACGTATGGATTCCACCTTTTCCTTGAAATAGTCGGCAAAGTCCTGTGGTGAGATGGAGGAAGAAGAACAGGCAGCCGAGGGTGGTCTGAGTAGAGAGCCAAAGACAGAACAGTCGGCGTAGGTTAGACTTATGTGTGTTGATTAGTGAAGAAAAGTAGGCTTGTTTAGCCTGGGAGAGGGCAGAGTTGAAACAGGATAGCATAAATTTGTAGTGAAGGAAGTCTGCGAGAGTGTGAGATTGTATCTGCCATCACAGCCTCCATGGGTAATGAATTCCACATTGTAACTGCCCTTACTGTAAAGAACCCTTTCCTATGTTGCCGGTGAAACCTCCTTTCCACCAACCTGAAGGGATGACCCGGTGTCGTTTGGACTGCCCTTGATATGAATAGTTCTTTTGAAAGCTCCTATTGTCCCGAATATATGTTGAACGTTTGTACGTACCTCATAGAACAGATTTGGTCGGTTGAAGGAGGCGGTGAAAGTAACAGGCTTCTGGACACACAGAATTTTCTGAGCATCCTTGAGAACGCTACTCGTTGCTGTGGCCGTCAGCCCGATCAGCGGCGAGCCGGGAAACTGTCGCTTCAAGATGCCCAGTAACTTGTAATCTTAAAGGAAATCCACAAGAGTGGCTTTAGTTTTTAAAACATTATTACGTTTTTCTTATAAAAAGACACTGGGCAGTGGTGAACGTTCAGGCTAAAACTAAAAGCTCACCCAGGCGCTGCTAGAAAACGTGCAAGGAAAAAGAAATAAAAAGTGCCTCTAAATGTTAACTCCTTCGGCACCACGGACATCGACCAGATCACGGTTTTGTTTTAACTCTTCTCTATGCAGCGCAGGAAATGCAAAGGACACCATATAAAGTAGGTAGTATAGGTACCTGCTGGACGGGTATAACCTTGATATGGTTTCAGTTTAACAGGTTTTGGCCTTAAATAATGTTATTTTGGATGTGCGTTGGCGCTTCCTATATTACCGTTATATCCTCTTACAAATATGTGTGGGTATAATATAATTCTAAATAGTAGCTTAAAACAGATTTTATTCACGTGTCAAGTCTGTATTCAGAAATCTACACACACACATAAGTTGATTATATCGATTTAAAATATCCGACTGTTGCAGAATATTACAAATTCACATTATTCCACATGAACTTTCCCGGGCTACAAGAGGTTAGAAGAGGACTGCCAACCCTTATAATGTCACAATAGCATCATTTGACGTGACACTTCTTTGCTGGCACCTACAGAGTTTTGCTAGGAAAAATCACTGGTCATCTAATGAAAAAGCGTGACGTAAATGACATCACTCTACAGATGGGTGCGCGCATGTGCATACCTCAAAGTTCCAGGCCGCACGGAGGTTGTAGGCCCGCGCATGCGCAATAGCCGCCGGCTCGGCACTCATGCACAGGAACAACCCACACACAGAGTGAGAGTGAGAGACACAGAGAGAGAGAAAGAGACACACACACACACACAGAGAGAGAGAGACACACACACACACACACACACAAGGAATTCACAGTTAGTATAAATATAGAAGTGCAAATAGCTAAAACAGGGGGGGGGGGGAAGGGGTGCCGAGCATGCGCGTTTTAAGTCAAACTTCTTTGCGTTTTGTCACCGAGATTGTGTTTTGATTTTAATTAAAAACATCACCATCACAAATACAATTTCTGTGACAAAAGAAAAATAAGTTTCACTTAAAATGCGCGTGCTCGGCACACACTTTTTTTTTTTTGGTTCAGTTAGGCTTACCAGGTCGGAAGTCATGTCCCCACTGACTACAGCAGTGAACCTCATCCACAGCGATACGAGACAGACTGCCCGCTTGGTAAGCCTTTTCCAATCGAGACATAAATAACTTGCTTTTAGCTATTTTCTCTGGAGTGACGTATATGAGTTTTAATGGAGAGTTCTTATCGATCATTGCATTGTGCACCCATTTGACATGTTCCTGTAAAAATGGAAAAAAGGAGAACAAAGCGACCTTAAAAAGATGGATAATCCAATACGCTTTAATATGTGTACACACACACACGTGTGTATACACGTGTGTGTTAAATTGGCAATTTAATAAGGGCTGCTCCCAATCTTATTCCCATGTACCACTTACTAAATATTCACATGAGCTGTAGTAACCTGCATTTGTTTGAACCGATTTGACAATGCTCGGCCCTCGGTTAGTAAAAGTGATTAAGATGCATCAACAATTAAAATGCATTAAAAAAAATGAAACATGGTTAGATTAGACTATATGTAACCATATTGTCTTTGCTGCGTTCTGCCCCCACACGTACAAAGGCATTACAGGGAGAACACAGATTACCAACCTTACTACTTGAAGCATTTAATGAGGTGGCAGAGACACCCAGGCGGTGTAAAACCATCAGCTGATCCTCCATCAGGGAAACCAGAGGGCAGATCACCAAGGTGAAGCCTGAAATTAAGGGACACTTGCTTATTCTAAAGAAAAATGAATTCTATTAAATAAACAGTGTTTACGGCTTTGTTAGTATTTAGAAAAACAGCTGTGTGTGGCTATGCCCTGTGTGACGGTCTGCCTGCGTGCTTGGCGCTATATAAAGGGCTTTATTTGTACTGACATTCAGATCGCGGTCAGGATTTGAACACGTTGTTAGTATGTCTGCAAGAAAACACAAATCAACCTCCCACTCAGCGTGCAGAATAAGCCTTCGAATCATCGATGTGCAGGTCCCTCCCGTGTCAGCCAGCAGTTATATACGGGATTGTTGTGTAGAACGCACTCACCCTCAGAACACACAGCTGGTAACTGATAGCACAAACTCTTCCCACCTCCGGTCGGCATGATGAGGAATAGATCCTTCCCTGCCATGGTGGCGTTAATAGTTTCCACTTGTAAAGACCGAAAGGTGTTGAGTTTAAAGACGTTTTGCAGGGCGTCTTTAACCTTCTGCGACCAGGAAAAATCTGCCAAGAGACGGAAATAAATACAGTGATTGTAGCACAACACGGTACACTTTGTGAGGTATTCAGAAAATATAAAACAGGAAGCATCTTATTCATTTAGCAATAAAGTTTATTTTCCATAAAGAATTTGAACCGGGGATTCTCCGGTCATGAACTTCACTATTCTCAGATTTCCAAAATCAAAGACGACCGGCCCGGACCCCACCCCGCTTTCCCCACAAAATGGCATTAAGGCTTCCTATTGGCCTGTGGGACACAGAGACTTGGTGGTCATGTTCAACTCCCAAGGATCTGAAACACTGGCAACTAAAACTAAGTATCTTGGGCGTATCCAGGTGCTCTGCGGGACTTAAAATAGTGCCAGTCGGCTGTGGAGGACCCCACAGTTTAAATTCTGGAAAAAAATACATTTAAAAAAAAAAAATATCTAAAACCAAGCCGGTAGAATAGCTGCTTTAAATGACAAATGAAAAATCAGGATCCTCCAGATTAAGTGACAACGCAATCACGTGATCGCGATTTGGCAGAGGAGCTGTCGCACTCTGGGGCTATGGTCCCTCCGGCGCCCAAAAGGGTTAAACAAATGACATGTTAAAACAAACATTTGGCTGTTTCAGTTTCCTTGAAAATTTAGTGATTTTTATCATCAGGACCCATGAATAAGTACTTGTCAATCAAATGCTGTCTATAACCTTAGCACAAACTGCCTTTTTCAGAGAGCCAACAAGGTAAGGCAACACGGAGAGAAAGAGCTTTGCCTGCGCAAGCTCTTCTTGAACGCACAGATATCACACAAAAGGGAGTAGTCAATAACCTAGCTTTAACCACTGAAAACGTGTCACTGACATTGGTTCATTTAGGTCCTAGGAGGGACTCCACCTTTACAATTACAAAGTCACCTTGAGCAAGTCACAAACCCCCTGCGGCTCAGGAACATTCCATTATTACACTGTAGACTCCTTTTGCACAATGTTCAGTCCTGTGTATAAATTTGGACTAGGCACAGAAAGGTTCTCTGTCACTTTCTGCCAAAAAAGTCAGTGTGTTTTGGATCATCCAATACGCCTCAAATGTAAACACGTCTAATTGAAAACCATAAGAGAATAATTATACGGTAGAGAGCTTTAGCAAACTTTATATCTTTAAAAGTTGTGTCGCAAACAAAAGCACACAAACTTTTACAGTTCTGAGTGCTTGTAAAGTTATTGGAAAAGGATTATGCCCCATGTTAGCATGTAATAAACATGTAGAAGCTCATGACAAACGAGCTAGTATACCAACATTGTAAATGAATATATTTTGTAACAAACCCTCTTTATTCCAATTGTCTGCAGAAGCTGCAGATCCGGTACTGGTCCCTGCATCCGAATCCTCGGACTGCTGACGGATTTTTTTCTTCAGCAAACTTTTTTTCTGAATAAGCTCCTGCTGTCTTTCCAGGAGCTCCTGAATTTGAATCTCGACAGCTTGTAGCTCGCTGGTAATGCATTCCAGCTCATCTACTAATACTGAAAAAGCAACGTAGCGCTGAGTATTACTTGCAGAACAGGGAAAAATCAGATTAAAAATCAATATAAATCACCAAGTGCTGACAATCTTCAGTCTAAGTAACCCCATTCCACGAAGTGCAAAGTACAGAAAAAATAAAGTTTTACTTTGAATGCCACGATGAAGCAATACACAATTCAACATAATGTGTCAACTGTACAGCACAAGCAGACTGGGCACAAAACGATATACTCTGCCAAATGTACTTTACATTATACCATGTAAAAAAAAATAAAAAAAATCCGTTAGCGTTATATATAGAGAAGCAAAGAAAGAGCAGACACTTCACACACTGGCTCCTCAGCCCATTGATCTTCAAACTATTTTACAGAGCTATAGATTCACGGAGTGGACACTTAATGAACACATTAGTATTTACTAAGCAGAGTTAAGCCATAACCTTAAAACCCAACATGTGAGATACCGCACAGTTTAGCACCACTTGGTAAAAATGGCCCTAACTGTTTAGCTTTCAAGCTTCTTTTTTGACAGGTGTTTTCTATAAAGTATCAGCCTAAAGCATTACACAGCTTGAATAACTAAGGCCTCGGACAGGGTGGCGCTCAGCGGGCGGGCTCACGCTGGCGGGCTCACGCTGGCTGCGATTTAACACATTGCGGCAATGTGTGTGGCCAGCGTGAGCAAGCACCTGCGCCCGCTCGGCACTAACAGCAAGCAAATTTGAATTTGCCGTTCGCAAGCGCGTCACGTGAGCGGTTCGCCCTCAGCTCTGTGACGTCGTGGCCGCGCCCCCAGGAGAGCGCGCGCCAAGCCGGCCACGAATCGCCCGGCCGAGCAGGACGCAGTGCAAGAGCGCCAGCGCGCCTGTTCCCTGCCTGACCGCAGCCTTAGCCAAGGGGTGATCTTCATGATTCGTACAAGGGAGAATAGTGTTGTCCTTTTTACCCATTATAACCTTATACGGTTTGTGTTTTATTGTGTTGGTTATTTTGACATTAAGTGTCCAAACATTTAACTGCATCCTAGATACTAAGGAATGAGTCACACATACCTGGCACAAGGAATGAGTCACACATACCTGGCACAAGGAATTAGTCACACATACCTGGCACAAGGAATGAGTCACACATACCTGGCACAAGGAATTAGTCACACATACCTGGCACAAGGAATTAGTCACACATACCTGGCACAAGGAATTAGTCACACATACCTGGCACAAGGAATGAGTCACACAGACCTGTCACAAGGAATTAGTCACACAGACCTGTCACAAGGAATTAGTCACACAGACCTGTCACAAGGAATGAGTCACACAGACCTGTCACAAGGAATTAGTCACACAGACCTGGCACAAGGAATTAGTCACACATACCTGGCTCAAGGAATTAGGCACACATACCTGGCACAAGGAATTAGTCACACATACCTGGCACAAGGAATGAGTCACACATACCTGGCACAAGGAATGAGTCACACATACCTGGCACAAGGAATGAGTCACACATACCTGGCACAAGGAATGAGTCACACATACCTGGCACAAGGAATTAGTCACACATACCTGGCACAAGGAATTAGTCACACATACCTGTCACAAGGAATTAGTCACACAGACCTGTCACAAGGAATTAGTCACACAGACCTGGCACAAGGAATTAGTCACACATACCTGGCTCAAGGAATTAGTCACACATACCTGGCACAAGGAATGAGTCACACATACCTGGCACAAGGAATGAGTCACACATACCTGGCACAAGGAATGAGTCACACATACCTGGCACAAGGAATGAGTCACACATACCTGGCACAAGGAATGAGCCACACAGACCTGGCACAAGGAATTAGTCACACAGACCTGGCACAAGGAATTAGTCACACATACCTGGCACAAGGAATTAGTCACACATACCTGGCACAAGGAATGAGTCACACATACCTGGCACAAGGAATGAGTCACACATACCTGTCACAAGGAATTAGTCACACAGACCTGGCACAAGGAATGAGTCACACATACCTGGCACAAGGAATGAGTCACACATACCTGGCACAAGGAATTAGTCACACATACCTGGCACAAGGAATGAGTCACACAGACCTGTCACAAGGAATTAGTCACACAGACCTGGCACAAGGAATTAGTCACACATACCTGGCTCAAGGAATTAGTCACACATACCTGGCTCAAGGAATTAGTCACACATACCTGGCACAAGGAATTAGTCACACATACCTGGCACAAGGAATTAGTCACACATACCTGGCACAAGGAATGAGTCACACATACCTGGCACAAGGAATGAGTCACACATACCTGGCACAAGGAATGAGTCACACATACCTGGCACAAGGAATGAGTCACACATACCTGGCACAAGGAATGAGTCACACATACCTGGCACAAGGAATGAGTCACACATACCTGGCACAAGGAATTAGTCACACATACCTGGCACAAGGAATTAGTCACACATACCTGGCACAAGGAATTAGTCACACATACCTGGCACAAGGAATTAGTCACACATACCTGGCACAAGGAATTAGTCACACATACCTGGCACAAGGAATTAGTCACACATACCTGGCACAAGGAATGAGTCACACATACCTGGCACAAGGAATGAGTCACACATACTTGGCACAAGGAATTAGTCACACATACCTGGCACAAGGAATGAGTCACACAGACCTGTCACAAGGAATTAGTCACACAGACCTGGCACAAGGAATTAGTCACACATACCTGGCACAAGGAATTAGTCACACATACCTGGCACAAGGAATGAGTCACACATACCTGGCACAAGGAATGAGTCACACATACCTGGCACAAGGAATGAGTCACACATACCTGGCACAAGGAATGAGTCACACATACCTGGCACAAGGAATGAGTCACACATACCTGGCACAAGGAATTAGTCACACATACCTGGCACAAGGAATTAGTCACACATACCTGGCACAAGGAATGAGTCACACATACCTGGCACAAGGAATGAGTCACACATACCTGGCACAAGGAATTAGTCACACATACCTGGCACATCTTCAAGAGCCATGTTTCAACTCAAGTCTTGCCTATAAGAAAAGAAGCGTTATATTATATTAGTTTTTAATAATGTTACAGAAGATCATATAAATACCCAAACACCACACACAGACTCCCGGGGGCGTGGGGGGCTCCCGGGGGCGTGGGGGGCTCCCGGGGAGGTGGGGGACTCCCGGGGGCGTGGGGGACTCCCGGGGAGGTGGGGGACTCCCGGGGGGCGGGGGGCTCCCGGGGAGGTGGGGGGCTCCCGGGGGGGAGGTGGGGGGCTCCCGGGGAGGTGGGGGACTCCCGGGGAGGTGGGGGACTCCCAGGGGCGTGGGGGGCTCCCGGGGAGGTGGGGGGCTCCCGGGGGGGTGGTGGGGGGCTCCCGGGGGGGAGGTGGGGGGCTCCCAGGGGCGTGGGGGACTCCCGGGGGCGTGGGGGGCTCTCGGGGAGGTGGGGGACTCCCGGGGGGGTGGGGGCTCCCGGGGAGGTGGGGGCTCCCGGGGAGGTGGGGGCTCCCGGGGGGGTGGGGGCTCTCGGGGAGGTGGGGGGCTCCCGGGGGGTGGGGGCTCCCGGGGAGGTGGGGGGCTCCCGGGAAGGTGGGGGGCTCCCGGGAAGGTGGGGGGCTCCCGCGCTCACTTCCTTTCCGCCTTGCGCTCCCGCTGCGCCTGCGCTTCCAGCAGCCAATCAGAGAGCGCGCTGCCCGCTCTGACTGCGCGCCCCCTCCCTCAGAGGCCTCTCCTGATTGGCTGCTCTCTGATTGGCTGCTCTGTGGCCCCGCCTCCCAGCGCACTGCGTGTTTCCGGAAGACGTGGCGGTAGATTCTGTTCCAGCCGCTTCCTGCCCCGGATCCCGCACAGCACACACACAGCGGCGCCATGATCTCCCTCACCGACACCCAGAGTAAGAGGGGAGGTGTGTGTGTGTGTGTGTGTGTGTGTGTGTGTGTGTGTGTGTGTGTGTGTGTGTGTGTGTGTGTGTGTGTGTGTGTGTGTGTGTGTGTGTGTGTCTGTGTGTGTGTCTGTGTGTGTGTGTGTGTCTCTGTGTGTGTGTGTGTGTGTGTCTCTGTGTCTGTGTGTGTGTGTGTGTGTGTGTGTGTGTGTGTGTGTGTCTGTGTGTGTGTGTGTGTGTGTGTGTGTGTGTGTGTGTCTCTGTGTCTCTGTGTGTGTGTGTGTGTGTGTGTCTCTGTGTGTGTGTGTGTGTGTGTGTCTCTGTGTGTGTGTGTGTCTCTCTGTGTGTGTGTCTCTCTGTGTGTGTGTGTGTGTGTGTGTGTGTCTCTCTCTCTGTGTGTGTGTCTCTCTCTGTGTGTGTGTCTCTCTCTGTGTGTGTGTGTCTCTCTCTGTGTGTGTGTGTCTCTCTCTGTGTGTGTGTGTGTCTCTCTCTCTGTGTGTGTGTGTCTCTCTCTCTGTGTGTGTGTGTGTCTCTCTCTCTGTGTGTGTGTGTCTCTCTCTCTGTGTGTGTGTCTCTCTCTCTCTGTGTGTGTGTGTCTCTCTCTCTGTGTGTGTCTCTCTGTGTGTGTGTGTGTCTCTCTCTGTGTGTGTGTGTGTGTGTCTCTCTCTGTGTCTGTGTGTGTGACTGGGCGCGCGCGTGGTTTGTACACTGAGTGAGTGAGTGGGTGGGTGTGCGTGGTGTGGATGTACACACACTGAGGGTGGGTGTGTACACAGTGAGGGTGGCTGGGTGCGCGCGCCCGCACTGAGGTGTGGATAGCTGGGTGCGCGCGCCCGCACTGAGGTGAGGGTGGCTGGGTGTGAGCGTGTGAGCACGCAGGGGAACACTGAGGTCTGTGCAAACGCTAAGAGAGAGAGAGAGAGTGCGTGTGTGCGTGTGTGTCTGAACACTGTGTGACGTGGTGTGAGTATGCGCGCAGGAATACTGAGTGGGAACACTGAGTGAGGGTATGTGTGGTATATGGTTATATACTATATTTATGGATATGAGGGCAATAAACATGTGAATAGTGAGGCAGGACTCGCTGTACCAAAGAGCTTTCAGTCGAACTATGTGTTTGTGTAGAAAAGCCTGTGTGTGTAATACAATCGTTACATTGTTGGGGTTGAGAAGACCTGTATCCATCAAGTTCAACCTATGTTAAAGTTAGACAATGAAGTCTATTTATAACTGGACATGGACAAAAGTATAATCGTTTTATTCTCTCCCTGAAAAATAAATGCAATTGAACCCGATGCAACTTAGAAATATAGATCCCTCATTTGTCTACGAAATAGAAAGATAGACATTGATAGCCTAGAAGAACCGCTTGGTTCGCCCATTCATGCATTTTTCTATTGTGAAACCTCATCCCTATGGTTTCATTCATATTTAGTATAGCATAGTGTCTGTCCCAAGCATCTGTGGGTTCCCCATCTTTTATTCTTTATATAATGTTTTAGCAGGAAGTAATACATTGAGTGACCCCTCTTTCTCACGTATGTCCTGGGCAGTTATGGTGACAGTTTCAGCCTGCACCACTTCTTTTGGGAGACTAATCCCTGAATCTGTCACACTTTTATGTTCTTTCTCCTGAGCCTCCTACCCACCAGCTGACTTCTTATTCTAGGACTTCTTTTTAATCTGAAATCTCGGCAGGCGATTTCACATGGCGGTCAGTATGTGGGGGCTTCACACTGAGTGACGTGTGCGTGCGCAACAGTGTTCACAGGCATGTCTGAAAAGCTTGTGTGTGTATGGGGAGAGGTGTGGCAGCTTGTATGTATATGGGAAGAGGTGTGGCAGCTTGTGTGTAAAGGTGTCAGTGGGCAGATGGTGGTGAATGAAAAGGTTCTGTAAACAACGTGTGTTGTTTGTATTGGGGGCGCAACTGGAATGACATCAGTGGACAGGACAGTGCTGAGATAAGTTTGCGTGTGGGTCTGTGAGCAGCGTGTCTTTGTTGGTTGTCGCCAGCAATCGTCTGTTGGGAAAATATATTCTTTTAAACCTTTTCATAAATGTCAAGTCCAGTTTATGAAAGCCCCGCCAGACGAGTACTTCATTGTTTGATAGATCCCCTGGGCTCTCCTTGCACTGTTGCCCCTGACCAGGGGGCAGTTAATTTATTTTTGTTTTTGCTGGCGTTTCAATTCAATAATACAAAATCAGACGGACCAGCTACCTTTTGACTTGTTAGAAGACAAGATTTTGTGACGAGACAAAATCTTGCAAGATTTTGTATTTATTTTTAATCACAAAACACAAACTGAGAATGGTCGGGTTGAGTTACAAATGTAGTTAGCTTTATTTTACTTACTGATAACGCAGAATATTAGAGTTTCTATAGGATTAAATGGCCGTAATAATGCATAATCGCAACATAACACACCAGCGGGAACAAGAACGTTGGCTGCATCTGTACATGCTGTTTCATCATCTCTAGAAGTTGTTTTGTGTTAGGATTAGGTGGGGAGGGAGGACCGGTTCCCTGCACTTTAGTATTCCTTATAAAGCTGTGACCTTCCCACAAGCAATTTTATTTCACAAATTCAAGTAGGGGGGCCCTAAAAAAAATCTCTCCCTAATGGGTGATCGGTAAAGCTTGAGGTTAAATCATGCGTGCAAAGGCTGGCAGATCTACTAGACTTGTATATCTATCTCTCTAGAGGTATAGTGTCACTCCACTAACAATACACTGTGGCATAATCCGCAACAAAAAGTAGCACAAATAAAGAAGCCGGCAATACAAACTGTTTATTAGCAAAAACCAATGTTTCAGCTCTCGCTGCCTAAAGGCTCCACCCAATGAGCCGAAACGTCGACTTTTGTTAATCAGCCTTTTTTTATTACAAGCAAATAGAAAGTGTGTCCTGCGCTCTGGCAGTTAGAACCAGCACTCTGTGGTATCAATGTGAGTCATATGGAATGGAACAGGAAAGTATAAACGGACCAGGAGATAGGTCAGAGCTGGGCGGGGAAACCTTACCTATGTAAGCTCCCAGACCTCGGTCCTGCTCTCCTCTGCGCTCCGGTTTCAGGCGTGCAGCCTTCTGAGTGTACAGCATGGTAAGGAAAAGAATCCAGCGCCACAACCTGTGACAAACTTCAGGGCACTTCCGGGTGGTAGAAAATAACTTTATTGGGACCTCACGAACACACGGCTACACCACAATCTTGCAGCAAGGGTTTGATTTATAATAACCACACTCCTAAAGTGTTTTACTAGAGCTGTGCAATTGTCTTCAGAAATGCTTTGCAGCATTTGAGAATTGTCATACATTTTTGCATTTTTTGAAAAAAGTTCACATTGCAAATGAAAAGTTTTGACAGTTTTGTGGAAATGGCAGCGTACCAAGGGCCGCGCGGCCTCGCGCGCTGACGAGGGCCGCGCGGCCTCGCGCGCTGACGAGGGCCGCGCGGCCTCGCGCGCTGACGAGGGCCGCGCGGCCTCGCGCGCTGACGAGGGCCGCGCGGCCTCGCGCGCTGACGAGGGCCGCGCGGCCTCGCGCGCTGACGAGGGCCGCGCGGCCTCGCGCGCTGACGAGGGCCGCGCGGCCTCGCGCGCTGACGAAGGCCGACGAGGGCCGCGCGGCCTCGCGCGCTGACGAGGGCCGACGAGGGCCGCGCGGCCTCGCGCGCTGACGAGGGCCGACGAGGGCCGCGCTGACGAGGGCCGACGAGGGCCGCGCGCGCTGACGAGGGCCGCGCGGCCTCGCGCGCTGACGAGGGCCGCGCGGCCTCGCGCGCTGACGAGGGCCGCGCGGCCTCGCGCGCTGACGAGGGCCGCGCGGCCTCGCGCGCTGAATTTTAATGCCTGGTGACATTTTTACACCACAAAAAAAGGCAAAGTGTGCCTGGTTCGTGAATGCTGGCAAAATATTTCTCTCATCTATTAGCCTTTAAGGCACAATTGACACATCTAGAATGTGAAAATGCCGAGTGTTACCATCACCACAAACGTTAGAAAGGAACAATTCTGAAAAGAGAAATGTACTGTTGGTTTAATGTGTTTCTGGGCAGTTGCATGCAGATGTTTGAGAATGTATGTAAATCTTTATTTATATAGCGCCATCCAGGCACCTAGCGCTTTACAGTACACGTGACATAATATTCTAACACAATGGGAATAAACGCCCTCAAACATAAAATACGAAAAGGAGTTCCTGCCCCAAAGAGCTTACAATCGAAGTAGGTAGGTAGAACGTACAGACAGTAGGAGGGCGTTCTGGTAAGTGCTTCTGCAGGTGCCAAGGTCGATGTATGAGGCGTATAGTATTAGCCACTGGGCTTCTCATAAGCTTCGTTAAGGAGGTGTTTTTTAAGAAAGGCGCCAGTCTGCTATTGAGGTGTGGGGCATTGCAGAGGTGTGGGGCATTGCAGAGGTGTGGGGCATTGCAGAGATGTGGGGCATTGCAGAGGTGTGGGGCATTGCAGAGGTGTGGGGCATTGCAGAGGTGTGGGGCATTGCAGAGGTGTGGGGCATTGCAGAGGTGTGGGGCATTGCAGAGGTGTGGGGCATTGCAGAGGTGTGGGGCATTGCAGAGGTGTGGGGCATTGCAGAGGTGTGGGGCATTGCAGAGGTGTGGGGCATTGCAGAGGTGTGGGGCATTGCAGAGGTGTGGGGCATTGCAGAGGTGTGGGGCATTGCAGAGGTGTGGGGCAGAGAGGGAGAGGTTTTAGATACAAAAGGGGTCGAGTCATCCTTTCCCTTGTCAGCTGTTACTTCATAAGTGTTTTCTTTATAATGTCTTCGAACACAACTCGCACGTAGATCTCCTCTTTCATGTGAAGGATTTAGCGACCACGTTTCAGGCATGAAAAATATCATGTATTATAAATGTTATTAAGGTGAAGTGTCTTCCGCTCCTTTCTGTTTTGCAGAGATTGGTATGGGATTAACAGGCTTTGGGGTGTTTTTCCTCTTCTTCGGAATGCTCCTCTTCTTTGACAAGGCCCTGCTGGCTATTGGAAACGTGAGTTTATGAATCGAATGAAGTGTTGTTTTTATATGTGGCACTGCTGTTTGTGTGTAGCTCGAACTCGCAACGTGTGTATGCTTGAATACAGAATGTGTATCATTTGAAATGGAGATTAATAAACGGTTTAGAAAAAATGGGTTAAAGAATTAGGAGAACGTTTGCACAGTGTTGTAGTTGGCAGCAAATACTCAGACCTTTTTAAGTGATGGAAACATAGTGTTGAAACAACTGTACTGAGCATCCATAACATTATTGTCTCCGCAGAACAGATGTGGACAACGCCAGTCCTCGGGGGCCTCCAACAGGTCTGGTTTTGAGGCTATCCCTGCTTCAGCACCGGTGGCTGTCGACTGAGGCAGGGATAGCCTCAAAACCAGACCTGTTGGAGGCCCTTGAGGTCTGGAGTTGCCTACCCCTGCCGTAGAACCATTGTCATTTCCTTTTAGACACTGCATAGAAGATGCAAATGTTTGATCATTAACTGTTGGAATCACTGTAGCCGACAGCCACAGAAGGGTGCTAAACTTCAGCACGCCTTTACCCACATTCATAGAGCTTTGTCCCCTTTGTGTGGCTCTTGACATTTGTGTTGGGTTTACTTCCAAGGACACCTGTACGCCTTAGAACACATGAGTGTCTTACATTTTATTATAAAGCTTCTGATTAAGAGATTAACAGTCCTTTCTTGTCTTGTTATTTTAGGTTTTATTTGTGGCTGGCTTGTCCTTTGTCATTGGGTTGGAGAGAACATTCCGCTTTTTCTTCCAGAAACACAAAGTAAAAGCCACCGGATTCTTTCTGGGTGGCGTTTTGGTAGTACTTATTGGTTGGCCTCTAATAGGAATGGTCCTTGAAATTTATGGTTTCTTTCTCCTGTTCAGGTAACGCTTGCACACAACTCCCCAACGTGTATGGATGTATCTTTATGACCACTTGTTTGGAATCCTAACACTTCATTGTAGATTTAGGTTTAATGCTCAGGGTACTGCAGCATAAAACCAGTCTCCAGGGAACAGCACTCAAGTAATGAATCTGGAATCTAGATCCCAGAGTTTGTCTACACCTGAATACCACTTTGCCCGTTGTTCGCCTGGTAAAAAATGCTTTTTAGTCCTCTTGTTACTCTTCCAGAAAGTTGTGGAATAAATGTTTTACTTTTTCAATAATTTAGGGGCTAGAGAAAGGTCTGGGAGTGGTTGCGATGGGGAAGGTCGGATGATGGGAAATAGCACACTTTAAACGGTGCAGTCCCATGTAGCAAGCAAAAAAACACAACCTCTTGTAAAAAAATAAATACATTATATAATTGGCTTCCTTAAACTAATCCAACCATGCTAAAAGTTAAGGTATGATTTCTTTAATTTCTCTAGAAATAAATTACATTTATTGTGGCCTTGGAATTAGGGAGAGTCTGGCAATCCATTTTTCCCCTTATCTCTCCCCCCCCCATATTGGAACACCAATAATGATAGGGGCACTCTTGCTGTGCAAACTCTTGTCGAACACATCATGACAGACAAAAGGGAGCTGCAAGGGGACGTCCAACCCATCCCAAGTCTTAGCCCCAACATATTTACAAACGAACTTCAAAAAAATATTTATATACTGTATACATTTAGGTGTTGGACTTTGGCTTGAAAAAAGGCATCAGTAACCCAGATGGTTACCCCTTAAACGTGCCTCTGCCATTAGTACGGCGGTCCTAGGAGCTGATTGCCCCTTTTAAATGTTCCTTTTTTAGCATTTGCTGAATGCAGCGTTTGTAATGGACTTTTACAACTGCTTACTGTGTTTGTTGCCCGTAATTAATCTTTTCTATTCTTGTAAATGATGTACACAGAAATAACAGTGTACAGAATGGTGGCTGCGCTGCATCTGGTATCCACTTGCTTCTTCAGCAACGTCATATTTCAAAACTTAAGTATTCTTTTCATGATGGCAAGTAGGGCATGAAGCTATAAATGTGTCGTTTCAATGGCTTTTCCACATTCCATTTTTAAGGTAAAGTAGTATTTGCACTGACAAAACGATCTTTAAGTAACATTATTACATTAGGTTTAGAGCTCTGTAATGTTACCACCGTAGGCTTGTGTTTTTGACTTGCCTAAAATATTATCAGTTTATTTCCCCTTAAATAAAAATTAAAAACACATGATCCTGATGTTTGAAATAATTCTAGTGTCAACTAACTGTTACTAATCAATGATTCTGCAATGCCATAGGGCTTATTCAGTATAGTATGTACTGTAATAGCTCCTGCATTGGGTGTTATACTGACCACCAATCGCACAAATTGATCCGTGTTTACAGTAAATCTATTTCTGGTGTCACTTATTTCATTGTGTTTAAATGATTGATTATAGGGGAAATGACTGCAATTTGTTACTGTGCAGTTGGAATGTTATGCAAATATTTCATCCGACCACATGTATTACCTGCGGGATGTTGGAGTGTTTTTGATAAATGAGAGAATGACGGCACATTACATACATCTCACCGTGATGAGTGTCTCTGCTCTGCAGACCGCATAATGTTAGCTTAGTGAATACGGCAGGTAAAGAGCGCATTTTGTTTATCGGAGTCCCAATGACTTGTGTATATTGCCATTGTATTACTTTAAAATTATGCCATTTTACTCGCCTTGTATTTATTTTTACGTGAATCATATTTTATTAACAGCGAAAGGCAGCATTAGAATATAATTGGTTAATAAAAAACTAAATAGGACTGTCATTTAAAAACGTTGACATTAAGCACCTAAATCAGGAGTGGCCAACTCCAGTCCTCGAGCTACAAACAGGTCAGGGTTTCGGGATATCCCTGCTTTAACACAGGTGGCTCAATCAGTCGAAGACGGAGCCACTGATTGAGAACCTGTGCTGAAGCAGGGATAGCCTTAAAACCTGACGTGTTGGTGGCCCTTGGACTGGAGGTGGCCGCCCTGCCCTAGTTCAATACACCAGGAATCCTGTAACTGAATTGAAGTGAATGGATCAAAGCGTTTCCCTGCAATGGAAATGCGACTTGGCAGCACACTGATTAAAGCCTCTTCTAGCCCGGATACCAGATGTTGAGCAGGTGTCCTACTTCATTCCCACATCATTTCTTTAACACCATCAGTGCCCGATTGCCTGCAAAAATGGACGCGGATTAACACGCATTTTAGTTGGGTCACGTCTTGCCGTTCATTTCTTCCATTGGAGAATAATTAATTTAATTTATTTTATACGTTTCCAGGGGATTTTTTCCTGTGGTTATTGGTTTTATCCGGAGAGTACCAGTCTTAGGATCACTCTTGAATTTACCTGGAATTAGCTCGGTAAGGAATGATTTTTTATTATTTTTTACCATTTAAGTATTGCGGGCTATGGATCAACTTCTATTAGCTGCTAAACGGGAACAAATGGGCAGATTCATCACAGGAGATAATCCCATTGCTTTCATTAGGATTATTTTCTGTAATAAATCCTGGGCAGAATCGGTGCACAAGTTTTACAAATGAAAGAGTTTCAAGCCGTAAACCAAGCTCCTTTTTAAAAAATTTTTTATTTTTTTACACAGGATTGAAGCTGGGGGTCTCCGGAGCTGCCCCCCATTAATTTCAGCTCGGGGCACCCCCTTTCTTTCAGAGATACTTGCCTCCATAGTAGGTGCCGATAGCCGCTCTGCTCATCTGCCAGGGTTTGCAGTATGGCGGAGTTTCAAAGCTCCCGCGCCCTGCTGGCCAATAGGAAGCTGTGACGTCATCGGGTTCGGCTTCCTATTGGCCAACGTGACGCGGGAGCTTTAAACTTTAAAGCTCACCCAGAGCTGACATGAATGGATTTCATCTCCGGAGACCCCCGGCTTCAATCCTGGGTACAAAAAGGTGCTTGGGCTGCTCCTTTAAAGCCCTGATTGTGTTTTGTGATGTAATTCTGCATGGTGTGTAGCTGTTTCCTCTAAGAAAGTATTTGTATATATAAAGCATCTATGTTAATTATATATACTGTTATATTTATGCCTGGCGCGAAAGACCTATGTTACTGTCACAAAATAAGCGCCAATCATCGGATTATAAAGGCTGGGATGTTCTGAAGACAAAACTCCATAGCAGACTTATTTATCTGATTTAAACTTGTATGTCAGTAATATGTCTCTGTCTAGTAAAGGGATCTCTAATTCTAGTGATTTGTACATTTTAGTTCATGTTTTTTCTGCCTTTACATTAACGTTTTAAAATTCTTACTGTGACGTTCTATGCCGGTGGGGAGGAGGGCGGTAAACGTGCAATGTGTCTCACAATAACCCAAAACGCAGCGCACACATTCATTTTCTCGCACGTTTAATGTCCTGACGAGTATAGTCCTTGTTTAAATAGAAACTTTTTCAATGTTTTGTCCAAAGCCAACATAGGCTCAGAAGAAATCCCCCAGTGATGGTCAGTTCCAATATTTATCTTCTTGAGTCTATGCATGAATTACTAGTGTATTTCTTTCTTTCCCGCGCTTGCTTGTGATTCAGTAAGCAGTTGTGCTTTCTTATACATATTTTTCAATTCCATCTCATAAGTATTTCTGAAATCTACGTATGGGAATAGACATTGCAATTAGTGAAAATGTCAAAATTTGGGGGTTGGGGGAGTTTATTCCTTTGGACATTTGGTTGACACGGTTTTGGAAATGTGTGTAAATTGTAGAAAATATTTTGATTTTAGTTTGATTTCTATAACTTCTCTATTTTTCTTTGCAGCTGGTAGACAAAGCTGGTGAAAGCAACAACATGGTATAATTGTAATAAACTATGGATTTGGTATACTGTTACCACATTATTTATAGAGGAATACAAGAGGAAGTCACATCTGGAGGATCATTAAACACTCAGTCTGTTACTTTGAATATGGAGCGTTACCTGTCCTTTGTTTTATAAAATACAGTTGACCAGCCCCCGAAGAAGCGAATGGACAAACATTACTTTCAAGACTTGTTTTTGTTTTGTATCTTTGAGAACTTGCTGAGCCTACAGAATCCGGCACAACTGTGGTACCGTCCTTTGCACTTGTACAGAAAACAGGCTTTTACTGTAAAGAAATGAAGGATACCAAATCAGACACTCGTGTTAACAAGACGCACCTCGATGTGATGCATGAAAGCAATGCTGGGTGGTATTTTTTTTTTAAGTATAGAGAAACAAAAATGGGTTAAAAAAAAAAAATTAAGAAAACCAGGCTATTTCTGTGTGAATAAACCATGGGTTTTTTTTGTAAATATTAAGCTAAAAAATTTCTTCGTTATTTCATTCTCAATTTCCAGTCAGAATTGCCTTTTTTTTTTGGTGCCGTGTTAATCATGATCTTAATCTTTTCCCTGCTGTGAACCGGTGACATTGGTTGGCGTTCTGAAACGGTATACACGGTTTAGCAAGCTCCAAACCCACTACTGTGTGTGCGCGCGTATATATATTTGTCCGTTGGAGTTCCACCAGGTTTGTGACCTAATGTATACATCAAAAGAGGATCTTGTGTTTTTGTTCTAAAACAGTAGTTCAACAAAAATCGATAACCTGTGGTATGTGTTTTTTGTTTCCTACAACCCCTATTTTAATTTTGGAAAAGAAGGAAAATCTAGATCATGGGGAAAAAATGATGTTTGTTAAATTTTTAATGGACTATTTAATTATTTTGTTATTTTTACCTGGCCATGTTTTAGCGAATTTTAGGTAATCCAAAAACGTACTTATCAAACATTTGCAATTGTTCTAATACTGCCTAGTGCCAATTTTCTGTAACGTCTGGGTTGGCATTTGGTAACATTAAGAGTTTCTTGAGGATGGGAGTTGAGCGGCCCTGTTATACAGTAAATACTGTAGCTATAAAACATTACCTTCTGTTTCTTAAATAAAAAGTTAACTGACCTAATTTACCCCCAAAATGAAACAAAAATGATAGGATATTCTCAAGCAAATGTAATTTAAAAAAATAACATTTATCTATAGCTCATTTATCCAAAATGGTTCAAAGGAAAAGTCGTTCTCTGTGAGATTCTTTTTATTTTTTGTTCATGTGACTTTTGTAAGTGTTTAATACCCAACACTAATTGCTGACCAAATTAATATATATACTGTATTTCTGGTAAATATATAAGAATAGTGAGTTACTAATATAGTTTTTGCTATGTTTGGACAAAATGAAATCCAGTATCTTTTTATTGTAGTTTTAGAACAAGATTGATTTAAAAAAAAAATTTGGTACATGGCTGTTTTTTCAGGACTGACTCTTCAAGTAGCAAACACCATATTTATATTGAGGGCTATTGGCTGCAAAACGGGAGCAAAAGTTTGCACCAGATTAAAAAAAATAATTTTATAGGACACGTGAATTTTTTGTTTTGCTGCACATGCTGCGGGTTTCTCACTGCAGATTTTCTGCTGGGCGAATTTGATACATAACCCCCTTGGTGATTTTCTGTGTATTTGATAGTTAAAACCTTTAGTTCTACTACACTATGTAATACAAGGCAACGCCAGTCTTCGTAACAACCAAATATGCACGATTGTAAATTTCAGCCATTGAATTGACCCTGCAGCCATATTTTCGAAACGCAAAAGTTGAAGAGTTGTCTAAGTTAATAGTTTTTTCCAAGTTACAATATTCCTGCTTTTTTTTTTTGAACTTTGCCATCAAAATGAGTATTGCACCTCCTTTGTTCCCATTTTGTAAGGGTTATTTCCACAAATGTATGCATTTTAATGTAGACCAAACGCTGCTTTGAAACGTCAGTCTCTACTTTACTTTTAGTAAAGCTGCAGCAGTGGGACGAGTGGAAAATGAATGGTGCCGTCCCGCTCGGCAATGTACACTGGTATTGAGTGGAAGCGCTGGCCCCTGTAACACCCATCTATATATTTTTTTAATGTGTTTCACAGCTTCTATATTCGTATAAAATATCACAGGATATACAATAAATATTTGCTGGTTTGGAGGCTACTGAAGCATCATTTTAGAAATTCACAAGGGTGGTAATTTTGGGGGTTCCCTTTAGAAGATTTTTATATAAAGGTTTCTCCATAAAATAGCATTTGTGGGTACAGTATTTCTCACACATATGGTCGAGCTTGAATAAAGGTAAACAACAGTTGGACTCTCGCCTTTTAAAATGACCGACCCGTTGAAGACGTCTCACATCCATGTCTATTACAATGGGTTTGAGTTGGCCTTTTCCTGTAACAAACATTGAGCTAAAATGAATACATTTTCCTCTGTGATATTAAGAAAAGAGGTCGTCCTGTGCAGGTTGAGAAGCATGAATTCCCTGTCTTCTCTCGTATAAGTAAAGCCTGTTACTAAATACACAAACCCTCTTGTGACAGAGGACCTGATCAATAATAGGGATAACTCCCTTAAGGAAATTCTCTGTCCTTCAGGACAGGCTTGGGAATTGGAACTGACAATACTGGACATATGGGAAATGGAGAAGGTCAGAATACCATTTAGCCTTAAGTGTATCAATCACTTAGATGTTCTGCTATTGAGGATTCATTTGTTGTACATTTTTTTTAAAGAAATGTACTGTTTGGACAGTCTGCATTTTAGTAAGTAGCAGAAATTGATTTAGTTTATTTGCATATTGTACATTTTATTTTTTTGTAAATAAATAGATTCATTTTTAATTAAAATGAAAGTATTTTCATTTTCTTCATTACACATTACACGATGGCTAGTTGCGTTGGCTAGTTGCGTTGGCTAGTTGCGTTGGCTAGTTGTGTTGGCTAGTTGTGTTGGCTAGTTGTGTTGGCTAGTTGCGTGGAATCGTTCTAAATTCCTTGTAAAGGTCAAGTACAATGCAACTTTCAAATGCTCTAAACAAGAGTGAGTTTAAATGTTTATTTTCAATCCTTTGATAAAGACAGCTGTGAAATAAAGGTCACATTTGCGCATTGCTGTATGATACAGCTCTGGATAACTGCGGGAGTCATTTTTTTGTTGGCCCTTTTCCATCTGAGAGTTGCACTGATAAACTGATCTCTAAACAAATGTAAAAATAGTTTGATCTGCTATTGTTTCATAAATGAACACGTAGATAAGTGCAGCAGACTTAAATACTGTATATAGAGTATGAGAAGGTAACTCGTGCATGAGAGATCTTCCAACCAGAAGAGTGCAAAGGGAGAGAAACGGTTACAATAGGATAAGGTGTGCAGAATCTATAGATGGGTCCAGGACAGCGTGGAAATAATGCCCTTTGGTTAATGTTGTTTCAGTAGAATGAGGCTGATTGCAAAGGATCAAGGGGCAAGTAGGAATTTAGAAAGTTAAGCATGTGATAACGTATTAGAACAACCATCAGTCTCTGGGAATTAAACCCTATAAGCGAAGGCCGTTACATGAAACATTATATAGTTTTCATAATAAAAAAGAATTAAGTAGTCATTAACTTCATCAAACCATAAAATTCCCTTGTACTCTCAATCCAATCCCCTGGCTCCCTCAATCCCGTCCATCACTCCCCTGCCCCCTTAATCCTGTACCTCACAACCTTCTCCCCTACATACCAGTCTGTCCCTTACTCCCCTGTCCTCTCTATGCCAGTGCTTCATTCCTCTGTCCCTCTCCATTTCAGTCCTTGACTCCTTTGCCGCTCGACTCCCTGCCCCTACCTACAATGTTGATGCTGCGCCCCTGTTTGAATGGCAGCGGTGGGGAGGTATGCAGCAGTGGAATGCAGGTTCCAGCTGTGGTGGGACTTCTCGGCTGTACGGTCAGTCACCGCCTCAGAATGCCAAGTGACCAGGAGCCCACAGTCGCTTTGCATTTTGGAGTGGGATTTTCCCCTATAGTACAGCCCAACACGCATTATGCTGAGGAGCGGAAGTGTTTGACCAAGGGGCGTCAAATGGAATTTTGGAAATACACTACCAAAAAGCCTTCAGCCGGCCCTGTAAATCTCAATCTTCTCTCCTTTCTTCCCACTCCTATCTTTTCTCTACACCTTGTAGTGCTGTGTTTGTGGCTTTGCCAAATACAAGTTATAGTTATACATTAATGCCTAACAAGAAGTCCGGGTACTAAGCATGTGCAAGGCAGTATAATACAATATGCCTATCTCAGACATGTGTTCAATCATGAAATGGTGTCAGAGGAAAAAGTAGCTGATTCATGGACCGCCCAAAATGTATTTATTTATAAAATGTTTTACCAGGCAGTAATACATTGAGTTACCTCTCGTTTTCAAGTATGTCGTGGGCATAGAGTTAAGATGACAAATAATACATGGGTACAATACATAGTTAGTGAACAGGGTATACATTATATACAAGACATTGCATGCATACTTAAAGATAATATTTATTATAGGCGTATGTAACAGTTACAGACCAGATTAAAATGTGAGACAGCCTTAGTTTTGAAAGAACTTAGACTGGTGGCGGCTGTGAGAGTCTCCGGCAGACTGTTCCAGTTTTGGGGTGCACGGTAAGAGAAGGAGGAGCGGCCGGATTCCTTGCTGAGCCTTGGGACCATGAACAGTCTTTTGGAGTCAGATCTCAGATGATAAGTGATAAATATGTAGCCCACGGGCCCTGGCGTGAAATGACATGCGGGGTTGTGTGACATCACGTTGCCATGGTAACGTGACGTCATTTGACGGGTTACCATGACGACTCTTCGCGGGAAGGGAAGTGTATTATAGAGGCCTCGCATGGTCCCCCGACATTTAATTTTAATGCCTGGGGTGTGAGTTCGGGACCTCTATAACTGCTGCGCCCCCCCCTCCCCAGGAAATCTAGCGCCCCCCAGTTTGCGCACCGCTGGCTTAATCAATACACATAGATATTCTCAGGGATGCTACATATACAATATGTGTGATGAGGGACGAGCCCTACATCCGTTTGGGGCCTCATAACGAAATATTCCTAACAGTAATGTACAGTACTGTATCGCCGACGAGTATTCTAAAACAAATCTGGGGCAATCACCAACAAGACCCAGGTACATACTGGGTACATGCTGCAATATTTCAGTGACATTTCTGCAGAGACTAATGGCCCATCGGATTAACACCGGGGTCACTGGCAGTCCCATTCAAACTGAATGGGGCTGCCAGGGACCCCTGCTGTGTTAATCCGATGGGCCATTAGTCTCTGCAGAAATGTCACTGAAATGTACCCAGCATGTACCCAGCATGTACCTGGGTCTTGTTGGTGATTGCCCCAGATTTTCTAAGGCAAGTTTTAGAATAGTCGTCGGCGCACCTGTAGTAGTGGAGATGGTAGAGGCTGTCAGAAAAAATGCTAGACCATCAAATCATGAAATGAGATGGACAAGAAGTGCAATGGGATTGGGATGATGTTCATCAAAATCAATTTGAGGAAACTGGTGACTGATACACCGCTTCTCTTTGATGTAACAAAGCCAGTGACTGCAGGTAGATAGTTTGTTGGCAGGAAAGACCTGTAGCATATGCAGAGGCCTAGGGTCCCACCGCTGAAAGCCCCCTGCACAGGATTCAATGCTTCTCGGAGGCATCGGATATAGTACAGGCACGCGAGCGCGCCACCGAAAGCGTGACGTCACGTGTGCCTCTGCATACCGAGATCTGTGGCCTGCATGTTTGCGCGATGTGGGGGTCGTGGCGGGGGCGTGGCCGTGACATCACGGAGCTGGTTCGTCCTCATTGGGGAATCACTCACGTGACCCGGCCATCGAGCAGCAAATTCAAACAAGTTTGTCGCGCGAAGTACCGGTCGCTCCGTCACGCTCATGCACACGCTCGCTCGCGCGCACTATAAACATGCACCTTGTAATCCTACTGGGGGGGGGGGGAGTTTCGGCGCAAGCAACGTCTCTCGTACCGTCTGCTGCACTATGGCCGCGGCCGGAGTCTGCCTTTTACTAGAACTAATGCAGCTGCGGTAAGAACCTGCTGTGCAGTAAAAATAAAGGGAAGCTTCTCCCAGCCGCTGAACGCTCATTCTCCCAGCCGCTGAACGCTCATTCTCCCAGCCGCTGAACGCTCATTCTCCCAGCCGCTGAACGCTCATTCCCACAAAGTAAGCATAGGAAAATATTGCTAAATGCAAAACATTGGGGGCTACCAACTTTGCCCAAAAGCTTAGCTTTATGTCCCAATGAGAGTCGGACTTAGGTGAGGTACTTGAATACAAGGACTGGGATGAGATTCTTGTAGTGACAGCCAAAAGCTCACTATGTACCATGTTAAGGGAGAACGCACACAAGACTTTAATGAGATGGTATCTTACTCCACTAAAATTATCCAGATTTGCTCGGGATACTCCCTGTTGTGTCCAAAACAATGTGGAGAATCAGCTGATCTGGTACGTATGTTGTGGTCTTGCCCTCGGATCACCCCCCTATGGGAGGAAATGAGGGACTGGCTTCAGAGGATTTTGGACCTCACAATTCCAATGGACCCCTGGCTGTTCCTACTAAATAGACCAACACCGGGACTAGCCAGGGTAGAGAATAAATTGGTTGCCCATTTGGTAACGAGGTGCGAGATCGCAACATTGTGGAAACAAAAAGAAGTTCCAACGATTCCCAAAACAGAATATGATATGTTTGCCAGATGGAGAAATTGACAAGTTTAGTCAATGACACTGGCGTCAAATTCCAAAAAGTCTGGCTACCCTGGCTGGCTCAGACAGGCATCCCAGGAGAGAACGGTACCACAATTCTGCTAGTTAGAAGTGCGTTCTCGGCTGACAGCGGGCAAAATCAAATAATACGGCACGGACAGAGTTAGAAGAACATGATGGGGGAGCATAGGTCGGACCGCACAGGGGGAGAGAATTCGAAGCACGATTGAGCAATAGGGATCTTCAACATAAGGGAAGGAGCCCCCTCCCCACTTTTTTTTTTTCAAATGTATGTTTTTTACGTTGTTATTGTGTTATGATTTCACTTTATTGTTGAGTTGAAACAATGGATGTACTGTGTATTATGCTTTGATGTGAAATTCAATCAAATGTAAGTTACAAAAAATAAAAACATTGGGGGCTAGAGCCCCTGTGACACTTCTGCCTAGGGCCCCCCCCCCCCCCAAGACCAATAGCCACCAGTGAGCATAGGCATCTCGACCACTCTGTCCCAAAATAACGATGCACAGATTGGGACGGAGACCCTGGCAGTGGTGTGTGGTTGTGAATTATCGCTTCTCTACATCAACGGAGAAGACGTTGAAGTGGAATCCAACCACAAACCACTGGAGATTTGCATGATTAAGCCATTGGTAAAAGTTCCCCGAAGACACAGCTTTTATTGTTTAAAATGTAAAATATCAAGTGAAACTTCAGTTTAAACAGGCAAATGAAAGCGTATAGCGGATCCGCTCTCCGGTGAACGACTTGAGGAGACCGAAAACCAAGCTCAGGATCAGATCTGACTCAAGATCAAGTTTGCATGGTAACAAAGGAAGAAGGAAAGAGTGACACACTGTGCTCATTTGCATGTCCTTACCCAGAATCCCTGGCTGCAGAGGAAGCATTGTTTGCTAAGCGATAATGGGGAAAGGCAGAGTTGCAGACCTGTCTGAGACGTGCAAATGCACCACCCGTGGTATTTTTATTTACTGTACATGGTAACAAATAATGTACCAGTTACAAAAGAAAGGCTTTTCCCGTCAGCGAAGCAACAGGCCAAGATGCGAGTCTTCAACATATAAATGTTTTTGTAAAAGATGGATGGCCTTAGGAAAGAAATAAAGTACCCCCTGAAATCAGAGATTATGATAACTGCTGAGAAGACTGAATGTGATGGATCTACATTGAAAAGACAGACATTGGCTATTCCTATCTCAATGAGAAAGTAACTGTTTGGATGAATGCATCAGGGACATTGTGGGATTAAAAAAAAAACAAAGCAAAGAAAGACCAAGAAACATCATGTTCTCGCCCAAAAAACGGATATAGTATCTCAGTGTGCTTTAATAAGAACCGATGATGAATCACGTGGTGCCTGTTGCACTGGGGTTGCAGATTATAGGACTATCTGGAGATGGTGTATTACTGCTCAAAATATTCTGCGCATGTCACTTGGCAGACAGGAATACATCTGTAGCCCCCTGTAAACAGCACAGGCTATACATATCTTTCTCCTACTGAGGTAAGTCCTGTTAAGGGCAGGTGCCAGTAGTAATCATGGGTTTTCCCCCCTTCAAGCCCTGCCCTGAGTGATAGATGCAGGCCCCTGACTCTGCTGCAGGCATGAGACAGAGGGGAGGTCCTGCTGACATCATGAGGGGCGGGGCTGAGCCTATTAAGCAGCCCATTCCTGTAAGTGACAGTTAGTCTAGTCTAGTCTACTTTGGAGTCTGTCCGGGGAGTTGGAGGAGTAGACCCAGCTCCATCCTGGGAGCAAGCAAGAGAGAGAGAGAACTCTGGCCTATTACATTTGGAGAGCGAGCCGAGTTCAGGTGGACCAATGCCCCATACCCCGATGATGGGGTGATGTGGAGAATCCATCCCCCACCCAGAGGATACCCTCTGAGGTGGGCAGTGGGGTATTGAGGCCCCACCACAGTCCATCCTGTCGGAGTGCACACTTGGAGGGAAGGAAAGGAGGAAACGCCTGTACAGAGTGGAGGGTCGTGTGGGCTGTGGCGATTGCTGTTGTTGTTGCAGCTGCTTGTTTTTGCTACTACTGCCGGGCGCGGCTCGGACCAATAAAGAGAGACATTACCTTTAACAAAAGACTGTTGTGTGATTCTGGAGCATCCACCCTGGGACCAGGGGTCACTCTTCTATACGGGTCCTACCCCATACCCTGGGAAGGTATAGAGGATGGAGGCGCTGCACCACCACTAGAAAAGGATGGAGGCTACCACCCCAGAAGCCTGGTCCTGTTATCCCCCACACCACCGCAGGAGACTCAGGCCCTCCTGTTCCACACAGGTACGCACCACCCAGTACATGTAATCCGCCCTCACACACCCTAGATATGTCAGATGAGTCTAGGGGGGGGGAATCAGGGTTACACATCACAAAGTCCATATTAGCCTCACAGAATTCACACTGTACTAACGTCTGATAATAGGCCGTTATACAGTAGTAGTGACCTTCAGAATTTTTCAAGAGTAGGAATTTAAACATACAGCAAGTAGCCCATATTATCTCAAATCAAATGGACTTGCAGAGAGAATGGGGCAGATATTAACCAAAAAAGAAAGCCAAGGAAAAGCTCACGGGTCCTTATTTCAGCCTCCGGTGTTCTGTAGAGACTTCAATTGATGGTTTACGGTCTCCAGCACAATTGCTAATGAGCCGTAGATTATGATCGAAATGACCAAAAACAGTGACTGCTACAATTAAAAGTACCGGACAAGCACTTGGTTCTGGAAAGAAATTCAAAGACAAACAAGGCAAGTAAAATATATCCATGCAAACCCTTTGTATGTTGGGGAAAGAATCAGAATGAAGCAGAACCAAACACGTAAACTGGCACAAGTACAACGTGAAGCATCAGCAACAGAATCATTCAGTCCAGACCACCAACGGAGGAGTGTACAGAAGAAACATTAGATATTAAAGAGACCAGGATGACTTATCAAGAACTACTTGATGAAACGCTGAAGACCTCAAAATCAGACCATTTATAACATAACATGTGCAAAGTATCTCATACAGTAAGGAAGGAGTCAGGAAATCTGCTTAGCTTTATTACACTAGTTACCTATTTGCACGCATACAGGATATATCTGTTGACCCTGGAATCTTACATTCTTTATTGAAGAAACGATGTTAACCCTCTCCAAGGCCCATGTTTCCTAAGCATCATTCACTTGTGAGCTGTAAAGTGTCCTCCAGCACCGGAAGATTATTTATTTGTTTGTTTCTAAAACTGGTTTACCAGGAAAAAAGTACATTGAGTAGATACCTCTCATTTTCAAGTATGTCCTATATTAAGGATGCGCAAACTTTTGGCGCTGCGCTCCCCTGCCTGCTCTCCCCCAGTGCTCCCGCCCCCCCCCCCCCTTACCTTTGTGCCGGCTTCAACTGACGCAGCGGGGTCATTTGGTGTCATTTGACTGCGACGCTTCGCCCGAAGCCGGCTGAATCAGGGTAAGTGAGTAACACAGGCCTCGCGCGGTCTCCCGACATTTAATTTAAATGCCTTGGGGAAGAGCGTGGGGCCTCTGTAACCACCGCGCCCCCCCCTAAAATGTATTGCGCCCCCCAGTTTGTGCACCCCTGTCCTACATAATGTCTTATGATATGGCACTGCATAGTAAATATGGGCTAAAGTGACATGACTCTGTGTCACTAGGACAGGATGGCTTCATTCAGTGAGGGAGCTGCCGTGTCCTGTACCAGCAGCAAACACAACATTTTCTTCTAGACTTTAAATCATTTTAGATCATTTGCTTTTGTGACAGAGTGATGTCAAAATTCCTAAAGTTATTTATGCCAACATGATTTATGCAGATAGTATTAAATTAAATGCACTGGAAGGGAACTTATTTACAATTTAAATATATATACAATGTATATCAATACAAAACTGAGCAGTGTAAATTCATAAGCAAAATAGTTGATGCTCAGTAACACACACACACACACACACACACACACACACACACACACACACACACACACACACACACACACACACACACACACACACACACACACACACACACACACACACACACACACACACACACACACACTGATTTAATATAAGTTTAAGTATCTATTCACTTTTAATTAACTATATGTGCACTGTAGCAATTTTTGGGGCTATTACCAATGACATGATATACAGCCAATTTACCAAGTGAGCTCTCATTCTCCATATTACTTTTTGCTGCAGGCTGCGGATATTGATCACCCAGCAAGCCAATGACGTGGGTATTGGGAAGATGGTGAGAGAATCTGAGACAGTGATGCTGATCTATTCAGAAAGTTACAGAGCGTTAATATGGCAGGTCCTCACTCTCTCCCCCCTTCAATCATTTCTCCCACTCCCTGCAAGGTGAAGCCCCCCTAAGGAGGAGTTATGACAGGAGGCCCCTGGGCTGACAAGAGGTCCTTCCAGATTCATCCTCTGGATCAGAGGGGAGGGGGAAACGTACTCACAAATGATTTAAAACCAGCCCCAAATTGAGAGTGGGTCAAGTGTTCTTGCAAAGCTCAGGCACAGGTACACTGATCCCAAAGGAAGGAAGAATGAAGGTGAGTGAACATTTCCTTCTATTGGAGAAGCTTATTATTAGGATAACAGTATACTAGTGTGTGTGTGTGTGTGTGTGTGTGTGTGTGTGTGTGTGTGTGTGTGTGTGTGTGTGTGTGTGTGTGTGTGTGTGTGTGTGTGTGTGTGTGTGTGTGTGTGTGTGTGTGTGTGTGTGTGTGTGTGTGTGTGTCAGTAACAAGAACTATCCAACAAATATCAAACTATTTAAATTGTCTCCTGCATTTCCCAGTAATATTGCATGATATTTATTTAATTTGATTGCTCATTCTAAACTGGTTGACTAAGAAATCTTTTTAGCAATGAATATAATATTTCAATATTGTTTACTGCTAATAACATTAGAGATTAGTTTGGGAAAATTCCACTTTTCATGGTAACCACCCTTAGCATTGTAAGTTCGTAGTTTTGTAACTATGCCAACACACATAGGAGTGTTCATTAGACAGAAAGTGTGTCTGACAACTGTACAGATGGAATGCATTCTGCAAATCATTTGTATCATTTAGTGTAAATTGCTTGATATCATATTGGGGTTTTCCTGTATTAGATTACATTTTGTGGACTGCAAACACTTTAATGGGTATAGTTAGCTTGCCCTACCCTAAATGTACCACCATGCTCAGAGTCACAGGTGTAACTGGCCGGGTAACCTTTAGGTAAAATTAGAGGTTTTGTAACATTCTTACAGATAAGGCTTTTTTCTTTTTTTGGATGGGTTGAAACGTAAATCGAGTGAATCTTAGCGTGGTAAAAATTCTGTAAATACAAAATTCTGTGTCTAACATTATGCAAGTTGTGAAATGTATAGTTCCATTAATAATAATCATTAATGTTAATATTATTACTTTTATTCTAATCATCACAAAGTCCATAAACTACATGGTGATTGATCACGTTTTATTGTATTTGTTCACTTGTAGAAATAGACCCCTCAGCTCATAATTGAACTTTAATAACTCTGTAGTAGACCTTTGATAAATCCCACACTAAAGGTAGTGACAGTTACACTGGGCGGTCTGCAATACATCACCAATAAATTAGGCTCTCCACAGCACATCGAAAACATAACTACAAGAGTGTTTCTACTATGAAGTTAGATTAAAAAGCTATTCAAAAAAGCACAGAAGCTATAATATTTTTTGAGACATCGTGGCTCATGTTTGTGCTATGATGCTCACGTTATGAGGTCATACTTGTCCAATGATGCTCAAGTTACAGTATGAAATCATACTTGTCCAATGATGCTCAAGTTACAGTATGAAATCATACTTGTCCAATGATGCTCAAGTTACAGTATAAGATAATACTTGTCCAATGATGCTCAAGTTACAGTATGAGGTCTTACATGTCCTATGATGCTCCAGTTATGAGGTCATACTCATACACCCTTCCAAGGTGTCTAAAAAGCATATCATGTAGTAAGGTAGCTTTAAAAAATCTTGAATATTGTCATTCAATTGAATTAAAGTTAAGCCATAGAAAATAAAGAACATTTATATTTTTGTATAAATTAAAGCTATGTTTACTGCAAAACATGATCGGTTTCTTCATTTGAGATGTTTTCAGTTATGAATTTTAATTTCTTTTTGCCCAAGTAAAACAATGACAAACCCCACTTCCATCTATACGGCTTATGTGAGTTTCATTGTTTTGCTTGTGGTTTCTTATTTAACACGACAGGGAATTGCGACATTTCTTTGCCACAGTTGAGTTTTTTTTGCACTTTTAATCTGATCTTTTTCTAAAATAAAGTATATAAACATTAATATCACATTTTACAAGAGCTGTGTGTGCTCCATGGAAAAATGGACATCAACTTTGCATCACTTTCTTTTATATAATAACTAGCTATTGTGACCGGCTTCGCCCGGGGAATGTAATATTGAATACATCTCCCTGCCCCCCCCCCCCCCCCCAGTTGGTACATCTCCCCTCGCTGGCGGCACATTTTTCCGGCACACCCCCCCCCCCCCTTGGTACATCTCCCCCCGCTGCCGGCACATGTCCCCCCCACCCCGCTGGTACATCTCCCCCGCTAGCTGGCGTATCTCCCGCCGGTAGCTGACATATCTCCCCCCCGCTATCTGGCACATCCCCCCCCCACATCTCACATCACACACACACAAAGAGACACAGAGACACAGACACACAGACACACACACAGCCCCGATCCAGGCAAGAACACGCTCCCTCATTTAGTAGCCACGCCCCCACTCCTGCTCTAACAGATTTGCTGGACAGCAGAGGGAATGCCCATAATTTGGGAGGTGAGTTCAATTGGAAGCTCTAAATAGTTGCGATGACCAACAAATCAGCAGAAGAGTGTCCAGTGAAAGTTTTGTTGTGCTACGTGGTGCCTTTCTGAGATTTCGATGCTTCAGACATACAAACAAACAGACGGAATCCAATTTAAAATGATCGTATAGATAAAGCACATAGCACAGTGTTTGTCTATCTATCTATCTATCTATCTATCTATCTATCTATCTATCTATCTATCTATCTATCTATATGAGGGACAATATGTATATATATATATACATAAAAAGAGAGAGAGCGCACGCCCCATAGCATAATACTGCATAAAATTTATTAAAACAGGAAAAGGAGGTGGGGGGTGTGGGGGGGGGGGGGGGTAGGAATCGCACTTACAAAATGCAAATAGTTAAAAAGCAGTTTGTGAATATATCACCACCATCCGGTTCTGGATACTGGAACACGTCTCCGTGGACTCCTTCAGGGCTGCCAGACACGATCACCAGGAACCAGATGTATAAGGCTCCGTTCGCTGTCTGTGTGTAGTCCAAACTCCAGCTCTCACTTCCAATGGCCGCCGATTGTATTCCCGCGCTTGGTGTAGGCTTCTGCGCGTGCGCGGCGTCGTCGTGATGACGTAATCACGCTCTCAGTACCCTAACGCGTTTCGTCACCTGACCGGTAACTTTCTCAAAGGGCTGATCACTTTTTTTTGTTTGTTATATATATATATATATATATACATACTGCACCGACACACTTTATTCGAGCAAATACCCAGTATGTACCTGGCAGATACCTGGAATGCGCCGCTCCTCACCTCTGACAAGCCCCGTTGCGTTTGCCTTCCCAGCCTGGGTTCATGCCTGGCTGACGGGCGGCTGATCTGTTAAATGATAATGATTAGGATTTAATAGGCTGCAATGCTTCGCATGTCTACCAGATGGCATAAATTCATGAATTGTAATGCAGTATATATATATATACTGTGCAGTATTGCAGCCAGCGGGAATAAAATGCTTCAATCCCTGCCTGGAAAATACCTCAATGCACTCGGGCAGAAAACAGTCACAAACCTCAATACACCCGGGTATACCCGAATTCGTGGGACTAGCCGAGCTCGAATAAAGTGTGTCGCCAGTGTACACACACACACACACACACACACACACACACACACACACACACACACATACAAATGGAAATATTACTGTACGCTCATTTGCATGTCTTGTGGAGGGTTTTGTCACTTTTTTTACCCACCATAACAAGTATGTATGTGTATATATATATATATATGTCATCTAACTATAGTGCCGCACTGGAGCTCTTGTGAAGCCTCCAGTAACATAGAAAGGGGAAGAGACTCTTTGCCATCCTTGAGATGGGGCAGTGACAAATGACACTAGCAATGGGCCATGTCTATGTTTTAGAGGTAGATTTAAATGTTCTTTGATTGAAATGAATAAACAGTGTGTCCACTGACGACATTCCAGATGTTTTTTGGTGTAGATAAGTCTCCTGGCTGCAGAACAGGGGTAATAACCAGTGCAGAAAACATAGCACCAAATATAGCAAAGGAAAACTCCAATTGCTCTCAATACGATGCCTTTTCTTTGATAAATCTGGTGCTGATTTGCACACTGGTTCTGATCCAGTTTCACAGCTGGGTGACCTTATCAACTACACCCAATTGAGACTCGTACTTTTCTGTTTGTATGGTCCGTGTGATTACCAGGAATCTGGCAGCCAGGCGGCCTACGCCATGATCCTGCTTCTGAGCGCCTCTGCGGTCTCTCACTCAGGGAGTATGCCTCAGGTAAGGACTGCGTTATATAACCTTTACACACGCGCTGACAATGCCCAGTTGCAGTATTGTAATCACTGAATATTTCTTTTCATTTTGGGAAGAGTCATTTCCAGAGAAGAAACTGGACCCCACAGGCTATGCTCTACCTGAAGGGAGCACGTAAGTTGAAACATTTCTTCTCATTTGCATTTTAGTGTTAAAGCCGGATCGTTTTTAACCCCACAATTTCTTTAACCAGGGTGGGAAGCCAGGTGTCCCTGGCACTAAGCTTCTCCGGCCACCTCCTCCCCCCTCCCCCCTCTCCCCCTCCTCCCCTCTCTCGGCTCCCGACGTAGTTATCAGTGAAAGCAGCTCTTTCCAGTCCCCCCCATGGGGTTACAAAATGGCAGTTTAAATCTTCCACATTACGGGGGTCAGCAGGGAGCCGCCACGTCCCCCATTGTGCCTTCCTCTAGGCCCGCACTAATTTTAGCAGTTGGTACCTTGGGAACCAGGGTTCACCAGAGCTGACATTAACATAGTTCAGCTTAGGGGACCCCCTTCTTCCTGTCCACGATGCACCCTATTCTCTGTGACATCATTGGTTTTACTTGTGCTAATGTATATTAAATGGTAATCGAACCTATTTGACTGTGATGTAGTTCAGTGTACGCCGAAATACGCCAAATAGCACACAATGTATTACTATGTTTGTATAAAGCTATAATGTGCTATGCAAAGTACATGCCACTTTGTTCATTTTAAATTCAGTATTTCAGCATGCCATAGGGCCATTCCCATATACCAATGTAAATTAGAATGACCTGTAAAGCACAGTGTGAGCTGATCACAATATACATTTGTTTCACTTCTTCTTGTCCTTTCCAACACGATTATCATTTGTAAAATATAATGCTCCGTTCAGGATATATAAGCATTTGAATTATTAAGTGCCCGGGAGGATAAAATGGAGCTCTCCTCGGAGCTCAGTGCAGATTACCAGAAACTAGAGATTAAGAAAATGATGATTTTGCACACTAACATACTCCTGAATGCACTGAATATAGTCATACATGCAAAAACACACACGGGGATTTCCCACGTGGGTAAATGTCCTTCAGCTGAGTGCAGTAGGTGTATACACTGTGTAAACTAAGGCAAGTAACTATCATTTGTACCCAATAAAACATGGGACGGCCGCAGCAGTTAAATGGACTATGATTTTATCTTGCAGAGGGACGCCGCTTTATCTCAGACGAAAGTCAAAGAAAAGATCTGTATGACAGACTGCAGCTAGGTAATGCGGGTGCTAACGCCACATATTACATCTCACAGCCACTGGCCCCCAAATTCATTGCGCGCCTCTGAGAAAATTCCCCCAAACAGGTGTTATCTCCAACTGACTTGAATGGGAGTTAGCTCCGTTACAGATACGCTGACCCGTAAACAGCTTGATAAGAAACCGCTTTAACCCTCCAAACATTTGCAGTAGCATTCATTCAAACATGTGAAAGGTTAATACCTTTAATTTTCTGTCATATGTGAGATATTTTTGTATTTCACATTTCCATTTTTGGGGGATATTTCTATTTATTTACTCCCAAATGTTGGCATTCCTACAGCAATAAAACAGGTAATAGGTGTGTGTGAGTGTGTGTGTGTGTCAGTGTGTGTCTGTCCCCGTGTGTGTCCAGTGTTTGTCTGTGTGTCTGTGTGTCTGTGTGTGTGTGTCCGTGTTTGTGTTTGTGTCACATGTCCAGAGAGGTAATACCGGACACATACATGTCCAGAGAGGTAATACCGGACACATACATGTCCAGAGAGGTAATACCAGACACATACATGTCCGGAGAGGTAATACCAGACACATACATGTCCAGAGAGGTAATACCAGACACATACATGTCCAGAGAGGTAATACCAGACACATACATGTCCAGAGAGGTAATACCAGACACATACATGTCCAGAGAGGTAATACCAGACACATACATGTCCAGAGAGGTAATACCAGACACATACATGTCCAGAGAGGTAATACCAGACACATACATGTCCAGAGAGGTAATATCGGACACATACATGTCCAGTACACCTCTCATTTTTTACTGGACAGAGTGTGCAAATACAGGACAGTCGGGGTCAATACTGGATACCTGGCGACCCTAACCATGTGCATGTCTGCTATTGTATTAAAGGAAGATTTGAACACACTCAGGTTTATATCTGACTTAGCATATGATTGCTAACATTATAGCAGGAGGTATTAGTCCATCCTGTGCTTCACTCTTCTCTTTGAATGTGATTTTACTGGACACATGGCGGCCCTCCTGAGCAGCCATTGGGAAACATTACAGTGACTGTCTGTGTTGATGTTTGTATCAATACAGAACCAATGCCAAGCCACAATCAGAGTGGAACTGCGCATGCTCATTTGATAATCTGCTTCGTTACAACTGACAAAGGTATTGAATGTATTGAAAGTTTTGCTTCTTCTTCTGTTTTTCATTTCCAGAGACCCGCAGCCGAAACACGAGCCCTATTACTATGTCGGAGGCGGCAGCCATGTTCCTCAGCTCCTTACGGAACGCTCAGGAAGAAGGTATGAGTAGCGCACGGTTAGCGCAGGATAGTGTGTCCATGCCAGAATACACGCACAGCAGACATACTGTAACCTAGCGAAACAGGAGGCTGGGCGGTCTCTATTCAGTGTAAGGCACTGAAATAAAATGTAGTATTTGTTGCGCTAGATGTGCAATGCTATTTGGACCACAACCTGCACATTTCTCTTGCTTGTGTCCCTGGATTAGGACAGTTGTGGTGCATATAGGGCCATGTTTAGTAAGTAGCACCATGCAGTAAGACAGGGACGCGCAAACCTTTGCTGCTGCCTCCCCTGTCTTGCCTGCCCCGGTGTCGCGCCCCGCCCCTACCTTCGAGCTGCGTCAAATGACGCTGTGGGGACATGTGACATCACGTGATCTGCAGCGTCATTTGACGTGGGTGACGTCACATGACCCCACGGCGTTGCCATGGCGAAGCGTCACACAGCCGTCTGAATCACGGTAAGTTGAGAGTTGCAGAGGCCTCACACGATCCCCCGGCATTTCATTTAAATGCGTTGGTGAAGAGCGCAGTGCATCTGCAACCGCTGCGCCCCCCTGAAAAATCTCCTGCCCCCCCGGTTTGCGCACCCCTGCAGTAAGACACCATCCAGTGCCGTAAGAAACATTATGGTATATTCACTTTAAAGGCCCATAAGCCAGCGGTTCTCAAATCCAGTCCTCAAGACCCTCCCAGCAAGTCCTGTTTTAAGGATATCCCTGCTTCAGGTACAGGTGGCTCTTCGCCTGAGCCACTGATTGAGCCACCTGTGCTGAAGCAGGGATATCCTGAAAACCTGACCTGCTGGGGGGTCTTGAGGACTGGAGTTGAGAACCCCTGCACTAAGGAGTCTACCAATTCAGGAATCTGTTTTTATAGAATAGCGTTGTTGGGTAAATAAGGATTATTAGGAGTTCGCTGCCAGTTATGGTGTTTGCAAACAGTCCTGAATGATGTAAATGTTCAGTCATTATTCCTGTTTACCGCCCCTAAAAGCTATTCCCCTTACAGCAGCAGTGTATTTAGAATAGTAAACCTATGTGGCAAAGTGCGTGATGGTTACCTTGATCTTATGGGTTAGGTTGAAATTTGTGTAGCGGGGATTCTGGGTAATGCCTCACCCGTGCACTCCTGCTTCAAACTTATTAAAAAGAAAATGTTGTTTGGACTGTCTGTTTAATGCGCAGAAATATAACCAATGAACCTAGCCCATGTTTCTGAATCATCCTCAGACATATGTTTTATTGGTAGGAGAGATTGAAAAGCGATGCCCAAGAATAGCAGATATTAACATGAACTTAAAGCTGTAGTTATCAGTAAAATTAGTAAATGTATGCAAAGTTGGACTTTCCTGTCATGGTTATCCTGATTGACCTTTGGGAATTTTACCCTTTTAGGTTCAGAAAAAAGTTTGATTTGATCCTAAAGTTGCAGCAACTTTGCTTAACTTTGCCCAGGACATACTTGAAAACGAGAGGTAACTCTCAATGTATTACTTCCTGGTAACACATTTTATAAATAAATAAATTAAATAAATTAACACTGAACAGTTAATGGGCATTGCACGTTAATCCTTTTCTTTTACATTCGCTTGTAAAATTCACTGCTATTTTAATCCTCTAAAAAAGTTAAATAGCAAATTTTGAACAATTTGGGCAATTTTGATAAAACTTTTGGTGCCAAAAGTTTGACCAAAATATTCACAGATGTTTCAGGCTCTTTGGAAAGTTTGATGGAAAATAGCAGTAAAGTGAATCTCAGCGGGGTCACCCGTCTCTAATCTCAATAAACATCACAGCTACACTAAAGCGAATGATCACGGCAAACATTTCCCTGTCTGCTAAAGATTGTTTTCTTACAAACGTACAAAACAGCACAGATAAGCCATAAAAAGTCAGTGTAACAAAGACATAACAGCCGCGAGATTTTCCTCTTAAACGATGACTTTTTTGCCGTTTTCTTTCACCTAAATAATTCGATCATCTTTTCTACTGCAACAAACAAGCAAACAAACTCTGCAGTAACAAATTCACACGCTACACTTCTTGTAGGGTTTTTGTCATTTTTCCTTTTTCAGTTGAATAGTTCTCAAGACAGAGCACTAACTACAAGTGTCTGTGGCAATCTGATGGCCGCTCTTGTGATAATAATAATAATGCAGTAATAATATGTGCATCATGTCATACTTAATGTGTGTGTCCCTGTCTTGCAGCTGGAGATGAAACTGTTGACCAGCCTGGGTATCTGCCAGAGACTTTATTCAACTGGTGAAATCAGTTCAAGAAACATTATCGCTTGTAATCATACATTCCTAGCAACATGGTTTATGTGAAATACAAATGTTCTATATTTCATACCTCCCATACACAGTATGTATTTCAATGTAACATAGGGTACATTCCATGACATTTTTGGAATGTTATATAGCAGTAGAATAAAGCTTAGACACTGTAATTAAGCCTTTCTTTGACACAGTATTCCAATTTGTACATTTTATATAAATCGGTGCAGTGTTTCCAACCCATATGGTCAATCATTCTGACACTTCATTAAAATCTACAGCATCAAAATGATGGGGATAATGTAAAAGATACAATATTTATTTTATTTTCCAGGATATATGATAAATAAAGCTAATATGAGGTATTTTGGTTTATATTTGGGTATCAGATTATTAGTTGCTGCATTTGTAGTTCCGAGAGTCTTCTTGTTTTTCCAAATACCTTACGGGTAACGTGTTATCATTGTATACACCGATCACAGTCCTTTCAAACAATATCATATGGAATAGGCAATGGTTTACTGAAGCCATGAACACGTGGACTATATCCTTGGAGATATGTGTTCTGCTTTGGGTTGTCCATTTGGTAGACATCCACCGGAAAATTAAAATGTTTGGCCAAGTTCTGAAAAGTTTAGTGTAAAAGCCTTTTATGAAAAGTAAATGTAAAATCTAATGCTACCCACAAGTGAATGCTCAACTCAGAACAATGTGTCTCTGATTTTCAAATCGTTATTAGAGAAAAAACTTAGTCAAACGAGGTAATCATCCTATGCCCATTGTGTAGGCTTTACAAATCATGCCATGGGCAGAGGGTAGTGGTACAGGAGAGGGTACCCTACGGTCCTAATTACAAATGAGTAATACCAATACAGGTTATATAATATATACAGTGCCATGCACAGAAATGTAAAGTCTCAATGTGGGTATCATTCTCACCACCAGAGCTAAAATCTAATGTTTGCTCACTGAGGTACAGAAAAGTAAGGTGACTCCCCGAGGTTTTCTGGAGCTGACTCCCGGCTTTTAACTGGTTTTACCACTTTAGCATCAGTGGCAGGTTCACAGAGACACTCCTTCCACCAAACACGCTATGATTAACTTTGTAAAACAAAAAAGTTGCACAGCTAGAACTTCAGAAGAGGTGCAATTAAAATGTGAGAGGTATGTATGTCTTTATTTATATAGCGCCATTAGTGTACATAGCGCTTCACAGCAGATAGTGCAAGAAAATAATATCTCACAGAAAATGTTGCATTAAATACTAAAATAATCTCACCCCAAGAAAAGGTCTCGGGGGGTACGATGTGGAAGAAACAGTGGAGTCTTTTAAATCTCAACAGTGAAGGAATAGAATAGAATTCTCCATAGGATTCCAGCTCTAAACCGGGAAGGGGTGGATAGAGGAAATATGAGCGAGCATCAGGCATAGAACACCCCCTATAACCCCCCAGGAGACATGGTTAAAGCAAAGATATTAAATATATAAAATGCACAAGAAAATATTAATACAAGCAAAGGACAGAAGACGTAACATTTTCTGCAGCCAAATTCTATGGAGACTGAGCAGCGATGCAACGATACATAATTAATTATAGAAATTAGAACAATTTCCTTATTCTTCCTTCATTTTACAGCCCAAAGTTAAAAAAAATGTGAGACCAAGAAGTGAAAAATAATTTTCTTTTAATCTCAATTTTTCAGGAAAAGACAACAAAATAATTAGTGGTTATGAAGTGTTAGGTTAAGAGTTTGCAGCCAATAAATTGCAGCTGAACAGTTATGGATTCATGACTTCAGATCTCTAATCATTTACATAATACTTGTTCATTGCCTTTGTAATACAAGAACACAATGGAGGGACGATACAGTGCTATATCATAAGTAACAGTGTTCATTTTTGTAAGGCAGCTGGAATAATTAACAATGTTTATCTGTGGTATAGTAACAATCCACTAATGCTCAGAAAATGTACTGTGAACTAACTCTAATTGTACTTAATTGTCTCATATTAGTGTAAGGATGTGGTAGGAACCTCATATGTGTGTTCAGTGTGTGTTCAGTTGGTGTTTGATTCTGTTCAGTGAGAGGCATGTGGAGTGTCTGCAACAGTGTTGCAGTGTGCCAGAGCAGAGTGAGACAGGCAGTGGCTGATGCAATAGCTGTGTGTCTATGCAGATTAAAGCCTCGTTCAGGGTGCAGGCTTCGGAGGGAGGGCGTGCTGCCGTGCGTGCTGCCGTGCGTGCTGCCGTGGGACACAAAGTATTAAAATTGAATACTGGTTGTCAGGGTAGCAGCTGCCCTGTCTCCGAAGCCAGGAGTTGACGCTGGCTACAGTTTCAATAAACAAAAAAATCGTTTTTTGAAGCTGCAGCAGCGTCACTGGGACCTCGGCAGCCAATGAAATCATTCTTGAGAATGATTTCAAGACTGCAACTTGGATCCCTAACCTCAGGTCTGTAGCCCCGCCCCCTCCCCGCCTCCTGAAAACGTCTGCTGGGGATGAACACACATCGCCCAGCAGACTGCCGCCCTCCCTCCAACTCCTGTCTCCGGCACCCTGAACGAGGCCTAAGTCAGAGAGGCTCAGTGGAGAAACTACAACTCCCATGAGCTCTTGGGCAGTCACCTGATGTGAAGAACCAATGAGAGGCCAGGATTCTCAGGCAGGGAGAAAGAGATACAATTCGCGGGCTTAGGAACGGCAGTTGGAGCTGGGAGCAGGAAGGGGGAGGAAGGGTGTAGGGAGCAAGTGGCTCCTACACCAGGTGAGGCATCCCCAGATCCCAGGCAGGCCCCAATCCCCACCAGGGTAGGGGGTAAGTACTGGGGGACGGCCCCTAGGTTAGGGACCCTGCCCTTAGGTGTGAGTGTGCAGTCTTGTCAGTGTCACGGCTGGCAGTGATGTGAGCGCTGACAAGTAGGCACAGCGTGTGTGTGCAGTGTAGCTGCAGGTATCCGTGTGAGTGCAGTGGGTTGCTGCAGGTACGGTGTGAGTGCAGTGGGTTGCTGCAGGTACGGTTGAGTGCAGTGGGTTGCTGCAGGTACCGGTTGAGTGCAGTGCGGTTGCTGCAGGCAGTGCGGTTGAGTGCAGTGCGGTTGCTGCAGGTACTGTGTGAGTGCAGTGTGTTTACTGCAGGTGTTAGGCTGAGTTAGTGAGAGGGGATCCGGGAGGTGAAGGGAGAGGTAGTGTGGGTGCAGGGGGTCAGTGACCCACCTGCATAGGGCAGGCTACCCCGTAGGCCCCTAGGAGTGTTCCCTCAAGTCACCAAAGGTTGCGGTGCTGCAGGGACGGCCATAGTGGTAGCAAGCATCACCCTTACTGTGTAGACAGCTAGGGACAAAGGGACGAGCGTGCGGAGCAGGCTTGCTGGCGAGTCGTCTGGGACCAGACGGCTAGACATTGAGAACCAGGAGGCAGACCGCTAATTCATCTGACCCTTTGCGAAGAGGTACCGGTCACCGCCGTGACCGGAAGGTACTATAACAACAAGTGCACCAACACCGGTCAACAGGCGCTGATCCCGCCTTAGGCTAAACTCTTTAGGAACACTGAGCGAGTGGTTAAAGAACTGAGCCTATACAATATACTATACATGGACACGGTGTGTGGGGCACGCGGTGAGGGGACGGAGACGTTGCTCCTGATGAGTGGGCAGCCACTAAGGTTATATGAGCGTTAGAGTATAAGTACATGTTATGTGTTATTGCTACGTTGCATTATTACAGTAAAAACCAGTTACAATCATAAGGTGTTGTATGTTTCTTGCCCAGGGGAATCTTACGTCACAGGGATCCTGGGTAAGTGGAGGCGCTGCGCTAAGTATATGTATAAGTGTTACCCCAGGCTCCCAGCTAGCGGAGGCTCAGATCTCCTGGAGCCGCAGGTGTCGTACAGTGACCAGTAGTTCCTTTGGGACGGTTCAGAAAAAGGGCTACATTAGCAACTATTACTGTATACTTCTTCACAACATTGTGCAGTCATGCCACATTCAGTGGTAAATACAAAGTGTTCAAATTCATTTTATTCATAACTGTACAGCAAATAAAAATATCATGCGAGCACCTTCACATGTCTCAGACAGGTCTGCAGCCCTGCCCTTCCCCGTTATCTCCTAGCATACAGTGCTTCCACTGCAGCTAGGGATTCTGGGAAATAATATGCAAATGAGCACACAGTGTCACCTTTTACTTCATGTCCATTTTAACATGGATCCCCTATAAGCGTATGCCAGCCGCATTACACAGCTTTTCAGTACAGCCGGGGGTAAAGAAATGCCTAGCCAGTAACCCTAATTACAGACAGCTGATTCAATCTTCGATACATAACTCTAGGTAACTGCATGATGACTACTTTTTCTTTTCTCCAATTTGAGAATACAGTGAAAGGAAACCTCCATAACAACATCCAGGCACTATCCTAACATCCACAATATAGCTTGCATACACCCGGGCAGGGCCGCCTCCTAGCTTGCATTCTCCTGGGCAGGGCCGCCTCCTAGCTTGCATTCTCCTGGGCAGGGCCGCCTCCTAGCTTGCATTCTCCTGGGCAGGGCCGGCTCCTAGCTTGCATTCTCCTGGGCAGGGCCGGCTCCTAGCTTGCATTCTCCTGGGCAGGGCCGCCTCCTAGCTTGCATTCTCCTGGGCAGGGCCTGCTCCTAGCTTGCATTCTCCTGGGCAGGGCCGGCTCCTAGCTTGCATTCTCCTGGGCAGGGCCGGCTCCTAGCTTGCATTCTCCTGGGCAGGGCCGGCTCCTAGCTTGCATTCTCCTGGGCAGGGCCGGCTCCTAGCTTGCATTCTCCTGGGCAGGGCCGCCTCCTAGCTTGCATTCTCCTGGGCAGGGCCGGCTCCTAGCTTGCATTCTCCTTTGCAGGGCCGGCTCCTAGCTTGCATTCTCCTCCTGGGCAGGGCCGGCTCCTAGCTTGCATTCTCCTGGGCAGGGCCGCCTCCTAGCTTGCATTCTCCCGGGCAGGGCCGGCTCCTAGCTTACATTCTCCTGGGCAGGGCCGCCTCCTAGCTTGCATTCTCCTGGGCAGGGCTGGCTCCTAGCTTACATTCTCCTGGGCAGGGCCGGCTCCTAGCTTGCATTCTCCCGTGCAGGGCCGCCTCCTAGCTTGCATTCTCCTGGGCTGGGCCGGCTCCTAGCTTACATTCTCCTGGGCAGGGCCGGCTCCAAGCTTGCATTCTCCCGTGCAGGGCCGCCTCCTAGCTTGCATACTCCTGGGCAGGGCCGGCTCCTAGCTTGCATTCTCCTGGGCAGGGCCGGCTCTTAGCTTGCTTTCTCCTGGGCAGGGCCGCCTCCTAGCTTCCATTCTCCTGGGCAGGGCCGCCTCCTAGCTTGCATTCTCCTGGGCAGGGCCGGCTCCTAGCTTGCATTCTCCTGGGCAGGGCCGGCTCCTAGCTTGCATTCTCCTGGGCAGGGCCGGCTCCTAGCTTGCATTCTCCTGGGCAGGGCCGGCTCCTAGCTTGCATTCTCCTGGGCAGGGCCGGCTCCTAGCTTGCATTCTCCCGGGCAGGGCCGGCTCCTAGCTTGCATTCTCCTCCTGGGCAGGGCCGGCTCCCAGCTTGCATTCTCCTGGGCAGGGCCGGCTCCTAGCTTGCATTCTCCTGGGCAGGGCTGGCTCCTAGCTTGCATTCTCCTGGGCAGGGCTGGCTCCCAGCTTGCATTCTCCTGTGCAGGGCCGGCTCATATCTTGCATTCTCCTGGGCAGGGCCGCCTCCTAGCTTGCATTCTCCCGGGCAGGGCCGGCTCCTAGCTTGCATTCTCCTTGGCAGGGCTGGCTCCTAGCTTGCATTCTCCTGGGCAGGGCCGCCTCCTAGCTTGCATTCTCCTGGGCAGGACCGCCTCCTAGCTTGCATTCTCCTGGGCAGGGCCGGCTCCTAGCTTGCATTCTCCTGGGCAGGGCCGGCTCCTAGCTTGCATTCTCCTGGGCAGGGCCGCCTCCTAGCTTGCATTCTCCTGGGCAGGGCCGGCTCCTAGCTTACATTCTCCTGGGCAGGGCCGGCTCCTAGCTTGCATTCTCCTGGGCAGGGCCGGCTCCTAGCTTGCATTCTCCTTGGCAGGGCTGGCTCCTAGCTTGCATTCTCCTGGGCAGGGCCGCCTCCTAGCTTGCATTCTCCTTGGCAGGACCGCCTCCTAGCTTGCATTCTCCTGGGCAGGGCCGGCTCCTAGCTTGCATTCTCCTGGGCAGGGCCGGCTCCTAGCTTGCATTCTCCTGGGCAGGGCCGCCTCCTAGCTTGCATTCTCCTGGGCAGGGCCGGCTCCTAGCTTACATTCTCCTGGGCAGGGCCGGCTCCAAGCTTGCATTCTCCTGGGCAGGGCCGGCTCCTAGCTTGCATTCTCCTCCTGGGCAGGGCCGACTCCTAGCTTGCATTCTCCTTCTGGGCAGGGCCGGCTCATAGCTTACATTCTCCTCCTGGGCAGGGCCGCCTCCTAACTTGCATTCTCCTGGGCAGGGCCGGCTCTTAGCTTACATTCTCCTGGGCAGGGCCGGCTCCTAGCTTGCATTCTCCTCCTGGGCAGGGCCGGCTCCTAGCTTGCATTCTCCTGGGCAGGGCCGGCTCCTAGCTTGCATTCTCCTGGGCAGGGCCGGATCCTAGCTTGCATTCTCCTGGGCAGGGCCGGCTCCTAGCTTGCATTCTCCTGGGCAGGGCCGGCTCCTAGCTTGCATTCTCCTGGGCAGGGCCGGCTCCTAGCTTGCATTCTCCTGGGCAGGGCCGGCTCCTAGCTTGCATTCTCCTGGGCAGGGCCGGCTCCTAGCTTATATTCTCCTGGGCAGGGCCGACTCCTAGCTTACATTCTCCCGGGCAGGGCCGGCTCCTAGCTTGTATTTTCCTGGGCAGGGCCGGTTCCTAGCTTGCATTCTCCTGGGCAGGGCCGCCTCCTAGCTTGCATTCTCCTGGGCAGGGCCGGCTCCTAGCTTGCATACTCCTGGGCAGGGCCGGCTCCTAGCTTGCATTCTCCTGGGCATGGCCGGCTCCTAGCTTACATTCTCCTGGGCAGGGCCGGCTCCTAGCTTGCATTCTCCTGGGCAGGGCCGGCTCCTAGCTTGCATTCTCCTGGGCAGGGCCGGCTCATAGCTTGCATTCTCCTGGGCAGGGCCGGCTCCTAGCTTGCATACTCCTGGGCAGGGCCGGCTCCTAGCTTGCATTCTCCTGGGCAGGGCCGGCTCCTAGCTTACTTTCTCCTGGGCAGGGCCGGCTCCTAGCTTGCATTCTCCTGGGCAGGGCCGGCTCCTAGCTTGCATTCTCCTGGGCAGGGCCGGCTCCTAGCTTACATTCTCCTGGGCAGGGCCGCCTCCTAGCTTGTATTCTCCTGGGCAGGGCCGGCTCCTATCTTGTATTCTCCTGGGCAGGGCAGGCTCCTAGCTTGCATTCTCCTGGGCAGGGCCGGCTCCTAGCTTGCATTCTCCTGGGCAGGGCCGGCTCCTAGCTTGCATTCTCCTGGGCAGGGCCGGCTCCTAGCTTGTATTCTCCTGGGCAGGGCCGGCTCCTAGCTTGCATTCTCCTGGGCAGGGCCAGCTCCTAGCTTGCATTCTCCTGGTGTCAGAGTCTTATCATTCTGAGATCAAATGTTTCCGTTCTTGGGTGCGTTTAAACATTCCATTGAGGATTTTGATTTTTCAAGAATGGGAGGTGTCGGGAAGATTTATTTTAATGTCGCATCCTCTGCCAGCATGGGTTGCAGATCTTTGATTATTTTTCGTATTCCCTCTAGGGTAGGGTTGTATGTGGCCACTAACAGTATGCGTGTGGTAGGTTCTTTCTGTCTGTATTGTAGCAGGTGTTCTCATGGGGCTTTTAGTGCAGATGTAATAGTTTTGGCAATGGTCTTTGGTTTGTATCCCTTCTGTCTGAATGATTCGGTCAGGGTTGTGAGATGCCTGTTTCTGTCTTCAGTGTCAGAGCATATGCGGTGGTATCTTATAGCCTGGCTGTGTATGATACCTTGTTTTGTATGAGTGGGATGGAAGCTGGAGTTGTGGAGGTAACTGCGTCTGTCTGTTGGTTTCTTGTATACAGATGTGTGTAGTTTGCCATCTTTCAGTGTTACTGTTGTATCTAGAAAGTTTACTAGGTTTGCTGAATAATACATTCTGGCCATATTATAAACAGGTCATCGTTGTATCTGTTATATTTGTAGGGTTTGTGGGGACATGTAGTTAGGAATCTTTGTTCAAGATTTGCCATTAAAAGATTGGCATATTGAGGTACCATCTTGGTACCCATTGCAGTCCCCATTAGTTGTAGGTACATTTCCTTGTTGAAGCTGAAGTAGTTGTGTGTGAGGAAGTATTCTATCAGTTTGGCAATTACATCAGCGCTGTATTTCTGAGAGAGAGACGAGGGGAGAGAGAGAGACGGGGGAGAGAGAGAGAGACGGAGAGAGATAGAGACGGGGAGAGAGAGAGAGACGGGGAGAGAGACACCAGGGGTGGGGGGGGGGGGGGGTTAGAGAGATGGGGGGGGAGAGACCAGGGGGAACCAGTGCAAATAAGTGCAGCCTGCAACCAGTGCAAATACAAATGGACACATGCAAACTATACAGGACACAAGCAGGCAAACTACACAGGACACAAGCAGGCAAACTGCACAGGACACAGACACATCTCTCCCTGACCCCCCTCACATCTCTCCCTGACCCCCCTCACATCTCACAGGGGTGAGAGAAAGAGGGGGGAGCAGATAGGCCAGGGGGTGGGGGGGTAGAGAGACCAGGGGGAAACAGTGCAAATAAGTGCAGCCTGCAACCAGTGCAAACAGGACACAGTCCTGCATTCTCCTGGGCAGGGCCGGCTCCCAGCTTGCATTCTCCTGTGCAGGGCCGGCTCATATCTTGCATTCTCCTGGGCAGGGCCGCCTCCTAGCTTGCATTCTCCCGGGCAGGGCCGGCTCCTAGCTTGCATTCTCCTTGGCAGGGCTGGCTCCTAGCTTGCATTCTCCTGGGCAGGGCCGCCTCCTAGCTTGCATTCTCCTGGGCAGGGCCGGCTCCTAGCTTGCATTCTCCTGGGCAGGGCCGGCTCCTAGCTTGCATTCTCCTGGGCAGGGCCGCCTCCTAGCTTGCATTCTCCTGGGCAGGGCTGGCTCCTAGCTTGCATTCTCCTGGGCAGGGCCGGCTCCCAGCTTGCATTCTCCTGTGCAGGGCCGGCTCCTAGCTTGCATTCTCCTGGGCAGGGCCGCCTCCTAGCTTGCATTCTCCCGGGCAGGGCCGGCTCCTAGCTTGCATTCTCCTTGGCAGGGCTGGCTCCTAGCTTGCATTCTCCTGGGCAGGGCCGCCTCCTAGCTTGCATTCTCCTGGGCAGGGCCGGCTCCTAGCTTGCATTCTCCTGGGCAGGGCCGGCTCCTAGCTTGCATTCTCCTGGGCAGGGCCGCCTCCTAGCTTGCATTCTCCTGGGCAGGGCCGGCTCCTAGCTTACATTCTCCTGGGCAGGGCCGGCTCCTAGCTTGCATTCTCCTGGGCAGGGCCGGCTCCTAGCTTGCATTCTCCTTGGCAGGGCTAGCTCCTAGCTTGCATTCTCCTGGGCAGGGTCGCCTCCTAGCTTGCATTCTCCTGGGCAGGACCGCCTCCTAGCTTGCATTCTCCTGGGCAGGGCCGGCTCCTAGCTTGCATTCTCCTGGGCAGGGCTGGCTCCTAGCTTGCATTCTCCTGGGCAGGGCCGCCTCCTAGCTTGCATTCTCCTGGGCAGGGCCGGCTCCTAGCTTACATTCTCCTGGGCAGGGCCGGCTCCTAGCTTGCATTCTCCTGGGCAGGGCCGGCTCCTAGCTTGCATTCTCCTCCTGGGCAGGGCCAGCTCCTAGCTTGCATTCTCCTCCTGGGCAGGGCCGGCTCCTAGCTTACATTCTCCTCCTGGGCAGGGCCGCCTCCTAGCTTGCATTCTCCTGGGCAGGGCCGGCTCTTAGCTTACATTCTCCTGGGCAGGGCCGGCTCCTAGCTTGCATTCTCCTGGGCAGGGCCGGCTCCTAGCTTGCATTCTCCTGGGCAGGGCCGGCTCCTAGCTTGCATTCTCCTGGGCAGGGCTGGCTCCTAGCTTGCATTCTCCTGGGCAGGGCCGGCTCCTAGCTTGCATTCTCCTGGGCAGGGCCGACTCCTAGCTTACATTCTCCCGGGCAGGGCCGGCTCCTAGCTTGTATTCTCCTGGGCAGGGCCGGTTCCTAGCTTGCATTCTCCTGGGCAGGGCCGGCTCCTAGCTTGCATTCTCCTGAGCAGGACCGCCTCCTAGCTTACATTCTCCTGGGCAGGGCAGCCTCCTAGCTTGCATTCTCCTTTGCAGGGCCGGCTCCTAGCTTGCATTCTCCTGGGCAGGGCCGGCTCCTAGCTTGCATTCTCCTGGGCAGGGCCGGCTCCTAGCTTATATTCTCCTGGGCAGGGCAGCCTCCTAGCTTGCATTCTCCTGTGCAGGGCCGGCTCCTAGCTTGCATTTTCCTGGGCAGGGCCGCCTCCTAGCTTGCATTCTCCTGGGCAGGGCCGGCTCCTAGCTTGCATTCTCCTGGGCAGGGCCGGCTCATAGCTTGCATTCTCCTGGGCAGGGCCGGCTCCTAGCTTGCATACTCCTGGGCAGGGCCGGCTCCTAGCTTGCATTCTCCTGGGCAGGGCCGGCTCCTAGCTTACATTCTCCTGGGCAGGGCCGGCTCCTAGCTTGCATTCTCCTGGGCAGGGCCGGCTCATAGCTTGCATTCTCCTGGGCAGGGCCGGCTCCTAGCTTGCATACTCCTGGGCAGGGCCGGCTCCTAGCTTGCATTCTCCTGGGCAGGGCCGGCTCCTAGCTTACTTTCTCCTGGGCAGGGCCGGCTCCTAGCTTGCATTCTCCTGGGCAGGGCCGGCTCCTAGCTTGCATTCTCCTGGGCAGGGCCGGCTCCTAGCTTACATTCTCCTGGGCAGGGCCGCCTCCTAGCTTGTATTCTCCTGGGCAGGGCCGGCTCCTAGCTTGTATTCTCCTGGGCAGGGCAGGCTCCTAGCTTGCATTCTCCTGGGCAGGGCCGGCTCCTAGCTTGCATTCTCCTGGGCAGGGCCGGCTCCTAGCTTGCATTCTCCTGGGCAGGGCCGGCTCCTAGCTTGTATTCTCCTGGGCAGGGCCGGCTCCTAGCTTGCATTCTCCTGGGCAGGGCCAGCTCCTAGCTTGCATTCTCCTGGTGTCAGAGTCTTATCATTCTGAGATCAAATGTTTCCGTTCTTGGGTGCGTTTAAACATTCCATTGAGGATTTTGATTTTTCAAGAATGGGAGGTGTCGGGAAGATTTATTTTAATGTCGCATCCTCTGCCAGCATGGGTTGCAGATCTTTGATTATTTTTCGTATTCCCTCTAGGGTAGGGTTGTATGTGGCCACTAACAGTATGCGTGTGGTAGGTTCTTTCTGTCTGTATTGTAGCAGGTGTTCTCATGGGGCTTTTAGTGCAGATGTAATAGTTTTGGCAATGGTCTTTGGTTTGTATCCCTTCTGTCTGAATGATTCGGTCAGGGTTGTGAGATGCCTGTTTCTGTCTTCAGTGTCAGAGCATATGCGGTGGTATCTTATAGCCTGGCTGTGTATGATACCTTGTTTTGTATGAGTGGGATGGAAGCTGGAGTTGTGGAGGTAACTGCGTCTGTCTGTTGGTTTCTTGTATACAGATGTGTGTAGTTTGCCATCTTTCAGTGTTACTGTTGTATCTAGAAAGTTTACTAGGTTTGCTGAATAATACATTCTGGCCATATTATAAACAGGTCATCGTTGTATCTGTTATATTTGTAGGGTTTGTGGGGACATGTAGTTAGGAATCTTTGTTCAAGATTTGCCATTAAAAGATTGGCATATTGAGGTACCATCTTGGTACCCATTGCAGTCCCCATTAGTTGTAGGTACATTTCCTTGTTGAAGCTGAAGTAGTTGTGTGTGAGGAAGTATTCTATCAGTTTGGCAATTACATCAGCGCTGTATTTCTGAGAGAGAGACGAGGGGAGAGAGAGAGACGGGAGAGAGAGAGACGGGGGAGAGAGAGAGAGACGGAGAGAGATAGAGACGGGGAGAGAGAGAGAGACGGGGAGAGAGACACCAGGGGTGGGGGGGGGGGTTAGAGAGATGGGGGGGGAGAGACCAGGGGGAACCAGTGCAAATAAGTGCAGCCTGCAACCAGTGCAAATACAAATGGACACATGCAAACTATACAGGACACAAGCAGGCAAACTACACAGGACACAAGCAGGCAAACTGCACAGGACACAGACACATCTCTCCCTGACCCCCCTCACATCTCTCCCTGACCCCCCTCACATCTCACAGGGGTGAGAAAAAGAGGGGGGAGCAGATAGGCCAGGGGGTGGGGGGGTAGAGAGACCAGGGGGAAACAGTGCAAATAAGTGCAGCCTGCAACCAGTGCAAACAGGACACCGTCAGGAGACACACACAGGTCACAGACACAGGCAGGAGACACACAGGACACAGGCCCAGGCAGGAGACACACAGGAAACAGACACAGGTCACAGACACAGGCAGGAGACACACAGGACACATGCCCAGGCAGGAGACACACAGGAAACAGACACAGGCAGGAGACACACAGGACACAGACACAGGCAGGAGACACACAGGACACAGACACAGGCAGGAGACACACAGGACACAGGCCCAGGCAGGAGACACACAGGACACAGGCACAGGCAGGAGACACACAGGACACAGGCACAGGCAGGAGACACACAGGACACAGACACAGGCAGGAGACACACAGGACACAGGCAGGAGACACACAGGACACAGACACAGGCAGGAGACACACAGGACACAGACACAGGCAAGAGACACACAGGACACAGGACACAGGCAGGAGACACACAGGAGACAGACACAGGCAGGAGACACAGGACACAGACACAGGCAGGAGACACAGGACACAGACACAGGCAGGAGACACACAGGACACAGGCACAGGCAGGAGACACACAGGAAACAGACACAGGCAGGAGACACACAGGACACAGACACAGGCAGGAGACACACAGGACACAGACACAGGCAGGAGACACACAGGACACAGGCCCAGGCAGGAGACACACAGGACACAGGCACAGGCAGGAGACACACAGGACACAGGCACAGGCAGGAGACACACAGGACACAGACACAGACACAGGCAGGAGACACACAGGAGACAGACACAGGCAGGAGACACAGGACACAGACACAGGCAGGAGACACAGGACACAGACACAGGCAGGAGACACACAGGACACAGGCACAGGCAGGAGACACACAGGAAACAGACACAGGCAGGAGACACACAGGACACAGACACAGGCAGGAGACACACAGGACACAGACACAGGCAGGAGACACACAGGACACAGGCCCAGGCAGGAGACACACAGGACACAGGCACAGGCAGGAGACACACAGGACACAGGCACAGGCAGGAGACACACAGGACACAGACACAGGCAGGAGACACACAGGACACAGGCAGGAGACACACAGGACACAGACACAGGCAGGAGACACACAGGACACAGACACAGGCAAGAGACACACAGGACACAGGACACAGGCAGGAGACACACAGGACACAGACACAGACACAGGCAGGAGACACACAGGACACAGACACAGGCAGGAGACACAGGACACAGACACAGGCAGGAGACACACAGGACACAGGCACAGGCAGGAGACACACAGGATACAGACACAGGCAGGAGACACACAGGACACAGGCAGGAGACACACAGGCACAGGCAGGAGACACACAGGACACAGGCAGGAGACACACAGGACACAGGCAGGAGACACACAGGACACAGACACAGGCAGGAGACACACAGGACACAGGCACAGGCAGGAGACACACAGGACACAGACACAGGCAGGAGACACACAGGACACAGGCCCAGGCAGGAGACACACAGGACACAGACACAGGCAGGAGACACACAGGACACAGGCCCAGGCAGGAGACACACAGGACACAGACACAGGCAGGAGACACACAGGACACAGGCACAGGCAGGGGACACACAGGACACAGGCCCAGGCAGGAGACACACAGGACACAGACACAGGCAGGAGACACACAGGACACAGACACAGGCAGGAGACACACAGGACACAGACACAGGCAGGAGACACACAGGACACAGACACAGGCAAGAGACACACAGGACACAGGACACAGGCAGGAGACACACAGGACACAGGCCCAGGCGGGAGACACACAGGACACAGGCAGGAGACACACAGGACACAGGCAGGAGACACACAGGACACAGGCACAGGCAGGAGACACACAGGACACAGACACAGGCAGGAGACACAGAGGACACAGGCACAGGCAGGAGACACAGAGGACACAGGCACAGGCAGGAGACACACAGGACACAGGCCCAGGCATGAGACACACAGGACACAGGCAGGAGACACACAGGACACAGACACAGGCAGGAGACACACAGGACACAGACACAGGCAAGAGACACACAGGACACAGGACACAGGCAGGAGACACACAGGACACAGGCCCAGGCAGGAGACACACAGGACACAGGCAGGAGACACACAGGACACAGACACAGGCAGGAGACACACAGGACACAAACAGGACGGAGACACACAGGACACAGGACACAGGCAGGAGACACACAGGACACAGACACAGGCAGGAGACACACAGGACACAGGCAGGAGACACACAGGACACAGACACAGGCAGGAGACACACAGGACACAGACACAGGCAGGAGACACACAGGACACAGACACAGGCAGGGGACACACAGGACACAGACACAGGCAGGAGACACACAGGACACAGGCCCAGGCATGAGACACACAGGACACAGGCAGGAGACACACAGGACACAGACACAGGCAAGAGACACACAGGACACAGGCAGGAGACACACAGGACACAGGCCCAGGCAGGAGACACACAGGACACAGGCAGGAGACACACAGGACACAGACACAGGCAGGAGACACACAGGACACAAACAGGACGGAGACACACAGGACACAGGACACAGGCAGGAGACACACAGGACACAGACACAGGCAGGAGACACACAGGACACAGACACAGGCAGGAGACACACAGGACACAGACACAGACACAGGCAGGAGACACACAGGACACAGACACAGACACAGGCAGGAGACACACAGGACACAGACACAGACACAGGCAGGAGACACACAGGACACAGGCAGGAGACACACAGGACACAGACACAGACACAGGCAGGAGACACACAGGACACAGACACAGACACAGGCAGGAGACACACAGGACACAGACACAGACACAGGCAGGAGACACACAGGACACAGGCAGGAGACACACAGGAGACAGACTCACCCCTCTCTGCTGCACGCTTTTTCGCTGCTCATTAGCCCCGCCCCCAGGCTCCTGCCACCTCTTCCTGATTGGCTGCTGCTGTGTAATGCAGCCAATCAGGATGGAGCAAGCTGCCCAGCCCCTTAGCAGAAGCTCTGCTCTCTCCCTTCTCGCACCGATTCTGCGAACGGAGGAAATTTTAGGTACAGGTTCGCACGAACCGGCTGAATCCCACTGGTGGTTTGAGGATATTCTCCACTAAGCCGGATATTTTTTCAGTGTGTATCCATACCTGTTATAATTGGCCTGTCGGGGTTTCCTGATGTGCACCAGACGTAAATGACAGATAATTGTAATAAAAATACACAAACATATAGCATGGGCTTACAATTAAAATAGATTTCCCAGTAAGAGCTGAGAAGGTCCGCTGATGTCATTCTGCTAGAACCTGGTGCACCAGCTCCCCGAACTCTGAGCTCTCAGCACTGGATCTGTGGAGGCTACACAGCTGATCTGCTGGCTGGCGTCTACAAATGATGACGCATGGACGCTCAATGTGCGAAATGCAATAAGGTTATCTGTATAAGATGAGGGTAGTTGGAAGGCTCGGTGCTGCCGGCTGACAGAACTGCAGCTGCAGTGACGTCACTGGTCAACGTTTCGGTAGGCTATATGCGGTAACTTCCATCATGAATAAAACGGAAATAGCCGTACTCATTTATTATTTTGCGCTATCGCAACTGGACTAACATGGCTATTTCCGTTTTGTGTATTTTTATTACAATTATCTGCCATTTACGTCTGGTGCGCTGTCTTTTGTTTTGTTGTTTGAAGATCCGGTTTGATAATTTGGTAGGAGAACGGAGCACCCACTGTAGACTCATGCAGCAATGTTAGGTGACCACATGATGAATCAACCAATCTGATTGTCTCAGTGGTTATTGTGATAAATCAACCAATGATGTTAGATGTTGTTGGATAGTTTTTCCCATGTGATGTCATCAGTAAGAACAGTTAACATGTGGTAAATTAACCAATCTGATTGGTTGATTTACCAATCCGTGCCTACCATGTGGTATGTGACCGCAACAGGTCACATATCAGCTCAGTCAACGGCCAAGAGGGAACGTGTGAGAGAGTGTCTGATATGAAGATTGAAAATAAAGAAGAACAGGTTCAAAGATTCCTTCATTATTCGTCATTTAACATAGAGAATTGGTCATCTAGGGACATGGATGGTGGTGGCTCACAAAAGGCCATCAGGTCCTGGGATAGACTTCATTAGAGATGTTTTTTTTATTTTTGTCACGGTTTTTGTTCCCAGTCTCTTTTTCTTTGAACAGCCAAGTGGCGGAAACCGAATAATTTTTTAACATGCTAGTATTATTTTCTTTTATTGTTGAGAATCGGTCCTTTGGATTACCACAGTGGCATTTTTGCTGGGAGCCATAAACCGTGAAGGTCAGGGGGGAGGGGGGTGGGAGCACACCATAGATGGCATATGTGGTTTTACTTTATCACCAACACCTTTGGTGCCAATGAGGCTACCTATGGCTCTCTCTGAGAAGACTGACACTGGGGATTAATGACCAATATATATTTATGTATGTGTGTGTATATATTGTGAAAATATGTGAAAGAAAAGGCGCAAACAGCTATAATGTGCAAATATAATAAATGTGATAAATATATACTTTTTGTGCAATATCAATAAGTGCCAATGTAATAAAATAACCCTGCTCAAACCCTCTGGTGGGACCTGTTTCACGGGTTCCAAGAAGTATGACAGATCTCAAACAATCCAGGAGGAGCATATATGGGATAAAGAGAAGAATACACAATTTAAGTGCAGATGTATGAACAATAAGGTCTAATTAAAGATGCAATCTTGGCTCGGATGTCCAGCCTACTCACAAGATATAGATGAATAAAGTGCAGTTGGCAAATAGGGTTGCTGCCCGTATGGAATGAATGTTGTTTGGATCTCCCTCACAGGCGTATTCCCCAATCAGGTCCTGACGAAGCCGGATGCAGTCTATCGAGACTTGGCAAAACGCGTAGAGTGTTGCTTCTTGGACCAGAAGGCGATCCGTAGTTCTCAAGCCAGACAAGCCGTGACGTCACACGCCATTGCGGACGCAGCGAGACGAGCTCCGACACCAGACTGCAGGCAAGAACTTGGAGACTCCAGGGGAGGCGGTGAGATCTGCGGTGACCCTTCAGTACTCACATATATGTGACAAATGCTTATTTTAACCTTGCACATTGTAAGTGCGCACTTTTATATCGTTATTTTATAAAGTTTATATGTATCAGCCTGATCGCGCTATGTAGTGCTTTCTCTTCTCTTTTATACGTATACGATTTGATTGGGGAATACGCCTGTGAGGGAGATCCAAACAACATTCATTCCATACGGGCAGCAACCCTATTTGCTAACTGCACTTTATTCATCTATATCTTGTGAGTAGGCTGGACATCCGAGCCAAGATTGCATCTTTAATTAGACCTTATTGTTCATACATCTGCACTTAAATTGTGTATTCTTCTCTTTATCCCATATATGCTCCTCCTGGATTGTTTGAGATCTGTGTGTGTGTTTATATACATATTTTTAGTTGTAGAATGGCCTACAGCCTTGGTAGTCAAGTTGCTTATAGAGAGGGGGTTGATAGGCGTTTTGGGATGGCGCAAGGTAAGTGGGGGTTGGATGATTGGGATAGGATCCCCTGGGGAGGGTGGTTGGACAACCTGGGGAAAGATCCGTGGGATTTCTCAAATAGTGCCTTTCTAGCCTCTTTTGTAAGCACAGTGTGGGGACTATTTCAGGGACTGAATGAGAGTAACAGTAGGTTTAGATATGACTTAAATAATGTTACCTTATTTCCTAACTTTAACCCTAAACAAGCTTAATGAATTTGATATGTATATCATTTAGGCTGTTTTGTTTATTATTTACACTAACGCCCGTTATAAATAACAATATGTTTTTTACAGGAGTTAAACCAGGTAAACTTTACATTACTTACTTTAGGTTAGCTTCATGTTAAATTGACTAACAGAGCTTAGCGTCTTCTAGCCCTAAGTGTTTATTTTAACGATTTATTAAGCTTCTTCTTGAAAGATAATAAACGGGATCCAGAAAGAAAAATGAATGAAAAGGGAGATAAGGGAGATAAGGAATGCAGAGGTGGAAAATCTAAAACACGTACTGTTTACATTTCTTAATGTTGAGTATTTTATTAACTACAGTATATATTTCTTTGAATGAAATATTTTAGTGTACATAGCATTGGCGTTTTTCTGGAGGGCTGCGCTGTGTATTGTAGGAAAGTGAGACAGCGGAAAACCAAGTGTCAGCAGTGGAAGCAAATAAGAGTCTCCCCAAACCTGGCATTGTTTAAATGTCCGCAGGGAACCTCCTTGGTTTGTAATTTGTGAAATAAAACATTGAGACTTGACTTTAAGTGACTACTTTAGGAAATCAGAAATGTGTTGAAATTGTCAAAATAGGAAACAGTAGTAAGTGTAACGGCAACAGTTCGTACTCAGGGTTGCCACGTTCCACTGAAGGCTAACCCAGAGATAAGTGTCACATTTTTTTTATCTCTTACCGGCGGCAGCTGCGTCTCCTCAGCATCCACCCGGCATCTCCCCTTTAACTCCAGTCAACATGGCTGAGCGGCCATGACAATGGGACGCTACGTGACATCACGACTTTACGCGGCGTCAAGTTGCCATGACAACGAGACGGTTTATGGCACTGAAGCATCATTTGACACCACACTGTCATGGCAACGTGACACAGCGTACCATCACATATTATCCCGTTGTCATGGCAATTTGAGGCCATGTGTTGTCACGTAGAGTCCTATTCTCATGGCAACGTGGCGCCATTTGACGCTGCGCAGCCATTTTGGCGGGCATTGCGGGGGGAGACGCCGCCACACGCCACCCGGAGATTAACAAGGTAAACCCATAGCCCGGAGATATGTGGCCACATGGTGGCATATGTGGCATACGTAGTCTGGTGGCAACCCTATTCATACTAAATAAAGATAACGGCTAAAGATCATGTGATGAAGAAACACAAAAAGACAAAACAAGATAGAGACAGTGATTTAGAGGTTTAAAATGTCTAATAACAAGACAAAAATAAAATTTTGTAATACTCTATATTAAGCAACTTACTTCACCTATTACAAGGCTCTATTTTAATTGTATTGCTTTGAAATAACCTAGTACTATTACTAAGGCTTTCAAGGTTCCTAACCAATCAGTGGGGTGTTTACCAGTCCTACAGAGTAAAGTGTCAGCGTTGTCACAATGTTACCTTCCTTCTCTACTAGGGAACAATATGATCCTGTATTTCTAACACCAACTCCTTCATATTCATAATGAAACTATAATGAGTTGAACATCTAATTCAGCAGCCATGCAGAGAATGGACCGCAGTCTGAGCAAAGCATTAGTGTAACGTAAAACGAGACTAGTTTTAAAAGGAGACACACCCAAAACATCACTCAGCGCCATGATAATAAAGGTAACCCCTTCCCTGCCAGAGGTTCTTGCAGTGCATTGTGTGCCAGTTTTTTGCAGGCTTCTCTGGCAGCAAAGAGGTTTATTGCATGCATGTGCTGTCCACATTCAGTTTCTCCATTCTCCGTGTTTCTTCTTTTTCCCCCGTGACACCGGCCTGGGAGAAACCGTTGGCTTGATGTTCTGCCGATCATTGTGTGCTTCTTCCTCCTCGTTGTACCTTTCCCCGTCTTCGTCCTCGTCATCATCGTCCTCTTCGCTATGGTGAGGACTGGAATGCAGGGAGACGGATGGAGAAGGCGGTACGGAGGATGGACGCGGAAATCGGAATCCATCCGTCTACAGGGAAACAGGAAACACGTTATACTGCGGCAGCATCCCAGCTACAAATCCGAGCACCACTAAGAAAGCCCGCTTTAACCCCTTCCATGTCATTTGGTCTCTTTAACACGACATGGGACTGACCTTTAACCTATTAAACGTTCTTCCTACTATCTTTAGTGAGTGTAGAGAGGCGTATTAAAGAGTGCTGCGATTATATGGCCTGTTCGATTCTCCCCACTCAGCATCACCAAATCACTACAACGCTTATTATGCCGCTTTCGCCCCACAACTACTAAATAAAGTTAAGCAGGGGACAGTTTTAATGAATTACTGTCAGTTCACTTAGGACCAAGGTGACCTAATAACGTAAAGGGGCAGATGCGTGATACAAGAAAACGCAATCAGACTCGGAATATTTTCGGAGACCCTTCTTCTTTGGAGTTTTTTTTCACAGGAAACAGGGCAAATGCCCCTGCTGTCGCCCGTGCTAAACACCGTTCTCCAAAACAGTGGTTTTCAGCCTAAATAGGAAGTACAGAATCCTTTACAATTTTATTTTGGTTTTTCAGAACCCGAGCTTAGCCATCCTATCTACCAGGGACGCTCAACTCCGTCCTCAAGTCCTCCCCCCCACTAACACTTCAGGTTTTCAGGATATCCCAGCTTCAGCACAGGTGGCTCAATCAGCCACCCGTGCTGAAGCAGGGACTGACTGAGCCCCCTGTGCTGAAGCTGGGATAACCTGAAAACCTGACTTGTTGGGCGGGCTTGAGGTCTGGAGTTGAGCGTCACTGCTATGTACTTGGAACACAAGTTAAAAAACCCAGCAGCTTCATCCATTACTTTTATCGCTTCGGACTGGATTTAATTGTAATTTATTCCCACTTTTGTTTTCACCGTATTACCATCTGTTTCTGCACAAATTGATATCAGCACTTGCCAAGCAATTTTATGGCAATATTGATCTGGAGATAATAAAGTGTTTTATGTTATCTAGAGAAAAGTAATAGCAGAATTTATATTCTTTTGTGGACCGGAGGTAAGTGTTGAAATAAAGTAAGAGAAGAATTCATTTTCTTTATTTATTAGACCGCAACTTTGGCTGCTTCTTTCAATTCACCTGCGCACTCTCTGCGCACTCTCTGGTCTCTATTCAATATGTTGGGGGAGCGGCCTTCCCCTTAATTAGAACATTTAAGCTCCATTTGTTTCATTTGAATTGAAGATAGTTTTTCCAGTATTGAACCGGACTGTCCTGTATTTGGACACAGTCCAGTAAAAAACGAGAGGTCATACTGGACATGTATGTGTCTGGTATTAGTTCTTTGTACATAGTGACCTGACCGGCTTGGGGTGACGTGGGAGTTCCCTGAGCGCGGAGAGAGCAGCGCTGTTACCAGGGGGCTGGGCAGCTTCCTCCATCCTTATTGGCTGCTGCTGGGTAATGCAACCAATCAGGAGGAGATGTCAGATGCCTGGGTGTGGGGTCAAGGAGAGGAGGAAACCGCAGGGAGCGGTGAGAGGGGTGTGTGTGTCTCGAGTGTGTCACACCTTTCACCAGTGTGTCCAGTATTTTGGGTGAAGCCGCCTGGCCACCCTATGTAAAGGGAAGACGCATGATGAATAGGGGCCAGATTTGTGAAGTTCAGAACTGTCCAAGTTCAGTTCCTAAATGCTTAAGGCAGAGGTTCTCATCCTCAGTCCTCACGACCCCCCAACAGGTCAGGTTTAAGGATATCCCAGCTTCAGCGCAGGTGGCTCAATCAGGGGCTTCCTGCTTCAGCACAGGTAGTGCAGTCTTTGACTGAGCCACTGATTGAGCCACCTGTGCTGAAGCAGGGATATCCTGAAAACCTGACCAGTTGGGGGGGTCTGGAGTTGGAAACCCCTGGCTTAAGGACTTAGATTTTCCCAGCAACTAAAGTTTATATCAATTATCATACCTTCAAAGGGTGCACTTCTGTAGTTATACATTTGGAATATTCATAAAACAGTGTGTTATAGAAGGATGGAATATATTTTTTATCGGTTCTATTCCATGGGTAAGAGAGTATTGTGGTGATTTCCATCTATCAGGGGCTGACCTTTTGCACAAGCTTGTTAATGTGGCAAATTGCGGTCATATATAAAACTTTACCAAAACTGCCATCCGCAAATATTTTACTTGGCCCCAAATTTAGTGATTGTTTTGAGATAAAAATAACGAGTTTTGCCACAATTGCCATTAAACATTAACAATAATTCCTCACGTTTTGACCGCACGAGTTGAGTTTTCTCTGGCACACAGCTGAATTTTGTTTAAATTATTTTATGAAGTGAGAAACGCCTGCAAATCTCTTGCAAAGAGAGGATATTGGGGCCTATGCTCGTAGCTCTGAAGTTGTCAGTGCCAAACCGCGCTGATAAACAGCCAAACTACCCGGATTGTACGCGCTTTAGAAGCGGAATAACCTGAGTTGGCGCTAACTCCATCCCCGGTCTGATTTATGGGGTTTGCTCTCAGCCAATCCCATATTTCAGGCATGAAAGAAATGCGAGTTTTTAGAAGCAATTTGCATAACGGAGCGACGAGAATAGCAGTTTTAGTTAAAAAATAAATGTGAGTTGGAGGCTTTTTAGACAAACTGATTGGTTTGGCACGGATTGGACACGCCAGAATGGCTTGCAGCAAAGCATGCCGATCTGCTTCTAAAGGGCACTTTAGAAGCGGTTTGTCACACTTCGGAACTACAAGAATAGGCTCCATAGACAATGCAGTCATTCCACTAGATGAAAATCCTAAAAAAATTGTAAACAGGATGGTCTGTGATCGGATGTTCTGTAAAACACTACCTCTCTGTAAGGCCTGGAGGAGCATCATGTTGCTGGTAGCGTGCTTTGAGGGATAGAGAAGGAGGGAAGACACGAAGTCCCCACAATTGCTTGCCCAAGGAAACATTGAGCTATCATGTTCAAAATCTGCCCACAAAAATCCTGAGGGAGGTCTGGGTGTTAACAATGTTTTTACACGATCCAAAGTTAACTGTATGGTGACATTGTGGTCAGTAGTGTCACCCGTTGTACACCATGGCATGTTTGGAATAGACGGCAAGTCTAAATACTGAATAAAACTTCACTGGTTCACAAGACGTTGGTTCCATTTCCTCAGTCCTCATCCTCATCAGGTAGAAGCAAAAAAGTACCCAGATGCCAGCAACTTGAGATGGCCCCAAAAAATGGTCTAAAAACTCAAGGATAGTAAAAATGGGTGCTTCTGGAGGGAGGGGTTGGGTGGTAATTAAGTTTGCTATATATACCTGTCATTTTGTGCTGTAGCTGTAGCCCTGATGAATGTGCTTTTATGCACCGAAACATTGGATGCTGCTAAGACTTCTTCGTCAATACAATGACGTTCACGTGACCCTTTTAACTTTTTCCTTTTTTGGTGTGCTTTTGATTATTCCCCCACCCACATAAACCACAGAACTGTATATTGAGAAGCGGTTGAAATGACAATGTTCCCTCTTTTCCCTACAGCCAGCAATCATCAAAAACCAATAGGTGGAAAAGGGGTATAAACAATTTTCTTTGGTTGTTTGGCCACTGAGATCTTAGTAGGTTTTCCAATGGAACGTTCTTGTATATTTCATGCTACTTTGCTGCGACTCTACAAGTACAAACATAAGTACGAATGAGTTACTGTTTTTAGAAAATAACATATTTCACCTTTGGTGGGGCATTTGGTTCCATCTCAAACTTCTCTGGAAACATCTTGCTGAGAGCCAGGTGCCGGGCATGCATGTAAAACTAGCAAAACGAAAGATTGGAAATGTGTGGCTGGCAAAACATTTTATAAAGTCAACAAAGAATCATGGAATGCAAAGTGCAATATATTGAGGATGCCTGTTCTGAAAGACACACACCCTGGGGAAAGTTTAATTTATCTGGAGATTTAAAACTGGATGCTGAGCCGTCAGCTCTGATGTCGAAGCTTAACACAAGTGTTTATTTTGAATAACCAGGTAAATGGAATGATAAAAATATGTACTGTCTATGAAATGTCTTGGCACCTCAACAACTCCTTATGGACTTCAAAGGTTTAAATGAGTGTCAGATTGCCCTCTCTTTGTTTAACTGAAAATGTTATTCTCCTGTTAATATAACATCAGAGAAAAATGACAATGTTACTTTTGCAATTAGTGAATAGTGAAATAGAAATTGTATGCAGCAGTCTCCCTAAAGGAAAACATAACACGCAATATTCATTTCCTGTTCATGTTATAGAAGCGGCGGCCAACTCCAGTTCTCAAGGGCTAACAGCAGGTCAGGTTTTAAGAATATCCCTGCTTCAGCACAGGTGGCTCAATCAGACTGAGCCACGGATTGAGCCACCTGTGCTGAAGCAGGAATATCCCTAATACTTGGCCTGTTGGTGGCCCTTGAGGCTTGGAGTTGGCCGCCCCTGCACTGTAGTCACTTCTTGCGTTTGAGCGTTTCATTTGCATTCCAGTTTAACTCATTCACTGCCAACCCGCTTTATTGTACAGATGATGGAAATCGCTTCTGATCGGTTTAGCAAAATTCTTTTCAATGCTTTCCGATTTCATTACATAAATTAAATGGAAAATGAATGGATTTTTACTTTGCAGAAATGTCAGAATTCTGGTGATTTTCAGGCCATTTCCGGTGCTTTTCCTGGACTTTTTCTGAAATCAGCGCTATGTTTACCGGATTACAGGATTTGTAAAAGAGATTTATTTGAAAATATCGATCAAATTCAAATCAAGTTGCCCGTTTGCCACAATCACCAAGAATTCATGGACAAAATCAGTAATGAGACTTGAAGTCACTTTGCACATCTCTACAAATGAGAGCATTGTGTCCAAGAGTTCATCTCTTCTCCAAATCTGGGTTATGCCATGGTTACGGAAAACCAGGGAGCCGATGGCCGTAACCACGTCTTTTTCTTTACCATTGGCTGTGCCATTGATAATTGACACCTTATATTTTTAGTATTTGCAAAGGTGTCTTCTCTATAAATACCACAAGCTATTCAACACGCCATACTCTTCCTCAAACATTTTAAATATGAATCCTCCTTCTTTCTGCTCTCTTCCCTCCTGCGATCACCACGGCCAACCTCCAAACACGTCGGGTGTTAATAACCAAAGGTTGGATTTATTTTGGATGACGACTGTGTTTTAAATGTCTTTCTACCATGTGTCAAAATGTTGTTGCACAGTGTAAAGCTCATCACGTGAGTAAGGATGGCTCATCACGTGAGTAAGGATGGCTCATCACGTGAGTAAGGATGGCTCATCACGTGAGTAAGGATGGCTCATCACGTGAGTAAGGATGGCTCATCACGTGAGTAAGGATGGCTCATCACGTGAGTAAGGATGGCTCAGCACGTGAGTAAGGATGGCTCAGCACGTGAGTAAGGATGGCTCAGCACGTGAGTAAGGATGGCTCAGCACGTGAGTAAGGATGGCTCAGCACGTGAGTAAGGATGGCTCAGCACGTGAGTAAGGATGGCTCAGCACGTGAGTAAGGATGGCTCAGCACGTGAGTAAGGATGGCTCAGCACGTGAGTAAAGATGGCTCAGCACGTGAGAATAAGGATGACTCACCCGGCCTAAGTATCTCCAATCCAATAGGTCAGAGAGCCGTTCAGTTCGGTTTCTTTGGATGATTCTCTGGCGGCGAGATTGCTGGCAGAACCCATACAAGAACTGGGTCAGCTGAGTACAAGACTCATCAGGAGAACGGAACCTTCTATCTGTTATGTAAATTCCTAAAGGAGATAAGGTGTGGCAGAGAAGAAATTAAAGCAGCAGTTCAAGCAATATCCTACATGTGTGGTTAATAAATCAGTTCTGTACTATGAGAAAATACTTGTAGCATTAAAAAAATAAAAATGTTTTAAAGACATTTTTAATGTTTCTAATGTAGGAAGCATTTCCAAAGTGACAGCCCCTTCCCCTTCTGATAGGCTCTGACTCTTGATCCCGCCCTCTCTCTAGCAGTGAACCAATTGTATCTAGTAATCATATTCCAGGAAAACATTTCCCACAATGCTGTGCAAGAACTGAATTAAATAACCCTGAGCAAGCGATCGATTACTATTTGTGGTTATACTTGATAGACTAGAACAGTATCATTGTCTATTACAAACGGTTTGCCATATTTTGTACAATTTAGTTCAATTAGTAAAATTTACACTTTTTTGCATAGCATTCAGTGTCGTTTACATTGATAATTTCTATTGAGTGCTGGGAACACTCTCTCTGTTCTTTTTAATATAATGTGTAAAAGGTGCCATTGCTTTAAATTCATTGTTTATAGCATCAAGAGGGACATTTCAATGTGTTTTATATCACGTTAATCTGCAGATCTCCGTGACTTCCTTTGGCGCCCGGGTTTTTAGCCGCGCTGCTCCTACTCTCTGGAACAGTCTGCCTCGCACAGTTCGAGAGCCGACCTCTCTGGGAATCTATCAAAACAGGCTCAACACCTACCTGCTTACCCAGGCATTTAATTAATGAACCACAACCTGTACTGTATCTTTTCTTGTGTTTGGTCTCTCTTATAACCATAAATGTTTTCTGCTTTTTCCCTTTCTGTAACTGTGAACTTTTGAGTCCCACTGGGAGAAAAGCGCTATATAAATAAAATGATTATTATTATTATTCCTACGGTACCATGAGCAATCTGCAGTGTAATTGATGTGACCATTAGGGGAATCTAGGCAATTCTAATCTGAGTGCACATATTTGTAATACTTTGATAAAGCCTAGACATGGTATGATTAGTTAGAATAAAGAACCTATTTGTTGCATGTGTAACATTAATAGGGCCATAAGGGGTTAACCGTGAAGCGCTCGCACAGAGTGATGGCCCCTCCCTATCACATGGTGCTTCGGTGAGCCAGCAGGAATTAGGCTGCACCCCATCCTGCCTGGAGACAGCGATATCAGGCTAGGCTATAAATAAAGGGGACACTTCTAGATCCTGAGAACCCTGGAGGAGAGATAGAGGAGGGGTCTCACCTGTAAATAGTGAGTACACAGCTATGTAAATACAGTAGGTATGATAGGGCAGGGGTCCCTCTTCCTTGTTTTGAAGGTAGGGAAGTGCCCTTTTTGAGTCAGGTTCCTTAGGCTGAGTCCCCAGTCAGCACTGTGGCACACGCGCCCGTTCCCAGCGCTACACCGCGATCTGAGGGAACGTATGCGACGGGAGGGTGCATGGCGGTGGGTTTGCGGGGGCGGGGGCGTGGCCATGACGTCCCGTGGCTGGTTCGCCCTCATTGGCTGAACCGACGGCGGGGGCGTGGCCACGCCTCCGTCGCAAACTTTGCTCTTAAATTTCCCTGCCTGCCTGAAAACCTGTCGCGCACCGCAGGGGAAAGGTGCGCGATGAGGTAGGGACTGGGACCGGCCTGACTGGGGGGCTGGGCTTGAATGCTCAGCGCACGCCGAGGCGTGCTCTGTAGAAGTGACTGGGGCCGCCCCCTTAGTATGGAAGAAGAAGAGACGTACAGACTCCCATAAGGGAGGCCTGTGTCCCTGAGGGGTCACCATAATGGTGGCCGTGGCACTAAACCCGAGTTAGAGTAACCCAAAGCATGTGGCCCAATACCTGGGTGAGTATCCCGAGGGAATAAAGGGCAGCGCCATCTAGAGAAGTAACTCCTGCTACATCAGCACCAAGGCGCTGCAAGTCGGGTGTCTGGGATCTCTCTAATACAGAGAAGAAGGGTGCTAAAGTAACCAACTGCAAGTGTACAGAACACGCCTCTCCCGGAATACAGTAACGCAGTAATGTAGTAACGCAGTAATGTAGTAACGCAGTAACGTAGTAACGCAGTAACGTAGTAACGCAGTAATGTAGTAACGCAGTAATGTAGTAACGCAGTAACGCACCTGGGGAAGATGTTGCACGGGCATGGCATGTAAATAAAGACTGTTCATAACTACGCAGTTCCTGGCGCCCATCCTGTCTACCTCATCGCCCAGCCGCACAGACCCAGCCCCCTGACAAGGTAACACACGGAGTAAGCCACGATAAGAGACCTTCCGATGTAATCCCCATAGCAGCCCGGCAGGCAGGGTCACACATGTATTGTATCCTCACCGTAGGCAGCCGGATCGGCAACGTGTTCTTGCATGAAGCAGCCAAATCCAGATAGGTTGGTTGTGACACTTGGGATGCCCATCACCGTGCACTCCGCTGCAAACACAATATGTCAGAGCATTCAGGGCCATATACACTCAAACGCGGTAATCCTTCCGTGCTGGAAAACAACCGGGGGCCCCGTTCAGGACCATAGTATAAGTCAGGGACGGCCAACTCCGGTCCTCAAGGGCCACCAGCAGGTCAGGTATCAGGGATATCCCTGCTTCAGCAAGGGTGGTGCATCAAAGAGTGAGCCACTGATTGAGCTACCTGTGCTGAAGCAGGGATATCCTGAAAGCCTGACCTGTTGCTGGCCCCTGAGGACTGAATTTGGCCTCCCCTGGTATATGGTGTTGCAGCTCATTACCTGAATGTTTGCTTGTGTGAGATTTTACACCACTCGCGTTGCCATGACGTCAGAAAACAACGGAGAAAAGGTAAAGGGTGCGGGGGGGGCGCAGGCAAAAAGTTTGCTCAGCCCTGAGTTAGAGAACGGTCACAATTCACCAAACATTTTAATTAATGATGACAATAGAGAAAATGTCACATTGCGGCCGATCTGAAATTCATCTGCGAAACGGGGAATTAATTAACAGTGAAAATGTTATTTCTGAAAAACACTAAAACGTTCCGCGAAGCGGCTCCCCGAGAAACGATACCAGTAAAAACTAAACACACTGAAAGGATTGCAATGGCATTCTGGAAAGTTTTGCATTCATCTCCAATTGAGACATGAATTGTAAACCCTATTTGTGTAGTAAAGTTTTACACGGAAAGTATTAATAAGGAGGTTACTGTAAATGAAACGACTAGCTATCTGCATTCTGCAAATCTCTCTTCCCTAGTATCATTTGTGGTTTCATACACAAATACACATCATATTATATATATATATATATATATATATATATATATATATATATATATATATATACGTGATATTAATGTATGTATAATATCTCAAAAAGTCAAATTACACAACATTGTGTGCGTCTTAGAACTGACCTAGTCAGCTGTTTGTTTACAACATTTAATTATTGAGAATTGAATGAATTTGCTAATGTAAATGAATTATTCACAGGAGACACTTTTGATTATAATCTGGGTGTTTTATTTACCAGAAAACTCTTTTGTCTGGCTAATAAATTGCAGCAGCGGTGCATAGTTTTCCTCATTTGAAATGATATCTAGTATTTGATTTACAGCACGTGGACTTGGTCAATAATGCAATAAATCCAATGTATTGTGAAGCCGGGTTGAAATGCTGTTATATAGATTGTGAAGAGTTCTGCTTACGTCATCAAAGGACCATTTCATTTCTGAAAACAATCATATCTGAGCAAGATGACTTACCGGGAGTGTATCCCCAGGGCTCATAGTATGATGGAAACACGCCAAGGTGACAACCTCGAACAAACTCTTCATAATCGAGTGGCAGAAGAGGACTTGTTGAAGAGAGGAACTCTGGATGTACAATAACCTGAAACCATATCACAAGTACCCGTCGTGATGAGAATTTACCATGATTCCGGTATAAGTACGAGTGAGTGTTCGAATAAACTGCAAAACATACACTGAATAAAAATACTGCTACTGTCTCTGTCTATAGCAAAATGAAGAGCGCACTCACCGCCGAAGGTACTTGCAATTTAAATGTTAGAAATGTGTGGCAGGGTTAATGGGTTGATTTAAAAAAAATAAATGCATATTGTTTATCCTTAAAACAGGTGGACAAAAATATAAAAACGTAGGAGCCACGCAATTTTTTTTAGGAGCCAGAGTTTTGATGACTGTTGGTGGAGGGGGGGGGGGAGGGGGAGTCACAGTGTGTGTGTATCTGTGACACACCCACACCCTCTGACACACAGACTTACACACTCACTGACACACATTCACTAACACTTCCCCGGCAAACATTCATTAATTCTCTCCCCCACACACTCACTGACACACTCACTGACTCCCTCCCCCACACACTCAATGACTCCCTCCCTCACTGACACCCTCCCCCACACACTCACTGACACCCTCCCCCACACACTCAATGACTCCCTCCCTCACACTCACTGACTCTCACTCACTCACTCCCTCCCCCACACACTCACTGACTCTCTCACACACTCACTGACACCCTCCTCCACACACTCACTGACTTCCTCCCTCACACTCACTGACACCCTCCCCCACACACTCACTGACTTCCTCCCTCACTGACTCCCTCACACACTCACTGACTCTCACTCACACTCACTGACTCCCTCCCCCACACACTCACTGACACGCACACAGCTCCTCCACTCTCCACACTGTGAGAACTTTCCCCCCGCTACACTGGCAGAAGTTGGAATTAAGAGCCGGGGAGGACTATCCCGGAGCGCTCTGCCCTTCTCCGCCCACCTGGATCCTACCCACTCTCAGACTACGCGGTGCTGACCCGTCAGTCCCTATCCGGCCTTGCGATCTCGCTAGCATTGTTGCCGGTTGCAGTGGTGACTGAAAGGTTAGTCAGAGCTGCGCCGCAGCAGAAGTGCCACATGGCACATTTTAGGCGCTTGGTTTTTCCATCCATGCCTTAAACTTAAACGTACATTCTATGGTATTAGATACTAAGATGTTTTTTTCCTGTTACATAATGACATACCGTATACAGATATGTATGTATGTATATCTGTATTTATATAGCGCCATCTACAGTATCTACACTGCGCGTCACAGCAGTAATACACGTTCCATAATAATATATCACATACAGTGGAGAAGTGCTTCAGGCAAAAAAGTAACATTAGGAAAAGGAGTCCCTGCCCCGAAGAGCTTACAATCTAAGTGGTAAGTAGGAGGAACGTACAGAGACCGTAGGAGGGCGTTGTGCTAAGTGCGTCTGCAGGGGCCAAGGTCGATGTATGAGGTGTAAAGTATCAGCCACGGAGCTACGCATATGCTTCATAAAAGAGGTGGGTTTTAAGATGGGTCTTAAAGTTGGGTAGAGAGGGTGCCAGTCGGATATTGAGGGGAAGGGCATTCCAGAGGTGTGGGGCAGTCAGTGAGACGGGTTTTAGCATTTTCTAGTAATGCTGTTGCTATCCAGAAGTATCTGTTTGTATTATTTTTTAGATTTAGTTATTTCCTCTCCTGAGATGTAATGATTTTATCTTTTACTTATTAGATCAGTGTTGGGCAACTGGAAGATGGACACAAACACAGATCTTACATACCCCAACATGTAGGGTCAGGAAGGGTTAATATTCTGCAGGCACAAATGTTAACCCCTTTGCTGCTAGATGGGGACAGTAATGCATCGCTGAGCAAAGGGGAACAAAATCACATGCTTGCACTTTTAATACTTTCTAAAAAAAAAGTGCTTGAAAACCCCATCCTGATCAAAATCAACTTGGACACGGCTGCTGATGCATTAGTACTCCGAAAAGTCTGAGGGGGGGGGGGAGTATTGTTGCCACTAGAGTTGCTTCCCGGGAGGAGGGGTGTTGTTGAGTGGGGGGGGGGGGGGGGGGAGTGTTGTTGAGTGGGGGGGGGGGGGGAGTATTGTTGAGTGGGAGAGGAGTATTGTTGAGTGGGAGTGGGGAGTATTGTTGAGTGGGGGAGGAGTATTGTTGAGTGGGAGGGGGGAGTATTGTTGCCACTAGAGTTGCTTCCCCGGAGGATGGGGGGTTGTTGAGTGGGAGGGGGGAGTATTGTTGCTTCCCGGGGGGAGGGGGGTTGTTGAGTGGGAGGGGGGAGTATTGTTGCTTCCCGGGGGGAGGGGGGTTGTTGAGTGGGAGGAGGGAGTATTGTTGCTTCCCGGGGGGAGGGGGGTTGTTGAGTGGGAGGAGGGAGTATTGTTGCTTCCCGGGGGGAGGGGGGTTGTTGAGTGGGAGGGGGGAGTATTGTTGCTTCCCGGGGGGAGGGGAGTTGTTGAGTGGGAGGGGGGAGTATTGTTGCTTCCCGGGGGGAGGGGAGTTGTTGAGTGGGAGGGGGGAGTATTGTTGCTTCCCGGGGGGAGGGGAGTTGTTGAGTGGGAGGGGGGAGTATTGTTGCTTCCCGGGGGGAGGGGAGTTGTTGAGTGGGAGGGGGGAGTATTGTTGCTTCCCGGGGGGAGGGGGTTGTTGGGGTTCCTGAGCGGCAGCAGGGGAGGTGGGCAGAGATCTGGCAGAGGTGTTGGGCACGAAGCCCATTACCTGACTGGCCCATTCTGTCAGCGGGCAGAGGAAGGCCGGCCGCGGCTACCACAGCCTGGAAAACAACCCCCCCCCATATGTCAGTGGCCCTGATAACAATACGTGGCTGCCCCCAGGGCCGTCTTAACGTATGGGCACGCTGGGCAGTTGCCCGGGGGGCCCCACGCGTGCCCACCAATGCTCTCCCCCCGGCTCTGCTCGCCCCCCTCCCGCCTGGCACCCCATACCGAACATCGGATAGAGCAGGGCTGCTGCTGCTGCTGCTGCTGCTGCTGCTAGGGGGCTGGGCAGCTTCTGATTGGTTGCTACTGTGTAATTCAGCCAATCATGAGGTGACAGGAGCCGGTTGGGGGGGGGGGGACAAAGAGCAGCAGAGAGGTCTGTGTGTCCTGCCTGTGTGTCTGTGTGTCCTGCCTGTGTGTGTGTGTCTCAGTGTCCTGCCTGTGTGTCTGTGTGTCCTGCCTGTGTGTGTCTGTGTGTCTGTCTCAGTGTCCTGCCTGTGTGTCTGTGTGTCCTGCCTGTGTGTCTCAGTGTCCTGTCTGTGTGTCCTGCCTGTGTGTGTGTGTGTGTGTCTCAGTGTCCTGCCTGTGTGTCTGTGTGTCCTGCCTGTGTGTCTCAGTGTCCTGCCTGTGTGTGTCTGTGTGTCTGTCTCAGTGTCCTGCCTGTGTGTGTGTCTCAGTGTCCTGCCTGTGTGTCTGTGTGTCTGTGTGTCTGTGTGTGTGTCTCAGTGTCCTGCCTGTGTGTCTGTGTGTCCTGCCTGTGTGTCTCAGTGTCCTGCCTGTGTGTCTCAGTGTCCTGCCTGTGTGTGTCTGTGTGTGTGTCTCGTGTCTCAGTGTCCTGCCTGTGTGTGTGTGTGTGTGTGTGTGTGTCTGTCTGTCTGTCTGTGTGTCTCTCAGTGTCCTGCCTGTGTGTGTGTGTGTCTGTCTGTGTGTGTGTCTCAGTGTCCTGCCTGCCTGTGTGTGTGTGTGTGTGTCTCAGTGTCCTGCCTGTGTGTCTCAGTGTCCTGCCTGTGTGTCTCAGTGTCCTGCCTGTGTGTGTCTGTGTGTGTGTCTCAGTGTCCTGCCTGTGTGTGTGTGTGTGTGTGTGTGTGTGTGTGTGTGTGTGTGTGTCTGTCTGTCTGTGTGTGTCTCTCAGTGTCCTGCCTGTGTGTGTGTGTGTCTGTCTGTGTGTGTGTCTCAGTGTCCTGCCTGCCTGTGTGTGTGTGTGTGTGTGTGTCTCAGTGTCCTGCCTGTGTGTGTGTCTCAGTGTCCTGCCTGTGTCTGTGTGTCTCAGTGTCCTGCCTGTGTCTGTGTGTCTCAGTGTCCTGCCTGTGTGTGTGTGTGTGTCCTGCCTGTGTGTGTGTCTCAATGTCCTGCCTGTGTGTGTGTGTGTGTGTGTGTGTGTGTGTGTCTCAGTGTCCTGCCTGTGTGTGTGTCTCAGTGTCCTGCCTGGGTGTGTGTGTCTCAGTGTCCTGCCTGGGTGTGTGTGTCTCAGTGTCCTGCCTGTGTGTGTCTCAGTGTCCTGCCTGTGTGTGTGTGTGTCTCAGTGTCCTGCCTGTGTGTGTCTCAGTGTCCTGCCTGTGTGTGTGTCTCAGTGTCCTGCCTGTGTGTCTGTGTGTCGCAGTGTTCTGCCTGTCTGTGTGTGTGTGTGTGTCTCAGTGTCCTGCCTGTGTGTCTCAATGTCCTGCCTGTGTGTGTCTGTGTGTGTCTCAGTGTCCTGCCTGTGTGTATGTGTCCTGCCTGTGTGTGTGTGTGTGTCAGTGTCCTGCCTGTGTGTCTCAATGTCCTGCCTGTGTGTGTGTGTGTGTGTGTCTCAGTGTCCTGCCTGTGTGTGTGTGTCTCAATGTCCTGCCTGTGTGTGTCTGTCTCTGTGTGTGTGTCTCTCAGTGTCCTGCCTGTGTGTATGTGTGTCTGTGTGTCTCAGTGTCCTGCCTGTGTGTGTGTCTCAGTGTCCTGCCTGTGTGTGTGTGTGTGTCTCAGTGTCCTGCCTGTGTGTGTGTGTGTGTGTCTCAGTGTCCTGCCTGTGTGTGTCTCAGTGTCCTGCCTGTGTCTCAGTGTCCTGCCTGTGTGTGTGTCTCAGTATCCTGCCTGTGTGTCTGTGTGTCTCAGTGTCCTGTCTGTGTGTCTCAGTGTCCTGCCTGTGTGTGTCTGTGTGTGTCTCAGTGTCCTGCCTGTGTGTGTGTCTCAGTGTCCAGCCTGTGTGTGTGTCTCAGTATCCAGCCTGTATGTGTGTGTCTGTCTTTCTGTCTGTGTCCAGTGTCCTGCCTGTGTGTGTCTGTGTGTGTGTCTCGTGTGTCTCAGTGTCCTGCCTCTGTGTGTGTGTGTGTGTGTGTGTGTGTGTGTGTGTGTCTGTGTGTGTCTCTCAGTGTCCTGCCTGTGTGTGTGTGTGTCTGTCTGTGTGTGTGTCTCAGTGTCCTGCCTGCCTGTGTGTGTGTGTGTGTGTCTCAGTGTCCTGCCTGTGTGTCTCAGTGTCCTGCCTGTGTGTCTCAGTGTCCTGCCTGTGTGTGTCTGTGTGTGTGTCTCGTGTGTCTCAGTGTCCTGCCTGTGTGTGTGTGTGTGTGTGTCTGTCTGTCTGTCTGTGTGTGTCTCTCAGTGTCCTGCCTGTGTGTGTGTGTGTCTGTCTGTGTGTGTGTCTCAGTGTCCTGCCTGCCTGTGTGTGTGTGTGTGTGTGTCTCAGTGTCCTGCCTGTGTGTGTGTCTCAGTGTCCTGCCTGTGTCTGTGTGTCTCAGTGTCCTGCCTGTGTCTGTGTGTCTCAGTGTCCTGCCTGTGTGTGTGTGTGTGTGTCCTGCCTGTGTGTGTGTCTCAATGTCCTGCCTGTGTGTGTGTGTGTGTGTGTCTCAGTGTCCTGCCTGTGTGTGTGTCTCAGTGTCCTGCCTGGGTGTGTGTGTCTCAGTGTCCTGCCTGGGTGTGTGTGTCTCAGTGTCCTGCCTGTGTGTGTCTCAGTGTCCTGCCTGTGTGTGTGTGTCTCAGTGTCCTGCCTGTGTGTGTCTCAGTGTCCTGCCTGTGTGTGTGTCTCAGTGTCCTGCCTGTGTGTCTGTGTGTCGCAGTGTTCTGCCTGTCTGTGTGTGTGTCTCAGTGTCCTGTCTGTGTGTGTGTGTGTGTGTCTCAGTGTCCTGCCTGTGTGTCTCAATGTCCTGCCTGTGTGTGTCTGTGTGTGTCTCAGTGTCCTGCCTGTGTGTATGTGTCCTGCCTGTGTGTGTGTGTGTGTCAGTGTCCTGCCTGTGTGTCTCAATGTCCTGCCTGTGTGTGTGTGTGTCTCAGTGTCCTGCCTGTGTGTGTGTGTCTCAATGTCCTGCCTGTGTGTGTCTGTCTCTGTGTGTGTGTCTCTCAGTGTCCTGCCTGTGTGTATGTGTGTCTGTGTGTCTCAGTGTCCTGCCTGTGTGTGTGTCTCAGTGTCCTGCCTGTGTGTGTGTGTGTGTGTGTGTGTGTGTCTCAGTGTCCTGCCTGTGTGTGTGTGTGTCTCAGTGTCCTGCCTGTGTGTGTCTCAGTGTCCTGCCTGTGTCTCAGTGTCCTGCCTGTGTGTGTGTCTCAGTGTCCTGCCTGTGTGTCTGTGTGTCTCAGTGTCCTGTCTGTGTGTCTCAGTGTCCTGCCTGTGTGTGTCTGTGTGTGTCTCAGTGTCCTGCCTGTGTGTGTGTCTCAGTGTCCAGCCTGTGTGTGTGTCTCAGTATCCAGCCTGTATGTGTGTGTCTGTCTTTCTGTCTGTGTCCTGTGTGTGTGTGTGTGTGTGTGTGTGTGTGTGTGTGTGTGTGTGTGTGTGTGTGTGTGTGTGTGTGTGTGTGTGTGTGTGTGTGTGTGTGTGTGTGTGTGTGTGTGTGTGTGTGTGTGTGTGGTGACAGACAGTACATACAGTACTGGCAACTTTGTTTAATTGCTCACTCACCCTTACTTTTATTTTACTATACTAACAGTCTTCCCATGTTCAAGATCTATTAACAATAACCACATTGTAAATTCTCAGAAAGGCTCCATAACTCGGCCCTCATCACAGCAGCATTGCAATCTCTGCAGCACCCTTACTCTCAGCCCTCATCCCAGCAGCATTGCAATCTCTGCAGCACCCTTACTCTCAGCCCTCATCCCAGCAGCATTGCAATCTCTGCAGCACCCTTACTCACAGATCTCAGCTCTCATCCCAGCAGCATTGCAATCTCTGCAGCACCCTTACTTACAGATCTCAGCTCTCATCCCAGCAGCATTGCAATCTCTGCAGCACCCTTACTCACAGATCTCAGCCCTCATCCCAGCAGCATTGCAATCTCTGCAGCACCCTTACTCACAGATATCAGCCCTCATCCCAGCAGCATTGCAATCTCTGCAGCACCCTTACTCTCAGCCCTCATCCCAGCAGCATTGCAATCTCTGCAGCACCCTTACTCTCAGCCCTCATCCCAGCAGCATTGCAATCTCTGCAGCACCCTTACTCACAGATCTCAGCTCTCATCCCAGCAGCATTGCAATCTCTGCAGCACCCTTACTTACAGATCTCAGCTCTCATCCCAGCAGCATTGCAATCTCTGCAGCACTCTTACTTACAGATCTCAGCCCTCATCCCAGCAGCATTGCAATCTCTGCAGCACCCTTACTCACAGATCTCAGCTCTCATCCCAGCAGCATTGCAATCTCTGCAGCACCCTTACTTACAGATCTCAGCTCTCATCCCAGCAGCATTGCAATCTCTGCAGCACCCTTACTCACAGATCTCAGCTCTCATCACAGCAGCATTGCAATCTCTGCAGCACCCTTACTCACAGATCTCAGCTCTCATCCCAGCAGCATTGCAATCTCTGCAGCACCCTTACTCACAGATCTCAGCTCTCATCCCAGCAGCATTGCAATCTCTGCAGCACTCTTATTTACAGATCTCAGCTCTCATCCAGCAGCATTGCAATCTCTGCAGCACCCTTACTTACAGATCTCAGCCCTCATCCCAGCAGCATTGCAATCTCTGCAGCACTCTTACTTACTGATCATCCCAGCAGCATTGCAATCTCTGCAGCAATCTTACTTACTGATCTCAGCCCTCATCACAGCAGCATTGCAATCTCTGCAGCACCCTTACTCACAGATCTCAGCTCTCATCACAGCAGCATTGGATCTCTGCAGCACCCTTACTCACAGATCTCAGCTCTCATCCCAGCAGCATTGCAATCTGTGCAGCACCTTCTTACTTACAGATCTCAGCCCTCATCCCAGCAGCATTGCAATCTCTGCAGCACCCTTACTCTCAGCCCTCATCCCAGCAGCATTGCAATCTCTGCAGCACTCTTACTTACTGATCATCCCAGCAGCATTGCAATCTCTGCAGCACCCTTACTCACAGATCTCAGCTCTCATCCCAGCAGCATTGCAATCTCTGCAGCACTCTTACTTACAGATCTCAGCTCTCATCCCAGCAGCATTGCAATCTCTGCAGCACCCTTACTTACAGATCTCAGCTCTCATCGCAGCAGCATTGCAATCTCTGCAGCACTCTTACTTACAGATCTCAGCTCTCATCGCAGCAGCATTGCAATCTCTGCAGCACTCTTACTTACTGATCATCCCAGCAGCATTGCAATCTCTGCAGCACCCTTACTCACAGATCTCAGCTCTCATCCCAGCAGCATTGCAATCTCTGCAGCACCCTTACTCACAGATCTCAGCTCTCATCCCAGCAGCATTGCAATCTCTGCAGCACCCTTACTTACTGATCTCAGCTCTCATCACAGCAGCATTGCAATCTCTGCAGCACCCTTACTCACAGATCTCAGCCCTCATCCCAGCAGCATTGCAATCTCTGCAGCACCCTTACTCACAGATCTCAGCTCTCATCCCAGCAGCATTGCAATCTCTGCAGCACCCTTACTCACAGATCATCCCAGCAGCATTGCAATCTCTGCAGCACCCTTACTTACTGATCTCAGCTCTCATCACAGCAGCATTGCAATCTCTGCAGCACCCTTACTCACAGATCTCAGCTCTCATCCCAGCAGCATTGCAATCTCTGCAGCACCCGTACTCACAGATCTCAGCTCTCATCCCAGCAGCATTGCAATCTCTGCAGCACCCTTACTTACTGATCTCAGCTCTCATCACAGCAGCATTGCAATCTCTGCAGCACCCTTACTCACAGATCTCAGCCCTCATCCCAGCAGCATTGCAATCTCTGCAGCACCCTTACTCACAGATCTCAGCTCTCATCCCAGCAGCATTGCAATCTCTGCAGCACCCTTACTCACAGATCATCCCAGCAGCATTGCAATCTCTGCAGCACCCTTACTTACTGATCTCAGCTCTCATCACAGCAGCATTGCAATCTCTGCAGCACCCTTACTCACAGATCTCAGCTCTCATCACAGCAGCATTGCAATCTCTGCAGCACCCTTACTCACAGATCTCAGCTCTCATCCCAGCAGCATTGCAATCTCTGCAGCACCCTTACTCACAGATCTCAGCTCTCATCCCAGCAGCATTGCAATCTCTGCAGCACCCTTACTCACAGTAATGTCTGTGACACGCGCGCCCGGCGGGGGGGGGGGGGGGGGCAGCGCGTGCACAGCGCTAACCGCGATCTGCGGTCTGACAGGGAGAGAGGGAGCTTGCAACGGGAGGGGGCGTGGTCGGGGATTTGCGGGGGTGTGGCCATTACGTCACGCGGCTAGTTCGCCCTCATTGGGTGAACCGCCGGTGGGGGCGTGGCCACGCCTCCATCGCAGGGTTTGAACTCAATTTTATTGAGTTGAAAAAAAAACTGCAGCACGGTGCGGCTGCACCTTCAGCGGGAAGGTGCGTACTGGGCCCTCCCCCATTGAGGGGCGCTGCTTACATGCACAGCGCACGCCGAGCCGTGCGCTGTGGCAGTGACTGGGACCGCAGCCATACAGATCATCCCCAAGAAGGCAGAGCAGGTTACTTATTCACTGGCATGATTCAATATGCAATGTAATGCTGGATTTTGAAGTCTAGATTTGAAAGCTACTGTACTGATAATGACAGGGAGGGGGAGGGGGTGAGAGGATGAAGGGATGTGGGGTAGCAGAGGATGAAGGGAGGGGGGGGGGGTGAGAGGATGAAGGGATATGGGTTAACAGGATGAAGGGAGGGGGGGAGTGAGGATGAAGGGAGGGGGGATGGGGGATGAGAGAGGATGAAGGGAGGGGCTGATAGGACAAAGGGTGGTGGGGGGGTTGAGAGGACAAGGGGGGTGGGAGGGTGATGGGACATGGGGGGGGGAGAGAGAGAGGATGAGGAGGGGGTGCAACAATCTTGGAATTTGTGTGAGGAGCAGTAAGATCAGTATTGCTCGCCATGTACAGTATGACTGCAGGTCAGTTATTTATAAATGATCTGACCATTACGTCATATGTTCTAAATTTCACTCCAAGCGTGCACCAATTTGCACTATTTCACTCCCACCCATTCCCTCCCATTCCCTCCCACGACTCCTCCCCAGATTTTTTACGAAATAGGATATAAATTGGTCCAAATTGGTGAATACTTGGAGTGAAATTTAGAACAAATGACATAAAAGTCAGATCATTTATAAATAACATTCTTCCCCACCAACGATTCCCGAGCGCGTCGCACCTTTCACCATTGTGTCCAGTATTTTTGGACAAGCCACCTGGCAACCCTACTCGCTCTCCCCCCGCCCGACACCCCGGCTCCGCTCGCTTTCCCACGGCCGGAAGTGGCACCCCGGCCCCGCTCGCTCTCCCCCCGCCCCGGCTCCCCAGCTCTGCTCGTTCTCCGCCCGCCCGGCTCGCGTCACAACCGCTCGCAGCCTAGCAGTGCAGCACTTCCCGGTGCCTGCTGCTGCTAGTGGGCGCGTGGGAGGCTGGGAGCGGCAGTGTAGGCCGGGCCCCGTGCACTGCTTTACCCGGGGGACCCTAATGTTGTTAAGATGGCTCTGGCTGTCCCCACCTGCCCTGATAACAATACGTGGCTGGCCGAACCTACCCTGATAACAATACGTGGCTGGCCCCATCTGCCCTGATAACAATACGTGGCTGGCCAAACCTACCCTGATAACAATACGTGTCTGGCCCCATCTGCCCTGATAACAATACGTGGCTGGCCCCATCTGCCCTGATAACAATACGTGGCTGGCCCCATCTGCCCTGATAATAATACGTGGCTGTCCCCATCTGCCCTGATAACAATACGTGGCTGGCCCCATCTGCCCTGATAATAATACGTGGCTGGCCCCATCTGCCCTGATAACAATACGTGGCTGGCCCCACCTGCCCTGATAACAATACATGGCTGGCCCCACCTGCCCTGATAACAATACGTGGCTGGCCCCACCTGCCCTGATAACAGTACGTGGCTGGCCCCATCTGCCCTGATAACAATACGTGGCTGTCCCCATCTGCCCTGATAACAATACGTGGCTGGCCCCATCTGCCCTGATAACAATACGTGGCTGGCCCCATCTGCCCTGATAACAATACGTGGCTGGCCCCATCTGCCCTGATAATAATACGTGGCTGGCCCCATCTGCCCTGATAACAATACGTGGCTGGCCCCACCTGCCCTGATAACAATACATGGCTGGCCCCACCTGCCCTGATAACAATACGTGGCTGGCCCCACCTGCCCTGATAACAATACGTGGCTGGCCCCACCTGCCCTGATAACAATACGTGGCTGGCCCCACCTGCCCTGATAACAATACGTGGCTGGCCCCACCTGCCACTGTCTCAAATCTTGGATACTAAATCCAACACAGGTGGAAGAGAATGTGTTTTTATTTTATGATGGGCTGTATTTACTAAGCGGTGCTACGCCATAAGATCCCTTCTAGACGTAAAGACACATTACAGCTCACTTGAAAAGGGTGTAAGGGGTAATAACTACTAAGCCATGCTGGAAGGTGCCTCATGGAGTAGGGCGGCTTCGTGAATATGGCCAAGTGTCTCTCTAATGTGCTGCCAGGACTGGGGCTTAACCGTATGTTTTTTAGCGATTTGCGTTGCTCGGCTCTTGTTCCTGTACATTGAACCAACATGTAAGAAGTCAGAAGCAGTGGTGCTGCGGAATACAAACTGACCTTGACTCTGTCTGCTCTGTTGTTGAAGAGTCCGATACGCCTTATTGTATTGAGGATGGGGTCCATAGAGTCATCTACCATGTTATGCGTTGTAACCGGAGGCAGAGACTGGCGCTGCCAGGAAACGGAGACACCAAAGGATTAAGGGAAGAAACAGAAGCATCAGATTCCACTTCCTGACAATGGGGTCTGATTATGTTTTCTTTAATGTTTAATCATTTAGACAGATTTCCCTCATTTAACCCTTTTAGTGTGGAAGGGGTTGCCATGGCCCCTCGAGAACGCCCTTAACCCGGAAACGGGGTCACTCTTCTTCCATGTCCCATCACTGCAGATTGCACTGCGTGCGTCGTGGGAGCACAGGACGCAATCTAACCTGGAAAAATAGCATGCCTTGGGTATGACGTAACCCTGGGAGTGCCAGATCCCATGGCGTAGAGACAAAATATTGGGGCACCCAAAGGGTTAAGTTACTGTTTTCCAAATTAAAGTAAAAAAAAAAGGTGTATAATTTAGATAACAGAACCAGGTTGTTGTGATTAGAGACGGGCAAAATATTCCAGCCAGTGCCTTTTGTCCGCGGAATTCCACATAGTCTCATAAAGGCAGATTTTCCCCCAATTAATACAAATCTGTCCAACGGATACTAAATTCGAATGAGCAAGTGGAATCCGAATCTGTGAAACAGAATCTGAAACGGAAACAAAATACAAAAAAGTCCCCAGCAGCGCCCCCTCTCCCTTCCCAACCCCCAGCAGCGCCCCCTCTCCCTTCCCAACTCCCAACAGCGCCCCCTCTCCCTTCCCAACCCCCAGCAGTGCCCCCTCTCCCTTCCCAAACCCCAGCAGCGCCCCCTCTCCCTTCCCAACTCCCAACAGCGCACCCTCTCCCTTCCCAACCCCCAGCAGGGCCCCCTCTCCCTTCCCAACCCCCAGCAGCGCCCCCTCTCCCTTCCCAACCCCCAGCAGCGCCCCCTCTCCTTCCCAACCCCAAGCAGCACCCCCTCTCCCTTCCCAACCCCCAGCAGCGCCCCCTCTCCCTTCCCAACCCCCAGCAGCGCCACCTCTCCCTTCCCAACTCTCAGCAGCGCCCCCTCTCCCTTCCCAACTCCCAACAGCGCCCCCTCTCCCTTCCCAACCACCAGCAGCGCCCCCTCTCCCTTCCCAACCCCCAGCAGCGCCTCCTCTCCCTTCCCAACTCCCAGCAGCGCCCCCTCTCCCTTCCCAACCCCCAGCAACGCCCCCTCTCGCTTCCCAACTCCCAACAGCACCCGCTCTCCCTTCCCAACTCCCAGCAGCACCCGCTCTCCCTTCCCAACTCCCAGCAGCGCCCCTCTCCCTTCCCAACTCCCAGCAGCGCCCCCTCTCCCTTCCCAACTCCCAGCAGCGCCCCTCTCCCTTTCCAACTCCCAACAGCGCCCGCTCTCCCTTCCCAACTCCCAACAGCGCCCGCTCTCCCTTCCCAACTCCCAACAGCGCACCCTCTCCCTTCCCAACTCCCAACAGCACCCCCTCTCCCTTCCCAACTCCCAACAGCGCACCCTCTCCCTTCCCAACTCCCAGCAGCGCACCCCCTCCCTTCTCAACTTCCAGCAGCGCACCCCCTCCCTTCCCAACCCCCAGCAGCGCACCCCCTCCCTTCCCAACCCCCAGCAGCACACCCTCTCCCTTCCAACCCCCAGCAGTGCACCCTCTCCATTCCCAACCCCCAGCAGTGCACCTTCTCCCTTCCCTCCACCAGCAGCACACCCTCTCCCTTCCCGACTCCCAGCAGTGCCCCCTCTCCCTTCCCTCCCCCAGCAGCGCCCCCTCTCCCTTCCAAACCCCCAGCAGCGCACCTTCTCCCTTCCAAACCCCCCAGCAGCGCACCCTCTCCCCAACTCCCAGCGGCGCACCTTCTACCTTCCCTCCCCCAGCAGCGCACCCTCTCCCTTCCCAACCGCCAGCAGCGCACCCTCTCTCTTCCTTCCTCCAGCGGCGCACCCTCTCCTTTCCCAACTCCCAGCGGCGCACCTTCTCCCTTCCCTCCCCCAGCAGCGCACCCTCTCCCTTCCCAACCCCCAGCAGTGCACCCTATTCCTTCCCGGAAGGGGTGTGCAGGCAGGAAGTGGAAGTATTTCTATTCCCTGTTTTCAGATTCCATGTTCACGGATTCAGATTTAAGTTGAATCCGTTGACAGATTCTTTCAAATCCGTGCTGCCTGTGACTAGGGTTGGGCGATATACCGATATACCGAAATATCATGATATCGTGATATTATGGGATGCCGGTGGTCAGAGGTTCAGCATTGAATCTGCCGCCGTGCTGTTTCTCTGTGCCTAACTCTTCCCAAGCCCCTCTCCCTCCCTTGGAGCAGAGGCAGCAGTGAAAGGTAGGAACTCCACACTTTCCTTTTGTTAACCCCTCCACTCCCCCTGGGACACTTAACCCCTTCCCCGCCTTCCCACTGGGGCACTTAATTTCTTCCTTTCTCCCCCTGGCACTCTTAACTCTTTCTCCTGGGGCATTTAACCCTTTCCGCGCTCTACTTATGGGACACTTCACCCCTTACTCTATCCCCCTTGAGACCCTATCCCCTTCTTCTCTCCCCTGTGGGCCCCATAACACCTTCCTCTCCCCACTTAACCTCTTCCTGTATCTCTAACATTAAAGTGAAAAGTATTATTAAATGGAGGGAGAATCTCGGGGGAGAGTGATGGGATACGGGGTGATGTTAGGTGAGAAAAGGTGAAGTGCAGACATGGAAAGGATTTGGGAATGACGGTCTCTTTGTTCTAGTTAATCTAAAGAAAATTTATTTATTTTGAAAACATATTTTATTTCGATTTACTAACATTTTCAGACGTATTTTAACAAATGTATTGCGATATATATCGTCATCGCAACAAATTTCTTAATATCGTTGTCGTGGTGAGAATTTTGATATCGCCCAACCCTGATGGCGAAGTTAATTCGGCAAATTGGATTTGACGGGGAAAGCCAAGAAACGGGTTGAGACGCCCATCTCTAGCTTTCTTGATACCGACACAATGTGCTTTTGTTGTATTTATATTTTGCTTGTGATGTAAGGTCTCACCTGGGTGGAGAAAATGGCCCTTTTCATAATTGTTAGGTCATCTCGATCCAGAATCTTGTTTAAGTCTGGAATTTCCCCTCTGATGAGAAATGAGAAAAGTCATCAGCAATAAACCATCTCCAAAGACAGGAAGGACCGGAGACATTGGGAATCTTGTGATACTGGGGTTACACGATGAAGGACCGGAGACATTGGGAATCTTGTGGTACTGGGGTTACACGATGAAGGACCGGAGACATTGGGAATCTTGTGGTACTGGGGTTACACGATGAAGGACCGGAGACATTGGGAATCTTGTGGTACTGGGGTTACACGATGAAGGACCCAAGAGATTGGGAATCTTGTGGTACTGGGGTTACACGATGAAGGACCGGAGACATTGGGAATCTTGTGGGACTGGGGTTACACGATGAAGGACCCGAGACGTTGGGAATCTTGTGGTACTGGGGTTACACGATGAAGGACCGGAGACATTGGGAATCTTGTGGTACTGGGGTTACACGATGAAGGACCCAAGAGATTGGGAATCCTGTGGTACTGGGGTTACACGATGAAGGACCCGAGAGATTGGGAATCTTGTGGTACTGGGGTTACACGATGAAGGACGCGAGACGTTGGGAATCTTGTGGTACTGGGGTTACACGATGAAGGACCCCGAGATGTTGGGAAGCTTGTGGGACTGGGGTTACACGATGAAGGACCCGAGACGTTGGGAACCTTGTGGTACTGGGGTTACACGATGAAGGACCCGAGACGTTGGGAATCTTGTGGGACTGGGGTTACACGATGAAGGACCCGAGACGTTGGGAATCTTGTGGGACTGGGGTTACACGATGAAGGACCCTGAGACGTTGGGAATCTTGTGGGACTGGGGTTACACGATGAAGGACCCGAGACGTTGGGAATCTTGTGGGACTGGGGTTACACGATGAAGGACCCTGAGACGTTTGGAATCTTGTGGTACTGGGGTTACACGATGAAGGACCAGAGAGGTTGGGAATCTTGTGGTACTGGGGTTACACGACGAAGGACCCGAGACGTTGGGAATCTTGTGGGACTGGGGTTACACGATGAAGGACCCGAGACGTTGGGAATCTTGTGGGACTGGGGTTACACGATGAAGGACCCGAGACGTTGGGAATCTTGTGGGACTGGCGTTACACGATGAAGGACCCTGAGACGTTGGGAATCTTGTGGGACTGGGGTTACACGATGAAGGACCCGAGACGTTGGGAATCTTGTGGTACTGGGGTTACACGATGAAGGACCCGAGACGTTGGGAATCTTGTGGTACTGGGGTTACACGATGAAGGACCCAAGAGATTGGGAATCCTGTGGTACTGGGGTTACACGATGAAGGACCCGAGAGATTGGGAATCTTGTGGTACTGGGGTTACACGATGAAGGACGCGAGACGTTGGGAATCTTGTGGTACTGGGGTTACACGATGAAGGACCCCGAGACGTTGGGAAGCTTGTGGGACTGGGGTTACACGATGAAGGACCCGAGACGTTGGGAACCTTGTGGTACTGGGGTTACACGATGAAGGACCCGAGACGTTGGGAATCTTGTGGGACTGGGGTTACACGATGAAGGACCCGAGACGTTGGGAATCTTGTGGGACTGGGGTTACACGATGAAGGACCCTGAGACGTTGGGAATCTTGTGGGACTGGGGTTACACGATGAAGGACCCGAGACGTTGGGAATCTTGTGGTACTGGGGTTACACGATGAAGGACCCTGAGACGTTTGGAATCTTGTGGTACTGGGGTTACACGATGAAGGACCGGAGAGGTTGGGAATCTTGTGGTACTGGGGTTACACGACGAAGGACCCGAGACGTTGGGAATCTTGTGGGACTGGGGTTACACGATGAAGGACCCGAGACGTTGGGAATCTTGTGGGACTGGGGTTACACGATGAAGGACCCGAGACGTTGGGAATCTTGTGGGACTGGCGTTACACGATGAAGGACCCTGAGACGTTGGGAATCTTGTGGGACTGGGGTTACACGATGAAGGACCCGAGACGTTGGGAATCTTGTGGTACTGGGGTTACACGATGAAGGACCCGAGACGTTGGGAATCTTGGGGTACTGGGGTTACACGATGAAGGACCCGAGACGTTGGGAATCTTGTGGTACTGGGGTTACACGATGAAGGACCCTGAGACCTTGGGAATCTTGTGGTACTGGGGTTACACGATGAAGGACCCTGAGACCTTGGGAATCTTGTGGTATTGGGGTTACACGATGAAGGACCCGAGACGTTGGGAATCCTGTGGTACTGGGGTTACACGATGAAGGACCCTGAGATGTTGGGAATCTTGTGGTACTGGGGTTACACGATGAAGGACCCGAGACGTTGGGAATCTTGTGGGACTGGGGTTACACGATGAAGGACCCTGAGACCTTGGGAATCTTGTGGGACTGAGGTTACACGATGAAGGACCCGAGACGTTGGGAACCTTGTGGGACTGGGGTTACACGATGAAGGACCCGAGACGTTGGGAATCTTGTGGGACTGGGGTTACACGATGAAGGACCCTGAGACGTTGGGAATCTTGTGGGACTGGGGTTACACGATGAAGGACCCTGAGACGTTGGGAATCTTGTGGCACTGGGGTTACACGATGAAGGACCCGAGACGTTGGGAATCTTGTGGTACTGGGGTTACACGATGAAGGACCCTGAGACCTTGGGAATCTTGTGGTACTGGGGTTACACGATGAAGGACCCGAGACGTTGGGAATCTTGTGGCACTGGGGTTACACGATGAAGGACCCTGAGACCTTGGGAATCTTGTGGTACTGGGGTTACACGATGAAGGACCCGAGACGTTGGGAATCTTGTGGCACTGGGGTTATACGATGAAGGACCCGAGACGTTGGGAATCTTGTGGTACTGGGGTTACACGATGAAGGACCCGAGACGTTGGGAATCTTGTGGTACTGGGGTTACACGATGAAGGACCCGAGACGTTGGGAATCTTGTGGTACTGGGGTTACACGATGAAGGACCCGAGACGTTGGGAATCTTGTGGTACTGGGGTTACACGATGAAGGACCCTGAGACCTTGGGAATCTTGTGGTACTGGGGTTACACGATGAAGGACCCGAGACGTTGGGAATCTTGTGGCACTGGGGTTACATGATGAAGGACCCGAGACGTTGGGAATCTTGTGGTACTGGGGTTACACGATGAAGGACCCGAGACGTTGGGAATCTTGTGGGACTGGGGTTACACGATGAAGGACCCGAGAGGTTGGGAATCTTGTGGGACTGGGGTTACACGATGAAGGACCCTGAGACGTTGGGAATCTTGTGGTACTGGGGTTACACGATGAAGGACCCGAGAGGTTGGGAATCTTGTGGGACTGGGGTTACACGATGAAGGACCCTGAGACGTTGGGAATCTTGTGGTACTGGGGTTACACGATGAAGGACCCGAGACGTTGGGAATCTTGTGGGACTGGGGTTACACGATGAAGGACCCGAGACGTTGGGAATCTTGTGGGACTGGGGTTACACGATGAAGGACTCGAGACGTTGGGAATCTTGTGGTACTGGGGTTACACGATGAAGGACTAGAGACGTTGGGAATCTTGTGGGACTGGGGTTACACGATGAAGGACCCTGAGACGTTGGGAATCTTGTGGGACTGGGGTTACACGATGAAGGACCCTGAGACGTTGGGAATCTTGTGGGACTGGGGTTACACGATGAAGGACCCGAGACGTTGGGAATCTTGTGGGACTGGGGTTACACGATGAAGGACCCGAGACGTTGGGAATCTTGTGGGACTGAGGTTACACGATGAAGGACCCGAGACGTTGGGAATCTTGTGGGACTGGGGTTACACGATGAAGGACCCGAGACGTTGGGAATCTTGTGGGACTGGGGTTACACGATGAAAGACCCTGAGAGGTTGGGAATATTGGAACATATCAACTAATTGTTGGTCCAATGAAAGGTATCATACTCCCTCCTTTGTTATTTTACAACCTAAAACCGGAATCCCTAATTATGATGAATCAGGGGCGCATGGCAACATGTGATGTCACTTTGTCATGGCAACGTGTCGCCATGTGACGGTTCGCCATGACAATGCAATGCTGCAGGAGGTGGCCCAATCCAGAGAGGGTGAGACCCCCCTCAAAACGCACGCATCCATACACACAATTTGGGGTGAGGAGCATATACTTACCTCGTGGTGAGAGGCAGTCCAGTCAGTTCGAGAGCCCTGCGTTCCTGCCTCCAGCTCCCTCTTCCAGTCGGATGGAAGATGGATCCTGGTGCCGACAGGAGGAGGGAGCGCGAGGCCCCCGGAAGGCACAGGGCCCAACGCAACTGTCTTGCTCGCCTTGCCCTATGGCCGGCCCTGATTTGATGTTAGGGGCAGAGTTATGATGTGTGGGAGCCTGTTTAGGATGCAGGATCTCCCAGCAGTGGGAAATGTACCTGATGCCACATGAGACAGCGAGACATGACACACGGCTGCATACAGTACATAGATGGATAGACAGACGTAAAATTGGTGGAAAGGTTCAAACTAAACAGATACTGTGAATATTACATTCTAAGGGCGTGAGCGCGCGCAACCGTGCTCGTGGCATCACGCACGCCTGTAGCTGGAGTGATTTGTGGCCATGGGGTAGACACGACCGGAGGCGTGGCCGTGATGTCACGGAGCTAGTTTGCCCTCACTTGATGAACCGTTCAGTGACCTGGCCGCTGCCCGACAGAAACACATGTATGTGTCTGCTCATGGATCGCGAGCACCGGCGCTTCTCATCACGCACGCGATGGAGCGCTCTACGGTCTGCCCGATAAAGGCGCAGCATTTTGATCAGGCCTTCCCCATGGACACGGCCTACGAGTTATTTGCAGTCGGGAGTTGATGAAATACTCACTTCAGTAAGGCCTCATACAGCTTCTTTCCAAACTTCTCTTTGACCGAGTGAGCAGTGTCCCTAAAAAGCGGATAACAATGAAAGCCACTAGTTTCACATTATTACAAAGTCTCCTTGAATTTTGCAAATTTAGCAAATCTCTCACCAGAGCTGCTTTCTAACGGCTTGTCCTTTTAAGGTCTCCACGTTGAAATTATTTGTCTTTGTTGGCATTATAAAAAACACCACAACTGTCACATCACTTTTGTGAACCTGTGTTTAGGGAATAAAAAGCAACAGCTTGTAAAAGCACAATTGCATCAGAACATATTTATTTGCTGGTAACTGGAATGGAGGCAACACACGATATTGTAATTGTGAACAGGTACAAATACTGATTAACAGGTTAACATACAATGTGTTTTATACATTTAAAATATTTATGTTGCTCTGAATAAGTGAGATTAAACAAATGAAAAAATAAATGACAATATTTGAACTGTATCCCCTTGTCTGTTTTATATTTGTTGGAGTAGCGAGTAGGACTTAGTACCATTACATGTGCAATCACTGGCACAGATAAACCAGTCCAATTCAGGACAATTTGACAACAAAAATATGATAAACATTTAATTCACTTCATTTTTTTTTTAATCTCTAAAAAGTGCCTATTTCTCACTTGACATAATACCTCTACAACTGCTGTCACTCTTCTGAAAAAAATTGGGAGAAAGTTTTTCTCTTTATTAGAAATCAACAAGAATGTTTGGGTCTGTTGAACAATTTCTTCACAAATGTTTTACACAAAAACAAAGCAAATGAATTACAGGGGAGAGAGGGAGAGAGAGGGAGAGGGAGAGAGAGATAATGGAATTTAGTTCATGACGTGGGCAAAAGTGTTTGTGTCAATTTATTTTATTGTTAAACAGATCAAATAAGACTGTCATAAAGATAATACTGGAGCTAAGTATAGAACAAATTAGTATGACAAAGGAAGAGAGATTTTTCTCAGAAGGCAAGTACAGTACTGCTCAAAGCTCAATGCTGCTGCCTATTTCTTAGTTTGGATTCAATCACTTCCATACAGGGCATGTTCTGCCACAAAGCAATATTTTGGATCATCATGCCAAACAGTATACATAGCAATGATATAGAACCCTAAAGGCACGTTCAGCTAAACGTGCAATCCCAGGAAAAGGATTTCTTCAGGTACCAGGGTGAGTAATTGGACACCTTGCAGGCAGAGGTCTAATCAAAGCTTCCAGGATGGACAACTCTGAAATCTACAGCATAATAAGCACATTTTCATAGGTATTTTTTTATTGCAAATAAAGACTACTCTTTCTGAAGCTTATTTGTATCTAAAATGGATAAACTCTTCTGTTACTCAGAAACTCACTGTTATTAATATGGGAACTTTAATAAGTGGCTGCTGGATGTTACCAGAGGTGCAGATATTTGCTTGTATGCATGTATATCTTTATTTATATAGCGCCATTAATGTACATAGCGCGTCACAGCAGTAATATATGTGATAATCATAAAAATAACAAGTAATACAAATAACACATAATGGGAAGAAGCGCTTTCAGACATAAAAGTGACATTTAGGAAAAGGAGTCCCTGCTCCGAAGAGCTTACAATCTAATTGGTAGGTAGGAAGAACGTACAGAGACAGTAAGAGGGTGTTCTGGCAAGCGCATCTGCAAGGGACCAAGGTTTATGTATGTGGTGTATAGTATCAGCCACGGTGCTACTCATATGCTTTGTTAAGGAGGTGTGTCTTACAGGTGGATAGAGAGGGTGCTACTCGGAGATTGCCTCACAATTCTATTTGTAATTTTGGTCACCACAGATTATAACAAATACAGAGGTATATGTGAGTTAATCAGCATTGTGTGCAAACAATTATGACTTTTCCCCGCACAAAATTGCGATTTAGTGACGTATTGCCATGTGAATAATGGATTTTGACTCTGATAATTGACCACATTGTTTGCGGAATCAGTTGATTTTCTGCAATTGCTTGTGAATTTTACAGTGCTCTGATGATATCGAATTTTTTGGGGAAAATGAAGGTTAGCGCTGGAGTTACGATTGCAGTTACAGTTAGCAAACTCGAATTCATTCCTAGAAGCGACTTGGTAACAAGGTCATTTGTGGCTGAATTCTGCTGAGATTGGGAAATTAATTCCTGACTGTGAAATATGATTTAGTTGAAAGTTCCAGTAAGCAGAATTCCTCCTGGACTCCAGGACCAGGAGAATTGTATATTGTCGCTTGTGATACTTTTTAACAGAGAAACATTACACTGATTTAAAGTTTACATGGCTTTTGTAACTACTTTGTAATACTTGAAGAAGAAACAAAATCAGGTTTCGAAATGTCTGTAATAACATGATATTTATAACATCGATAAAGAACTGTTGCATTGTTCCCCTAAAAGGTATGAAAACCTACCATAAACTCGCATTGTGAAACATGAAACTTCTCCGACACACGTTCTCATTCAAGTTATTTGCTAACAAAATCAATCACGTTCCGTTTTTATACTAATAGATGATTTCCTAATTCCTTTTTTTAGATTTTTTGTTTTTTTGTTTTACAAAATAGTATTTTATGTTTGGTTAGCATCAGGGCTCGAGTTATTTCATTTTTGTCCATTTTTAGAGATTAAAAAAAGCGATGAAAAAATATACAGTATTTAGTCTGGCTCAGGGACGGCCAACTCCAGTCCTCAAGGGCCACGAACAGGTCAGGTTTTATGAATATCCCAGCTTCAGCACAGGTGGCTGAATCAGTGGCTCAGACTTCGACTGCACCATCTGTGCTGAAGCAGGGATATCCTAGAAACTGGACCTGTTGGTGGCCCTTGAGGACTGGAGTTGGCCGCCCCTGCTCCAGCTGATGTGCCCACGAAGTCTGATCTGAACTTGCTTGCAAAGCACATCTCTTATTTTAGCCTCTTCGGTCTTGGTGTTGGGCCGCTCATTGCACACAGCAGTGAGTGGGGGTAACGTGTTACCCTAGCTTTGGTACCCTAATATTCTAACACAGCAGTGCTCAAAACTGGGGAGCATGCTCCCCAGGGGGGGTGGGAGATTTGTCTGGGGGGGGGCGCGGGCCATTGCAGAGGCCCCGCGCTCTTCCCCCAGGCATTTAAATCAATGCCAGGGGATCGCCCGAGGCCCCTGCAACAGGAAACTTACCTGGAATCAGACGCGTCTCCATGGCAACGCGGCATCAAATGATGCAGCGGCGTCATGTGACGTCACCGATGTCAAATGACGCCGCGGGTCACGTGAAGTCATGCGACCCCGGCGCGTCATTTGACGCATCTAGAAGGTGGGAGAGGGGGCACAAGACCGGGGGTGGCCTGGCAGGGGGGGAGGGGGGGGGGGGCGCAGCTTAAAAAGTTTGCGCTCCCCTGTTCTAACACGACTTTAAATGAAGAATAATGTGCACAGAGGGAAATATATATGTCATTGTTTCCGAAGTCTAACATAGTTACAGTATTATAATAGTAAATGGTTGTTTATTGGTTTATGTAGAATTTTTAGAGTAACCATATATAATATTAAATATATAGCTAGGAAGCATGTTACATTCGTGCTTAGCAGATGTATAGTCCTGTAACGGTTATTCTTCTCTCTTTCTCCTTTTATACAGTATGTCCGGCTGCTGTGCAAACTACATTATTGTTGCTCGTAAGACAATGTTTTATCTTGATTAATCTTTCAATACAAAGTTGGGCATTGATGCACCCACAGTATATATGAGGTTTGCTCTGACAGTGCAGTACGATAAGCAATTTAGGGCCGGCCATAGGCTTTGCGGGGGCCCAAGTCAGCACGCTAGCAGCGGGGGCCCTCTTGTAAAAAAAAAAGGGGGGAGGACTTAGGCCTCATTCAGGGTGCAGGCTTCGGAGGGAGGGCGTGCTGCCGTGCGAGCTGCCGTGGGACACAAAGTATTCACATTGAATACTGGTTGTCAGGGTAGCAGCTGCCCTGTCTCCGAAGCCCGGAGTTGACGCTGGCTACAGTTTCACTAAACAAAAAATTCGTTTTTTTGAAGCTGCAGCAGCGTCACTGGGACCTCGGCAGCCAATGGAATCATTCTTGAGAATGATTTCAAGACTGCAGCCTCGATCCCTAACCTCAGGTCTGTAGCCCCGCCTCCTCAACTCCTGAAAACGTCTGCTGGGGATGAACACACATCGCCCAGCAGACTGCCGCCCGCCCTCCCGAACGCGCTCCCTCCAACTCCTGCCTCTGGCACCCAGAACGAGGCCTTAACTAGACAGCAGCCCTCATCTGGCAGCGTCGCAGCATCATGTGACTGCAACACGACGCTGCAGGACGTGGCGTGCTGCGGAGAAGGCAAGAGGGAACACACACACAAAACCACCCCACACCGCCACCTGTCTGCCCCCTGACCCCCCGTGCTTCTTCCTCTCCCTCATGTTGGCACTGGGATCCAACTTCCTAACCGGAGAGAGGGGGAGGGGACGGGACCCGCACACAGACAGGAGGGAGAGCAGGAAGTGCGGGGCCCAAGGCAGCCGCCGTCCAAGGTGACGCTGAGCGGGCGCTCCCTGCCTGACCGCAGCCTTAGGCCGGCCCTCCCATGCCAATTAGCTTAATGTTTAATGCAGAGCCAGGTCCATTAAGGGACTTAATGTGATGTTAACCTCAGTTAATGTCATGTTAAGCTTCACCACCAGGGGGGAAGTGCCCGGACAATTGTCCCGGGCCTGGCGGATGTAGGGGGCATAGCCAGTGCTGGAAGTTTGGACCAAGATGACCCCAGCTCCTGCTGAGGTGGGCCACCCCCGTCCTCCCCCGCGCCAGGCTGTAATAGAAATTGGGCCAGAAGTCGGGCTCAAATTCCACATAAGCGCAAAGGACCAGTAGTCGCAAGGTAAGTGTTTGTGTGAATATGTATGTTGTGTGAGTATTGTGGTGTTGGTGGTGAGTATTGTGGTGTTGTGGGGATTGTGTGGGAGGGTATCGTGTTGGTATTGTGGTGTTGGGGGTATTGTGTTAGTATTGTGTGTAGAGTATAATTGTGTGTGGGTCATGGAACTGTGTGTGTGTGTGTGCGCGTGTGTGCGTATGTGTGGTCAGTGAGGTGGGGGCAGTGAGAGACAGAAGGGAGGGACGGAGTGAGAGGGAGAAGGGAGGGACAATAACTGATATTCTGCATTATAAGAAAGTAAGGTAAAGCTGGCTATATTCGCATGTCATATCTAAAAGTGGCGTTACTCCTGTCCACACCCTATCCTGTCCATACCTGGAAAACATCCACATTTTAATATACATTTCATATTCAAATGAGTATATTTCTCAGATATCGGACGTTATGAGCCCTGTATTAACACTACTCTTATTTTCATCATTGGGATATCAAACGATTTTGTAAAAGGCGCATTGAGGAATATTTTCTTACCCTGAGCAAGAAGTTTAATCTGGATAAGGCCTCTAAGAATATATCTGCTCCTTTGTTGGAGTATTCATATCTTCCAGCGATGAAAAAAAACAACGTCTTTTCCAGACTGAAGTCGAGGTGGCTGAATGGGGAATTAGAGCATAATAAAACCCCAACATTATAATATTACATGCTTAAATATTGGTAAGGAGTTTTTAAAATTATGCTCTAACATTGCACACGTAAAATAAAATGCTGCTTCAGCACAGAAATCTAGTAGAGATATTGAGAGAACGGATGGATGACGGACAAGTGTGGTCACCCGTCCCAGAATGACCACTGGCCAATAAAGCCAGAAATTGTTATTCTTACAGTAAGAAATATTTACTTAGTGTGTAAAAAAAACCCCCAAGAAACAGCGATCCTCCTGGGAGAAGATGAAACCCCAACAGAACTGGCTGCACACTATATCAGCCCCTGCCACAGGCTGAGAGACGCCCACTAACCCCCACACCCCTGTGTGAAACTGTTACCCATGTACTGTGTAACCATTATACCCTACCCCATATAATTCATGTACTGTGTAACCATTATACCCTACCCCCTGTTATTCGTGTACTGTGTAACCATTATACCCTACCCCCTGTTATTCATGTACTGTGTAACCATTATACCCTACCCCCTGTTATTCATGTACTGTGTAACCATTATACCCTTCACCCTGTTATTCATGTACTGTGTAATCATTATACCCTACCCCCTGTTATTCATGTACTGTGTAATCATTATACCTACCCCCTGTTATTCATGTACTGTGTAACCATAATACCCTACCCCCTGTTATTCATGTACTGTGTAACCATAATACCCTACCCCCTGTTATTCATGTACTGTGTAACCATTATACCCTACCCCCTGTTATTCATGTACTGTGTAACCATTATACCCTTCACCCTGTTATTCATGTACTGTGTAATCATTATACCCTACCCCCTGTTATTCATGTACTATGTAATCATTATACCCTACCCCCTGTTATTCATGTACTGTGTAATCATTATACCCTACCCCTGTTATTCATGTACCGTGTAATCATTATACCTACCCCCTGTTATACATGTACTGTGTAATCATTATACCCTATCCCCTGTTATACATGTACTGTGTAACCATTATACCCTACCCCCTGTTATTCATGTACTGTGTAATCATTATACCCTACCCCCTGTTATACATGTACTGTACTGTGTAATCATTATACCCTACCCCCTGTTATTCATGTACCGTGTAATCATTATACCCTACCCACTGTTATTCATGTACTGTGTAACCATTATACCCTACCCCCTGTTATTCATGTACTGTGTAACCATTATACCCTACCCCCTGTTATTCATGTACTGTGTAACCATTATACCCTACCCCCTGTTATTCATGTACTGTGTAACCATTATACCCTTCACCCTGTTATTCATGTACTGTGTAATCATTATACCCTACCCCCTGTTATTCATGTACTGTGTAATCATTATACCCTACCCCCTGTTATTCATGTACTGTACTGTGTAATCATTATACCCTACCCCCTGTTATTCATGTACTGTGTAATCATTATACCCTACCCCCGTTATTCATGTACTGTGTAATCATTATACCCTACCCCTGTTATTCATGTACCGTGTAATCATTATACCTACCCCCTGTTATATATGTACTGTGTAATCATTATACCCTACCCCCTGTTATGCATGTACTGTGTAACCATTATACCCTACCCCCTGTTATTCATGTACTGTGTAATCATTATACCCTACCCCCTGTTATACATGTAATGTGTAATCATTAAACCCTACCCCCTGTTATTCATGTACCGTGTAATCATTATACCCTACCCACTGTTATTCATGTACTGTGTAACCATTATACCCTACCCACTGTTATTCATGTACTGTGTAACCATTATACCCTACCCCCTATAATTCATGTACTGTGTAACCATTATACCGTACCCACTGTTATTCATGTACTGTGTAATCATTATACCCTACCCCCTGTTATTCATGTACTGTGTAACCATTATACCCTACCCACTGTTATTCATGTACTGTGTAACCATTATACCCTACCCCTGTTATTCATGTACTGTGTAACCATTATACCCTACCCCCTGTTATTCATGTACTGTGTAACCATTATACCCTACCCACTGTTATTCATGTACTGTGTAACCATTATACCCTACCCACTGTTATTCATGTACTGTGTAACCATTATACCCTACCCCTGTTATTCATGTACTGTGTAACCATTATACCTACCCCCTGTTATTCATGTACTGTGTAATCATTATACCTACCCCCTGTTATTCATGTACTGTGTAACCATTATACCCTACCCCCTATAATTCATGTACTGTGTAACCATTATACCGTACCCACTGTTATTCATGTACTGTGTAACCATTATACCCTACCCACTGTTATTCATGTACTGTGTAACCATTATACCCTACCCCTGTTATTCATGTACTGTGTAACCATTATACCCTACCCCCTGTTATTCATGTACTGTGTAATTATTATAGCCTACCCCCTGTTATTCATGTACTGTGTAATCATTATACCCTACCCCCTATAATTCATGCACTGTGTAACCATTATACCCGTCACCCTGTTATTCATGTACCGTGTAACCATTATACCCTACCCCATTATTCATGTACTGTGTAACCATTATACCCTACCCCCTGTTATTCATGTACCGTGTAATCATTATACCCTACCCCCTATAATTCATGTACTGTGTAACCATTATATCCTTCACCCTGTTATTCATGTACTGTGTAACCATTATACCGTACCGCCTGTTATTCATGTACTGTGTAACCATTATACCCTACCCCCTATTATTCATGTACTGTGTAACCATTATACCCTACCCCGTTATTCATGTACTGTGTAACCATTATACCCTATCCCTGTTATTCATGTACTGTGTAACCATTATACCCTACCCCCTGTTATTCATGTACTGTGTAGCCATTATACCCTACCCCCTGTTATTCATGTACCGTGTAACCATTATACCCTACACCCTGTTATTCATGTACTGTGTAATTATTGTACCCCACCCCCTATTATTCACGCTTTGGTAATACTGAAATGTTCTTTCGTCATGCTTATTTGATTTGATTTGTGTACCCACTATTGTAAAAACCCCAAAACAAAATTAACAACATCAGTATTGAACAATAAAGAAAGAAATACCCATAGAAATGGCCTCGGATAAATTCCTGGATTCTAGATTTATACATGACATGCAAATTCTGGAACTCGTGCATAGCTGAGAATTTCTTAATATTTAAGCCATTTGGAGTAATTACATCTAAAAAAAAGAAAAGAAAAAGGATGTAAATAAAGTTCTTAAAGCAAACAGAAATTATCTCTTTATCTATAAAAATCTAAAATATTTAGAATTACAGGTACATTTTTTGTAAACATTTTTCAACAATCGTCATTAACCATTATCATCCGCAATCAGCACGGTAGTCTTATGGATTAGAATGACATTGTTGATTGATGATGGTTTATACGCACTTCTAAGGATGTATAGGATTATATAAGTAAACATACAAAAACCTTCCAGTATGTGCCATTTTACTGTTACTTGTACAGTATGTATCATGCAATGTTTGTGACAGAGGTTTAACTTCCATGCACTGTACCTTTCAACTAACAGTTCTGGCCCACAGTATGGTAATGATCCAGCCCTGGTTTTGTATTTGAGTTTGCTGCAAAGTCAGTATTACTGATACCCAAAAGATCAAAACAGCGTCTGTGAGCAGGGTTACTGGCTCTGCTCATCTCCAGGCGATGCTGATAAACTGTGTAATAGGGCAGGTATGAGCTTACAGGGGTCCCATGTTAAAAAGTACATGAAGTAAAAGGTGACAGTGTGCTCATTTGCATGTCACTACCCAGAATCCCTAGCTGCAGTGGAAGCATTGTATACCAGAACATAATGGGGATCGGCAGGGCTGCAGACCTGTCTGAGACGTGTGAATGTGCTCGCAAGTTATATTTATTTGCTGGTCTGTTAGCAACTTTGTTATAATAAAAAAAGATCTCAAGAATGCCCCGCAGCGTTATCGCCCCGCAGCGTTATCGCCCCGCATCGTTATCACCCCGCATCGTTATCGCCCCGCATCGTCATCGCCCCGCAGCGTCATCGCCCCGCAGCGTTATCACCCCGCAGCGTTATCGCCCCGCATCGTTATCGCCCCGCATCGTTATCGCCCCACATTGTTATCGCCCCGCAGCGTTATCGCCCCGCAGCGTTATCGCCCCGCATCGTCATCGCCCCGCATCGTCATCGCCCGCAGCGTCATCGCCCCGCAGCGTTATCGCCCCGCAGCGTTATCGCCCTGCTATACTGCTGTTAGTGGACAACTATGTTCCCATCAAACAAATGGGAAAGGGGATAAGCGCTGCGCACCAAATAAAGTAATAAGATGACACCGTTACCGGAGCTCCGTCCATGAACGAAAGGCTGCATCCAATCCACGGCATACAAAGAGAGGTGGAGGACAGGGCACACGGATTTGAAAATAGAAAATATTTATTTAAGCTAACACGACGTTTCGACCACAATGATCATTCTCATTTGCAAAACAATGGCTTCATTTTTTTGCACTTGATAAAGACCATTGTGGTCGAAACGTTGTGTTAGCTTAAATAAATATTTTCTATTTTCAAATCCGTGTGCCCTGCCCTCCACCTCTCTTTGTTTCCCATCAAACAAATGATATCATTGTGCTAGACTGAACATGGTTCAAGTTTGACATAAAAATCTTGTTTTTATGTCATTTTTGAAAAATGGGCTTAGTTACAGTTAAATGTTTGTCTGTGTGCGTCCTACAGACAACATGTTACATAAACAACAAGCTGCATATCAATACACTTTTGAAAAATAAATCATTTGGTTTAGTTTCTTCTACATGAAACGGCCTCACCTGCTTTTCTCTTGAGCATATGCTCTGCTTCAATGCCAGTGATCTGGGACACGGTGGTGAACACATGCGCGCAGTGCACAGACGCGCGCTCCATGCAATAGCGATGGTAAATTTGCCTCTCTCCGGCTTCTCTGTCTATCTCAAACTGGGAAATAGAAAAACAACAGGTTGTATGTGCAGTGTGTGGGCAAAAATATTCAACTCAAACGTAGCTGTGAACATGTTTCTATCAAAAGTCAATATATTCATTCAATACCATCAAAGCGTAAAAAATTGAAATTGACTTATTGTATTCGTTTTATATTCCCCTTGTAATAAAACAAGGATTTAGAATCTGTTTAAAATGTCCAATGGATAATAAAAGTATTGAAAGCTCTATTTATTTATTTATACGATGTTTTACCAGGAAGTAATACATTGAGAGTTACCTCTCGTTTTCAAGTATGTCCTGGGTCCCATATCATTATTTATATATATACATATATATATACACACATATATATATATCCATGTAGAGGTATCAGTACCGTGTTAGCCGAACTTCAATAATCAAAAAATAAATAGATGATACCGTTCTGTGGCTAACGAAATGCTTTTATTTGTGCGAGCTTTCGAGATACACTGATCTCATCGCCGGAAGAAGAGATCAGTGTATCTCGAAAGCTCGCACAAATAAAAGCATTTCGTTAGCCACAGAACGGTATCATCTATTTATTTTTTTATTATATATATATATATATATAAGACATGCAAATGAACATACAGTAATATTTACAGTTGCTATATATATATATATATATATATATATATATAGTCAGATAAGGCAGTTGGCACTCCAATAGGTGCTGGTAAGCCACAGGTGCACGTCCCATATAGAGAATGTAGTTATACGTTACCGTTCCAAGGATAGGTAAACAAGAGACAGCACTCAATGTTGAAAATCAAAGTGAGTTAGTGAAAGCAAAAATACATCCAGAAACCCAACGTTTCGGTCCTACAGAATGGGACCTTCCTCAGGGGGATACCCCTGAGGAAGGTCCCATTCTGTAGGACCGAAACGTTGGGTTTCTGGATGTATTTTTGCTTTCACTAACTCACTTTGATTTTCAACATTGAGTGCTGTCTCTTGTTTACCTATCCTTGGAACGGTAACGTATAACTATATATATATATATATATATACAGAACGGTATCGAGTATTTTTATATATATATATATATATATATATATATATATATATATATATATATATAAAATCAGGTGCCATAACACTTTATGTATGATATTCTAGTAAAATAGTTACAAATTATTCGATTACATTCCCATTGTGTCCCAGCCAGGGATGAGGACCTTTGAGCCTGTTATTTGCTTTGCTAAGAGAACGTTTTCTGACCGCAAATAGTACTCTGGGTCTTATCGTTTCTTAATCATGACAGAGCAGCCATAGAAAAACACCTCATTTGAACCTTTCTATTTCCTACCACGCTTGTTTATAAAATAAAATGCTAGAGAAAATATGTCTAATGTTAAAATGATCCCGTTCCTATTGTTCTTGTTGAACCTAACTTGGGAGTTTGCAATATGTATTATATGTACTTTTAGCCTTTTCTTAGCATATGAACCTTTATTATAAAACAGTCCACCGTTATCACAATCTTTAAAGGATCAACAAAACCTATCCAGATAAATACATAAATAGTACATTTGCACAATAAATCTAACCGATAGATAAAGAGAAACTACCCCTGAAAAATATAATGCTACAGTATAATATGCTATATTATATTATTAGTGCTAATAATAGCAATTTTACTTCCGTTCTGAAGATATTACCCGCCAGTCACATTCAAGATAAAGGTCCCGTGAATAGTCTTGGAACTTAAAATATAGGGGATTGAGCAGCATTGAGGGAGTTGTATCAGAGACCTAAAAAAGGTGACTTTTCAGTGTCACATGCCTAGCAAACAAATGCAGTATTTTCTTATTTGGTTAGGATGCAATATACATCATTTAAATACCATTATGAGGCTAAAGACTTTGGGGACTATTTACTAGAACAGGGGTGGCCAACGCCAGTCTTCAAGGGACACCAACAGGCCAGGTACAATATTAGGGATAGCTCTGCTTCAGCACTGGTGGAAGACTGCACCAACTGTGCTGAAGCAAGGATATCCTGAAAACCTGACCTGCTGATGACCTTTGAGGAGTGGAGTTGGCCGCCCCTGTATTAGAGTCTACTTACTGACTGCAAGACCAGCAAAAAAAAATGGCACCAGCTTTTTTCAGAAAAAACTCCAGTTTCATTGTGGGATTTATTTGCTTTTCTTTCATACAGTAGATACTGTGCTGTTTAATGCACTGGTCCCCCCCCCCCCCCCCACACACAGTTTTGCAGCAGGGAGACCAGTAAAGAGAACCTTTTATGTATGTATATGGGATCAAGCTGCGCTAAACCTTCAGTCCTAAAAGTATCAACATCTGGTCTCCCTAGAGATTTTGTTTTTCTAATTTCGGGAAAAAAAAGTTACAAAATCACGAATAGGGTGTAATTTTTTGTGTGTGCAAGTTTGCGAACTTTTGACAATATGTGGCAGTTCTTTTTGCGAGTTTGCAAACCTTTGCTGATTTTCACATTTTTGAGTATCCAAATAATAAAAGAAACACTGATTCAAAGTTATTCTTTTTTTTATTTTTTTTTGCATTTCACTTTAACCAGCGACTACACATTTTTGTGAAAAATGTCCCCATATCTAATCTTCTCTGCCCATGTTGCAATACTCTCTCTTCCTCCATTAAACCGTTTTAAGGTCAAAAGTAATCGTATTCTTTGACATATGAATAGGTTAACAATAGAAATGCAGATAAATGTTCCTTATGGATTTGGGAAGCAAGAATAATCATGCTACATACAAACTAACTTGGTTAAAATTAGGTAATTTCGTGCTGAAGAAGGATTTAGGAGAGTTTGTAGACAGAAGGCTTAGCAATAGTGCTCAATATCAGGCAGTAGCTGCAGAGGCTAATAGGATATTATCATGCATAAAACGGGGTATGGATGGAAGGGAAGACAGCATCATTTTGCCACAGTTTAAATTCTTTGTAAGACCATGCCTTGAATACAGTTTTGACAGCACAGCTCCATAAAAACGTTATAAAACTGGAAAACTGGAAAACGTGCGAAAAAGAGGCACCAAATCACTGTAAAAGACCAGCAAGCGGTGTGCTTTAAATTAAAGAATTATTTTTTTGCTGTTGTATGAATTAATATGATATGTATCTTTGATAACAACAAGGAACATATGTTTCAAAAATGTTTAATAATGGCTATGGGTGTCTGGGCACAAACATATTTTGTTCTGAAATGCAAACACAATTACATTCCCCTCTGCTTTATGTCACAGTGTACGCTGAACTTCCTACGCACCTTGATGACCAATACAAGCTGACTGGATGAGTTTGCACGCCTCCCACTAGCAGGGAAACTTGACATTTAAAGGGTAGTAATACAATAAATGATGGCAGGACGCTGTTCCAATGTTTTGTGGATATTTTCTGTGTTGAAGCATTTTCTGACAAATGTTAACTTTTACAAGGAGATCAGCTGTCCTAATGAGGTCTTCTTTGGCTTCTGAAAGGTCATCCAAGCCCAAAGGTCGCAGAAGAAGCACGTGGTCTGATTTACACTCATTGAGTGATGTAGAAGATATGCAGCCCTCAGGAGACTATTCTAGCTGCTGTCTATTAGGCTACTAAGGTCAAACAAGTGATTTGCCTAATATGGACCCAACAAGTTAGTTGTTGTGCTGTACTATCCAATGTTTAACCTTTAAAGGCAGGCAATCTACAAAGGGCATGTCTCAGTGTTGCTTCCTTTCAGATGTGAAGAGTACTCTTTTGGTGAATTTGTAAAACAATGCGTTGTATATAAGCTGCCCAATGTATGCCTTAAACAACCTCAAAAACTATGCAAAAACTCTGCTGTGTTTGCTCACAAAGTATAGTTTTACTGTCTTTCCCAATTAATCTTGTCTCATGTAGTATTCTACAGTATTTGTACTTCTTCCCTGGAAATCTCATTATTATTGTATTTCATTTTGTAATACAGCTGGCTTGAGCCCTAAGCAAAATCACAAAAATAATGGTGATCCTATATCTGGAGATATTCCCTATGAGACACCTGTGTGCCTTTCTACTTTTGCTATTCACTGCATACAGTATATGTATTATGACACCTACTTATACATTGAGTCATTAAATCTGATGTCTTTCTGCTATATAGATCAATGTATGTAATCACAAATGGGACAAAATCAACACTCTATGATTCATACCATAGGAAATTAAAGCCTAAGGAATAAGTACCCTTTACTGGGCAATTACCCAAATCCTGTTATGCAGTGATACATTCATGTGCCTGACCTCAGGTTTATATAACTTGTAACACAGTGTTATACCTATTATATCTGGTCAGGTATACATCCTTTTATGCTGCAGCTCATGGCCATTATAGAGGAGCACCATAGATACACAGTCTGACACTTTATATCTGCAGTGACTATATGTATGTGCAGAAGTGTTTGGAGATATACATTGGCTGTCAGTGTAGAGGTTTTTCTGAGTTCATTATACATAATGTAGGTGTACCTAAAATAAGATTAACCCTCTACTTCCCACTCCACTATGGGGAATTTTTAAGATATATTTGTAATCTTTCTTTGTGATTATTTACATGTGAACATGTAATAAAATGTTTATTATTTTTTGTTCTAATATTCTGATCCCTAGTGGTCACTAGACTGAACAACAGAAAAATTATCTGACGGGCCACTGTTGTCTGAAATAAATGATCCTAACATTGAGTGAATCATGTGGGGAATCTTTTGACGCCACTTGGGTCAACTCTGTGTTCTAATGATACGCCTCCTAGCACCTGCTGTGTTTTATACCCCTAGGACAGTACCCAGGGAGAGAGGTCTGATTCACCTGTCTTCCATTCAGTGACAAGCCATTTTTTTAGGTTTGATGGGGTACAGTTGTCGGATATTGGTGCCGATTTATTTAATAATGCCATGCATGGTGGGCTCGTGAGGGTGTCCCAATAAATATGTAATGATGGATTAGTAGGTACCTGCACCCGTGTGGGGTCTGCGCCCTAAGTACGGCCCCAAACTGCACCTTAGTATGGGTGCTATTGCTATCAATTAAAGCTAGAGCTTCCAAAGTCGCTTCCCACAATGCTTTGCATTACATATCTGTCTGAAAGTTCTTGGCAGTATATGATAGTAAATAATAATAAGAGTTATCGAGGGCTCTGTACCTGGTCCAGCTTGTTGTAGAAATCGACATTGGCCGCACAGAGGTACCTCCCGAGCAAAGTGGCGTGTGTGGTGAATATTGTAGCCACAGGAAGTTTCCGATATCTGGAGAGAATTAGCCCAGCTCCTGACTGCCATTCATGGAAATGCGCAATGATATTGGGTGTGTCCTGGAACTGGTCTGCCAGCTAAAACAGTCAGAGAAACATAGTTACATAATACGTACAGACACACGCTTCCGGTACAATGCAATATATTGTATTCATAATGCATTAACATGCCTCATAAAGGGTCTGCTGTATATTTCAGGTCAAATACATTGCATACATTTACATATTGTATTCTTCACTTTTTTCTTCACGGTTTGATTTTTCCCAGAGGTTTCCTGTTAGGAAATGCATTGATCTACAATTATTATATATCTCATTTTAAGTATGGTCACTGTTGATCAATCTGATTATTTCTGGTGTCTCAAAAAACTATTTACGAAAGTTTCTGACTGTAAAACTGTCAAAACAAGTTGAATATAATTACACCATATTTATCAAAAGGAAAACTTCCAGTGTCACTAGTATTTATTTTCTTTCATAAACACGGTCCTGACATCTGCTTGGGTTCGGCGTCCGTTTTGGAGCCGGGAGAGTTTAGTAAATAGTCCCCATAGTTCAGGGGCGGGCTACTCCAGTCCTCAAGGGCCATCAACAGGTCAGGTTTTCAGGATATCCCTGCTTCAGATTTAATAATTAGGCAGCAAAAGATATTAGGAGACAAGGAGGTTACACTGCACTTTACCCCCAAACCTATCAAAATAGAAGTAGTCAAAGTTGTCTGGCGTGCTCCACACAAAAAATAGTGGTATAATTACTATAGACGGCATAAGAAGTTTTGATAAAATATAGTGATACAAATGTGTGTATTATTTACAGTAAGTGGTGTCACATTACCTAATATTATCTAAGATAAAAAAGGTTTGCTAATCAACCTGGCTCCCTGATCCACAGTAAGCTGCCATGCATTACACTCACCACTTCAGCTTTCTAATTACATCACTGTTCAGCACGGTTATAGAAGATATAATGAAAATAATGTATTTTAAGAAACAGACACCAGGCTCAGTTGTATTGTAACTTACTGCCGTGAGCATAAATGATCATTAAACTTGTTATGATGCAAAAGTATAATTACTACTTTTTTATTAAGAAAACATGTATAGTCTTGTTAGTGAATATGTCATAAAAAGAACAATGATACGTTTACACTAATATGTGTCATTTGTGTTGTATTTGCATTGTCCAATAGCAACATGACCAAATACCCCGCTCCTCCTTTTGAAGTTGCCTGTAAAATCCATATGAACACAATGTACCTCTTTTAGGAACCATGCAGTCAGTGACCCGAATATGAGAGCGTCATTAGCTTCTCGGTCGTTGAATGGAATCCCGATATTGCACGCCTCCCAGAATTCTCCTCTCCATTTGTCCAGATTCCAGGCGGCAGAACCGATGTCGAATAGCACTACATAGGGGCTACCTTCTATTAGCCATCTACCAAAATACACCTGGGCATATATAAAACAGGATGTGAAAACAGGCAGGTGTGCTTTTCCGATAGACTGCATCACACATTATGAATGGACATGGATTAGCAACAACATTGGGAACGGTCTCTCTTTGGATAATAATGCCAGTTTTAGGATTCTTTCATATTTCTATAGCTAAGAATGTTATTAAAACATATATTGAGCAATATTAATTTGTAAAACTATGAAGCGTACATGTGTATACAGTAAATATATATTGCAGTTTGCAAATCATCTATGAAGAAGCTTTGTACACCATGAACCATTTGCAGACGCTGTTCATACGGGAGATAAAAAGTCTCGCTATTCCATTCTGTTAAACAAGTTATTTCATGTTATTGGTGAAGGAAACACCTTTCTTGTTTATTAAAATGTAATGTTGTATTTTGGGACCATGGGGTGCAAATAACTAATTACTTTAATGACCTGTTTCACTTTGTTTGTCATGTTGATTTTTTTTTTACACATTTAAGAACGCAATGTGATTGAGATTTTTTGAGCATATTTGTTATCTCACAATATAAAGCACTTTATTTTGTGAAACTTTTTTTTTAACCTTTTTTCGCTAAATATAATAAAAAACTGAAATAATTTTCAGAAATATTTGCTTTAATCATGTTATTTCCAATAGTGAAAGTTATGTTTAATTCTGCTTCAAACCAAAACAAAGTATAATCCGTGCTGAATGGCTGTTTAACCGCGTACAATGTCAATTTTAATGGCCGCGATGTAAACAATGTGATTGGTGATACAGAATTCGGCTAGTTATAAAGGGCTGTCCCGCTTGGGAGAAGGAGCGGCTCAGTGAGTAAAGACACTGACTGGCACTGAGTGTGAGGCAGGGGAACCTGGGAGAAGGAGCGGCTCAGTGAGTAAAGACACTGACTGGCACTGAGAGGTTGAAGCAGGGGAGCCTGGTTCAAATCCTGGTGTCGGCTCCTTGTGACTTTGGGCAAGTCACTTTATCTCCCTGTGCTTCAGGCACCAAAAACATAGATTGTAAGCTCCACGGGGCAGGGACCTGTGCCTGCAAAATGCCTCTGTAAAGCGCTACGTAATACTAATACAAGAACACACTATTATTATTACTTAAAACCCTGCACAGTTTGACAAACTCACAGTTACTAGAATATCACCCAAAGATTCAGTTGTTTTTGTTATAAAAATGGTGATACATTCAAAAAGTGTTACACAAAGCAGGACACAGTGTCACCGAAAAGGTCAAAGGAACTGGTCGTTGTTCAGATAAAAAAAAATTGATACGGAATTACTTTTTCGTAAACAAATGTTTACTATATTTGGGCTCAAACATTACATTTAGACGAGAGCGATTTTTCTGCAGTAGGAAATTGATCTTTTGACTAGGGCTCCAGCGATATTAAACCTTGGCAATGTAAAAAACTGAATTAAAAGTCAAATGAAACCACAGAGATAATAAAATACATTCTGATTTAATGTAATAGGGCACGCTGATATAAATGACTAGTACATTCTGGTTTAAATGACTAGAGATTTTTTGTAAATCACAAACGTTATAGACCAAAATACTATTAATATGTACATTATTTATTGAACGGTGTCATCATATACAAGCATTAAAATATCTCCTTAAATTAATTGCAGCCTCATCCCGAAGCTATTTATTGTGTATTAGTCACTAAAGAGAAAAGTGATGCTGACCTCTTTAGCAGAAAAGGGACATGTAATCCCATTACGGGCACAAGTAGATAAATCTCAGCAAAGACTTTAATAGGATTTGCTGATTTTGCTTTATAGCCTTTTGCAAAAGGTCTTGATCTCCTGCTATGATTTAATGTGCCCATTGAAGAAAAGAAAAAAAGACTCAGAAGTGTTAAGACGTTGTGTAATCTCCTGTAAAACAGATTAGTTACCATAGAAATCAGATTTCCTTTACCTGACACCCATGCGCTTGCATCACATCTATGGATTTTCTAATGGCAGCATTGGGAGACTCGAAGAATTCCACCTGAGTTTTAACGTTATGTTCATAATACGGACCAACCATGAAATAATTCTCTCCCCACTCGTCCGCTGTAATTTTAGCCTTTGTTTGGAGCACGGTGTAAATGCCGCCAACTGGAGCAAAAACAAAAAAAAAGTGATATATTCATAGAATTGGAGCTCTGCACAAAATATAATGATAAAAAGTTATTTATAATTATCTTCACATACACAATGCAACATTTCTGCACAGCAACAGGTGACAAAAGGAAAGGGACGACAGGTGCACTCAAAAAACCTTTACAACACGATGCTTGTGTTCATTGGCTTCTCGACATGGAATTTCACAGCTGTTGATCCATAGGGATTATTAAAGAAATGTATACAGGCCATAACTTTAATGGCTCACTATAACTATTGATGCTATTGTTAAGACCAACTTAATAAATGTGCCAGTGCTGGCTACAGTAGTTGTCAAACACCTACCCACCCTCTTTTCCCACCTAGTCTTTAGAAGATTCATTTTCATGCCTACTGCTCTCGACCATTGCAACTATCTTCACCTCATTATCTCATTTTCCACATGCAGCCCTCCATCCTTAGTACAAATGTACAACCTTAAATCCGTAGTGTTCAGTAATAGTAGGTGCCCGTGTCCTGGGAAATTGTAGATACGTTATAGGCTGTGATACATTTTAGCTGCAAAAGCAGATAAGATCTTATCTGGCATTAAACGGGCAATGGATGGAAGGGAAGTAAACATAATGATGCCCCTTTATAAAGCATTGGTGAGACCACACCTTGAATATGGAGTAATATTTGGGCACAACTCCTCAGAAAAGACATTATGGAACTAGAGAGAGGGCAGAGAAGAGCCACCAAATTAATAAAGGGGACAACAATCTAATTTATGAAGAGAAGCTAGATAAATTAGATTTATTTACATTAGAAAAGAGGCGTCTAAGAGGGGATATGATAACTATATACAAATATATTTGGGGACAGTACAAGGAGCTTTCAAAAGAACTATTCATCCCAAGGGCAGTACAAAGGACTCGGGGCCATCCCTTAAGGTTGGAGGAAAGGAGATTTCACCAGCAACAAAGGAAAGGGTTCTTTACAGTAAGGGCAGTTACAGTGTGGGATTCATTACCCATGGAGACTGTGATGGCAGATGCAGTAGATTTGTTCAAAAAAAGGTTAGAAAGGAAAGGTATACAGGGATATACAGCAAGGCCCCGCTTTTTGGCGCTCCGCTTTTCGTCGATACGGCTGTACCGAGAAGGGGGCCGCCAAGTCCGCGCATGCGCAGAACGGTCCGGTCCGGGGTCGCGCATGCGCAGAATGGAGGGTTTTGCCGATGTTGCGCATGCATAGAACGGCGCATTGCCGGTCTGCACATGCGCACATAACGAAAATCGCCGGATCTGCTTTCCGGCAGGTCCTTAGAACGGAACCCGCCGCATGACTGGGGCCCTGCCGTACCAAATAAGTAACCTGGGAAGGATGTTGATCCAGGGAGTAATCTTATTGCCAATTCTTGGAGTCAGGAAGGAATTTATTTTTCCCCTTTATGAGATAGCATTGGATGATATCTCACTGGGGTTTTGTATTAGCCTTCCTCTGGATCACTATACTGTAAGTACGGATATAGGATAAAGAATCTGTTCCCTAAATTTTAGCATAGGTTGAACTTTATGGGTGCATGTCTTTTTTCAACCTCGTCTACTATGTAACTGTAACTATGTATTGTACCAACTTGAGAGCTCTTCATAGATTTTCAAGACCTATTCATCAAATATTATGTGAATGTCTGGCATTGTCGTTGCCCAATCTTCGGTACACCAAGTAGGTACAGGCATACCCCGCATTAACATACGCAATGGGTCCTGAGCATGTATGTAAAGCAAAAATTTACTTAAAGTGAAGCACTAACTTTTTTCATTTATCAAAGCATGTACTGTATTGCAATCGTCATATACGTGCATAACTGATGTAAATAATGCATTTGTAACAGGCTCTATAGTCTCCCCGCTTGCGCACAGCTTCGGTACAGGTAGGGAGCCGGTATTGCAGTTCAGGACGTGCTGACAGGCGCATGCGCGAGCTCCCTTTTGCCTATTGGGCGATATGTCCTTACTCGCGGGTGTACTTAAAGTGAGTGTCCTTAAACCGGGGTATGCCTGTACTTTAGTCAAGCAGAGCTAAATGCAGACTGAGTATGCCCCAAAAAGGTACAGATATAGCAACACTTACTCTTCTCTGCGCCAGGGCAAACCACTGCGGGGGATCAAATTTGGAAGCATGGACCCCCAGCAGTGGGACCGCGGTATCTATCTCAGGCTCTGGAGACAGTAAGGCTTGATACATCTGTAGCACCAAAAATGAATGTAACAACTATAAGATCCATGTATCAAGGTCAAGGCAAGTTAGCGGATGTTATAATGATCCTACTGTATTAATCAGATTTTGTATATTGTTAGCAATGAAAAGTCCCTACTAAGGAGGTTTATGCCAGATCAGAACTGGACAACTTTTCTGATGCAAAGAAAAGACTGGAGACAGAATTTCATACATCCGTTATAAGTGAAGCCGTCATACTTAAACCCTTCTTAACTGAAATTACGCACTAGTCAAAAGAGGTTAAAAGTACATGGCTGAAACGACCTGGTCTTAACGATAATTTAATGCCACTTTGACTTCCCTAAAGCCATTACACAGAAGCTGGAAGCTCAATAATTAACATGTGAAAGCACTGGGTAACAAAGTACAGAGGTTTCAAATTCATTGGTTACAGGCTGTTTTTGATGCACCCGCAAGCAGGAAACGCAATGCATCAAGGCGAACGTGTTGTCTCCGTACGTAAAACCATTAGGCCCTTTATTCTGTGAGCTGTGAAAACAACGTCCCCGCGCTGCTGAAGAGCTCAGCTTCATTTAAATGAACGGAACTGAAATCTTCAGCCTCACAGCATATTGAGTTGGGGGCTTCGTGTTGGTATATTGTTAGGGTATCAGACTAATAATTAGGAGGAAAGCAGGTCCCGCCGATATCTTGTTTACCAGGGACACTTGAAATCGCTGAAATTTGCTATTTCTTTCATGGTAACTTGGTTAAATGGTTTCCCCATTGCTTATCTCCATTGGTGAGATCACATATGCATCACTACCGAGACAGAGTGTAAACAACACTGACTCGCGCATTGCGCAACGTCACTTCCGGTTAGTGAGACGGCCGCGTCACTTCCGGTTTTCGATCATCACGGCTGTTTGCAAATTCAGCAAATTGGCATCACTATAAGAGGGCGAATATGGCACACCTACCTGTACTCTCTGACGAAGCGCCACATAGGCGTGAAACGCGTAAGAGACGGAGGTTTTTCTGCACCCATTCCTGTCTGCACCATGATGTTATAATAAAGGACTTTTTTTACCATACCGCTGCTGTCCCGTGGAATCCTGTTCCTTTGCTGTGCGCTGCATCCCTGCATTCGTGGCTACCTGACCTTTACTCAACCTGCAGAAGCACGCATCTTGGAAGGCGCTATGGGCATGGTCACGTGAGTTGGTACTTTAAATTGGTACTTTGAGGTATTTTTATTGGTGTTAACAGTCGTTTGTCAGACCCAGTCCACATTGGCAGTGAGGGGGTGGGGCTCATATATCTCCATTACCCACACTCACCAGGACATTTTATTCAGGTCATAGACATATACGCTCACCCATATATACCTTATTTACTCACTTATACACCTTAACCCAGCCTATTACCGTTCTTCTATCAAGAAACCAATGCATTATTACATGTCCAACATCTAAGGTTTTTAGAGCACTATTACTGAACTATGTTCTCCTACCTTGACATGAAGTATGTTGGACCGGCACTCACAGAAGTAAAATCAACAAGTACATTTATGCAAAAGTGATTAATCTAAATCCAATTATACAAAAACAGTATCATCAGGAAAAAGACACTAAACTCCTACAGCAGATGGCATAGCTACGGTGGCATTCCTGGGTCCGTGGCCCTTTCCTCAGGCTTACACCAGCAGCCCTGGCCCTTTCCTCAGGCTTACACCAGCGGCCCTGGCCCTTTCCTCAGGCTTACACCAGGGTCCGTGGCCCTTTCCTCAGGCTCACACCAGGGTCCGTGGCCCTTTCCTCAGGCTTACCCCAGGGTCCCTGGCCCTTTCCTCAGGCTCACACCAGCAGTCCGTGGCCCTTTCCTCAGGCTCACACCAGTGGTCCGTGGCCCTTTCCTCAGGCTCACACCTGGGTCCGTGGCCCTTTCCTCAGGCTTACACCAGGGTCCATGGCCCTTTCCTCAGGCTTACACCAGGGTCCGTGGCCCTTTCCTCAGGCTTACACCAGGGTCCGTGGCCCTTTCCTCAGGCTCATACCAGGGTCCGTGGCCCTTTCCTCAGGCTTACACCTGGGTCCGTGGCCCTTTCCTCAGGCTTACGCCAGGGGCCCTGGTATGCCAGCGTAGCTATGCCATCTGCTGTAGGAATTTAGTATCTTTTTTTTTCTGAAGATGTTTTTTTATTATTACTGGATTAAATTAATCACTTGTGCATAAATTTACTTGTTGATTTTACTTTTTTGGAGTGCCGGTCGAACACACTCCTTGTCGATTTTTCTGTGCCGAACGGTGGGGGTACGGGACCGGGCACCAAAAGACAACTACGTCTTGTAGAACAGGTGAGTGCATGTTCCAAATAAACATTCATACAATTCATTTTACAGAACAAAAACCTCAAAGATTGTGATAGTTTTACTTTGTATGAGTAATATGTTATAAAGCGGCAGTTTCTCCCCCTGCCCCTTCCCTTTTTCTAACCAAGTTGGGAAACGAGGTCCCAGTATCCAAAACACATTCATTTCAGCCCTGGGGACCCCCTCGTTCCCGAGATACGGTAAAAATAGAGCGTTCCCCTTAAGGGAAAACAGAATAGCCGTTTAAATCTCCCGCAATACACAGCCCATAGGAAGCGGCACCTCCTCCGTATATTTAAATACCAGGAAGTACACACGCTACTTTTACCGGCATGTGTCATTAATATGAACATAGAAATTAGTGCGTTTCCGCTCCGCGGTCCCCTGCTCCCCGTCCTGGTACAAAAAAGAGCAAGGGGAGAAGGGGGAGAGGAGGGGAGAGGGGACTGCCACTTTAACACATCATTATATAAGATAAAACCATCAAAATATTTGATATTTTTTTGGACAAATTCATTTTCATGAATAAAATAGCAAATTTCAGCTGTTTCAAGTTATTTCCCCAAGATTTTTTCACCAGGAGAAGGAAGATATTGCCACGGCTGTAGTGATGAGAGTAGGCTAGTGGGATAAGTACTGTAGTTATGGAAAAGCACAGCTGTTACATGGACATCTTAGATTGTAAGCTCTTGGGGGCAGGGACTCCTTTTCCCTAATGTTACTTTTATGTCTGAAGCGCTTATTCCCACTATGTGTTACGTTATTATGTCACGTGCATTACTGCTGTGAAGTGCTGTGTACATGGATGACATTATATAAATAGACATACATACATTTTCTCCCTTGGAAAACTCTTCGTAAACTAGTGTTTTGCTGCCATCTAGCTGTCCCATAAGAACAATATGCTGCATAAAACCCTAGAATTGTAATGTGGGCATATTATTCAATAAACGTAATGCTGTGTCATCGTTTACTATGCATTGGAATTTGACATCACTCTCACAGCGGGTGTCTTAGTTCTGGTACAATTCCAAAGTACGGGGAAACCTGCTTGTGCACACACAACACAGACAAAGAATTTCTTCAAAGTGCCGGTCTCCTCAAAGATAGAGTAACAACGAGAGCTGTACTCACAAGTTCATAATGTTCTCCATTAATGTGACAGCCAAGAACAGTGGAAAGAACACGTTTCAGGTCCCCTGTGGACCTTTCATCAGGTGATGATTTTTATTTTCTGAAGAATCTTCTATCCAAAAAATCAAAGCTCCAATACCCCTTGTGTGTCTACCATACCATGCCAAAAACTGCCATACCACACCATACCATACCAAACCATGCCATACCATTCCACACCACGCTACACCATACATAAAAATCATCACCTGATGAAAGGTCCATGTGGGACCTAAAACGCTGTTTTTCCCCTGTTCTTGGCTGTCACATTAAAGGAGAATTTCATTATGAACTTGTGAGTAGAGCTCTACTTTGTATCTCTGTCCATTTGAAGAAATTGTTTGTCTTAGTTCTGGGCCAGTAGGACCTAAGCTTCACAAAACTGGAGCTCCTGGAGGCCTCATGTCCCCCAACTCCTCTCATGCACCTTGCACTTTTCATTCTGTTTAAACTGTTGAGTATTACAATCAGCGTTTACTATTCTTGTTTTCTTCTTCTACATTTCTGTAAATAGAGATATATCAAGTCAATCATTAACCACTGGCAACTGATCCCTGCGTCTCTTTCTGTGATTATTGGTTTTTGACTTTCATTTACCATAGCAAGGTCGTTCCATTGCAACCCGTCACAAATCAGGGGATAATATTAACTGAAAATGCATAATCTTATGATTAATATATATTTACATATTCCCTGCTCATAAATGGTTTCTTTGGTTTGCATTTTCATTAATACAGCAATGCTACTCAAAAAGTTACAATGATGCAAAAATCCCATAAATGATGAGGTCAAGAAAGTTTACAAAACAGTATATACTGTATCTTCCACAATATTATGTCAAAAATTACAGGTCAAAAGTACATTTACAAACCTTTATTTGTCACTTCCCAAGCTATCTCAAAGAGCAATAAGTCCTCCACTGGAAGGTCTTCATCTTCCCACTGAGGAAGCCCATTGAGAGATGTCACAGAGAGAGATCTACTCAGAGGCATTTTGCTGTAAATTGCAACCCTTAAGTCAAGAGTTCCAATGTTATATGGAACAGCGTCCCTCTGGTTTGGCTAATGCTCTAGCCCTCTTCCCTTCAGGTACGTGCAGCGTGTTGGTAAATGAGAAAGGGACAGACTCAGTTTTACTAGATAATCTGGAGCTTAGTGGTTTGCTGCCTGACACGAAGAATTAAATAGACGCAACTAAATCCCACATGGACTTGCTTAGTTGACAGCTCCAAACTGCAAGCGGATCACAGGTTGGTTGTCCACCAGGTTTGTGTGTTAGGTCCTAAGTGGGACAGATGCCAATTCCAGAAACCTTTGACATGTACGAACCACAAATGATTAGCCAGAGACACTCCCGGTCATACTTTGCTTTTTCGTCAATCATTTTTTGGATAACATTTCTAAATTCAAATTGGTGTTTTTTCAATGGATAATCGTATTTAAGAATGGGTATTTTATATGAACGAATTGAATGTTGTGTTTCTTTACCTCCTTACGTGTGCCATTTGTAAAATATTCCAGGAAAATCACACCCCCCTCACACAATGCAGAACATCTCTCTGTGTGTACTCGGATACAGAGAACAGCTGCAAACTATTTACTGTGTAGATGTCATGAAACTGGAATGCTAAATCAACTGGATTTACTAAAGATACAATGTACAGGGTTCTCATCCCTCACCCTCGTACATGTCTACAGAGGCCAAAACATTGTCTGTTTGTTTGTGCCCAGTAATACAGATGTAAGCTTGTTTCATATTTCTGATGTGCCCTGTTCTCTATATTTCTAGATTGTGTTGGATCTAACACCATGGCTGAATAAGACGTGTGCCAAAGTGACGCCCTTTTCCTATTCTTTGCTTGTTCATTTTTCTTCTTCAGCAGTTTGCAATATTTCAATGAATAGTTTTGGATGCAGTCAGTGGCGAGTTTCATATATTGGCGTGGGAGTAAATTTAATGACCGGCCCTATAACACTTACCAAACTGTAACCTTCAGACAATGAAAACATCTCCAGACTTTTCCCTTCTAGTCTGTAAACAGTCTCTCTGAACACCACTCCCAACTTAAATTACTTCCCTCCCGGAGATCTTAAAACTCCAACATGAGCTGACACTCACCCCCCCCCCCCCCCCAATTCTCATTTTTCCTGATGTGCCCCATTATATTTGTGCTCCAAGTGGCAGCAGAGCTAACAATCCATTCTCCAGTGCCAGGCTGATTTTCAGTGCATTTCGCTGGCAGGGGCCTTCTGTTGCGACAAAAATGTTTTTCAACGTTTTTTTTAAACACCCAGCATTTAATTTCTTCTTTTTTTTAATGATATTTTTTGTAATTATTTAAAACATTTAAAAATGGCCATTTATCCTGAATGGCGCACTATATAAAATGAGTTAGCATGTTTGCAATAGGTTTGCCATTCCATGTATGTATGTATATCTGTATTTATATTGCACCCACAGTGTACTCAGCGTTGTACAAAAGAGACAACACAGTACAGGGAATTGTAATACAATAAATGCAACAAATAAAATCAGACAATAGGAAAGGAAATCCCTGCCCCAGAGAGCTTACAATCTAAATTCCATAAAAGCTTTACACTGCCACTTCCTAACTTACAATGAATCCATTATTATTTTTTAGAACTCAGTTTATTGGCTTTTTCATATAGTTACGAACGGCTGGGTGGGGAGCACAGAACATAACGGGGTGGGGAGCACAGAACATAACGGGGTGGGGGTTAGGGGGAAGATGACAGGTTACATACATATCCATACAATGTTGCAGTATGTCATTAGTATAGTACAATACCTGGAGGGTAAGGGAGATAATCCATTATTTAACGGGCCGATAGTTAGGGGTTATGGTTACCAACTACACAGATCCAGGATAAGCAAAATATTTAACTTCCTCACATCCCATTTTCTCTCCAATAGCCTGCTCCATGATATATATTGACGTTGCTGCAGTGCATGTTACCTATAAAATATTACCCCTAACCATAACTAATTGATGCTGCCCTTGTGCTAGAGGCTCTAGGGCAGAAGTGGCAAACTCCAGTCCTCAAGGGCCACCACCAAGTCAAGTTTTAAGGATGTCCCTGCTTCAGCACAGGTGGCTCAATCAGTGGCTCAGTAGAAGAGCTTCCTTCAGCAAAGGTGGTTCAATCAAGGACTGATCCACCAGTACTGAAAGAGGTTCTTCGAAAACTGAGCCACTGATTGAGCCACCTGTGCTGAAGCAGGGATATCCTTAAAACGTGACCTGTTGGTGGCCCTTGAGAACTGGAGTTGGCCGCCCTGATATAGAGCTTCCTTTTGTTTGAATGCAAAACACTACCGTGCCGGCCACTGCCAAAATCAAATGTTCCTTTATGTTCCATGATAGGAAGATGAACGCCTGTAACCCCATGTCATTATTTGGGGTACAAATCTGGAGTCAGGTGTTTGCTTAGTATAATGTATAAACAGCAAACCAAAATGAGTACCGTAGGTTAAAGTTGCTTTTGGTAGGTGTAAATAGCTCCGCCCACTCTCCTTCTCTAAAACTTTTGTTCCAGAATTTTTTGTTTGATGCCTTATTAAATAATCTATCTTTAACCATAGTCTTTTTCTAGCACTCCTTCTATGTAATAAGTCTTCTTCATATTGCAACTTATATTGAAATCTCATCGACTGGTTGGGGGTCGGGGGGGAGGGGGTAACTCCATATAATATTTTGGGCCTCAAAGTTAAATTATGACGTTTCCTAATTCTTTTTATGATGGTATGCTTTTTTTTTTTGTATTCCAGCATCCTATTGTTATTTTACTCTATTGCAGCTTATTTGGAATTTTTACCATTATGTTTCAAAAACTCAGAAACCAAATCGAGTTTTGGTAAAAAAACAAAAACGCATTTGTTTTTTTTTAAAGAACCAAAAATCACCCATGAAAGTGCACCCCCTTCAGGTATACATTGTAATCCTTTACTGGGAAACTACATAACATTTTTATACTTAACCTGTGCCCATTGAACAAGATATGAAGTATTTTATTGTACTGCTAAAAGAGAGTGATGAATACTGTATAATCAAATTAAAATGTATTCTACTCATTTTTATTGACTCTCCCCTGAAGGGATGTTAAAATGATGTAGGCATTAAATAGAATAATAGAATTGCATTAAATATGAGAGCAGTATCATTCTAGATAATGACACTTAATAGATATTTAATTACTTTTCCCTTTAAGTGTATTTACAGGGCACAACATATACATTTTAAAACCATGTTAGTTGTTAAAGGCTAAGTTTACAATGCCTCACAGTCCCACAGTAAAGCCATTATATTCATGTTCTAATATATTCTTTACGGCATTCGATGATGTCATAAAATCTGCGTTAACAGAGCAGTTTTTTTCTTATTCTCCTACATTGCCCATCTATCTATATATATATTTCTCAAACCGTTGTATGCGTGTCTGTTTGTCCTGTGTCTCCCTGTGTCTAGGGGCAATCGCATTGGACCTTTGGCCCGTCACTCCGCCTCAGGCCAATGAGATGGCTCCCTTGGCCCGCCCGCCCCCGCACACCTCTCATTGGCCGGTGTGGTCACACACACACCGCGTGCTCCTCTCCAAGATGGCCTACCACACGATGTGCAGCAGCCCAGGTAAGACAGTACACCCTGAGCCTCACACCCCTCCCGCAGGCATGTCGCCTCACACCTTACACCCTGCACCTTACACCCTGCGCCTCACACCCCTCCTGCCTCACACCTTAAACCCCTGCCGCAGAACACCCCTGCGCGTCCCACCTCAACCGCCCAGGAACAAGCGGCGGAGTAGCCGGCCGGGGGAGCGCATCATTACCTCGCACCTCAGGCCAGGACCACACATGGCGCTTCCTGTCACCGCCTGCACGCGCCTCCATTGGCCGGATGACCCATCGGGGGACCAAGCGGCAGGCGGGGGGGGGGGGAAGCGGCCGAGACATCGGGGAACGGGGGGGGGGAAGGGAGAGGCCTGAGCCATCGCAGAACAAGCAGGGTGGGCGGCCAGCCGCCGAGCCTGCGGGGGAACAGATGCCCGGACGGGGGGGAGGGGGGCACGTGGATACATAAATTATGACAATACATATGCCCCATGCTCCTCCCCTTCCACTCCCTTCCCCCCCCCCACCTTCACCCCCCTCCACTCCCTCCCCCCCTCCACCTTCACCCCCCCTCCACTCCCTTCCCCCCTCCACTCCTTCCCCCCCACCTTCACCCCCCCTCCACTCCCTCCCCCTCCCCCTCCCTCCACCTCCAACCCCCCCTACCTCCACCTCCACCCCCCTCCACTCCCCCTCCCCCTCCCTCCCCTTCCCTCCACCCCCCTTCCCTCCACCACCCCCTTCACCCCCCTCCTCCACTCCCCCCCTCCCCCCTCCACTCCCCCCCTCCACTCCCTCCCCCCCTCCACTCCCTCCCCCCTCCACTCCCTCCCCCCTCCTCCACTCCTCCCCCCTCCCTCCCCCCTCCACCCCTCCCCCCCCCCTCCACTCCCTCCCCCTCCCACCCCCCCTCCACCCTCCCTCCACCTCCAACCCCCCCTCCATCCACCTCCAACCCCCCCTCCTTCAACCTCCACCCCCCCACCCTCCACCCCCCCTCCACTCCCCCTCCCCCTCCCCTCCACCCCTCCCTCCCCCCTCCACTCCCTCCCCCTCCAGCCCCCCTCCCTCCACCTCCAACCCCCCCTCCCTCCACCTCCACCCCCCCCCTCCACTCCCCCTCCCTTCCTCCCTCCACTCCCTCCCCCCCTTCACCCCCCCTCCTCCACTACCTCCCTCCCCCCTCCACTCCCTCCCCCTCCACTCCCTCTCCCCCTCCACTCCCTCCCTCCACTCCTCCCCCCCCTCCACTCCCTCCCCCCCCCTCACTCCCTCCCCCCCTCCACTCCTCCCCTCCTCCACTCCTCCCCCCTCCCCCCTTTAGCTTTAGTCTTCTATAGAGATATCTAAATGTACACGCACGCACACACGCGCGCGCACGCACACACGCACGCACACACACACACACACACACGCGCGCACACACACGCACACGCACCCTTGGGAGATATGGCGCTACTGCATATGTGCTGCTGTACCTGCGGCTTACAGGAGGCCTGAGCCTCCGCTGCTGGGAGCCTGGGGTGTACCTGAGTAATCACTTGGTAGCGCCTCCACCTGTATGGGATCCCACTATGTGGGATAACCCCGTTACAGGAACCCCCCGCAATAAAACACACGCTGGTACGTATAACATTTTTGCTGCAGGCAAAAGAATACTGAACATTATATATATATATATATATATACACACACAGTTCGACCCACCAGGTCACGCACGGCCGCGCCCTCCAACAACCCCCAACCTGGTGTCCACACACTGGCGATATAGTCCTTCCTCCATAGTCCTGAGGGGTCCTTGGGCACCCAACCACCCCGGTGTCCAAAAAAAGCAACTCCCGCCCAAATGTGTGAGACAGCGCTGCCCCACTAATGTGTGTACAGTTGGTGCACTTGTTGTACCTGCCGGGTGCTTTGACACCCGGTAAAGCCGGCAGTAGATAGAGGCCTTCGGTCCCATGGCGTCAGCGACGAGTCCGCCACCCGCGTTGGGTGGTGTCTGGAAGGAGGGGCCCACCTTGGATAGTGTCTCTCAGTATGGTGGCCTGGTCCCAGACCGACGCAGCATCTGTCCACAGCCGCGTCCTGACTGTACCCTAACTGAGATGCTAAGCGGGTAATGTTCCTATCTAGGGGCAAGTCCTAGCGCAGCCATAATCTATGTTGGAGTCGGGCCTAGCTGGGGCCTATGGGGTCTCTGGCTAGTTCAGGGGTCACGGAATCCTGCACATGCACACCCTACCCCTTCTCGTTCCAGCTCCGACCGGTGTGCTCCAAGTGCACGTATAGTCTCTATCTGTGTGCAGGGGGAAGGTTGTAGCCCCATTGGCTGTGCTGATTCACATGGTCTCTGCCCCTGGGCATGCTGGGGGCTGTAGTCCCCACAGGTACCTTCCCTGGGATGGCCGCCTACTCTGCGCATGTGCGATCACTCTATATATGGCGGCGCCCTGCAAAGGGAGCCACCGGCGACTCGGTCGCCTCCGCACACTCCCAGAGGAAAGAGGGCCCAGGGGAAACCCTGCTATATACACATACACATACACATACTGATTAGCAAAGGAATCTATGGCTAAAACAGAGGTTAGGAAAGCAGAAAAAAAACAGAGTTGTACTGTAGATAAGGTAGGGTGAGAAAGTGGTGTTTGAAGACATTGGAAGGGTAATAGAACGGTGACAAGGAACAGCATGGAGGGGTAAGGGGATGCTATGGAGCGAGGAAGGGGGGGAAAGGTGTGGGTAAGAATGTTGGCAGAGAGGCAGGCAGGATAATGTACAGACATTCTATACTCCACCACGAAGAAGGAAGATTCTGCTCACCTCTGGGACATCATTTCTCACAGCCAGATCGTTCCATAAATGATTTAAAATCAAAATCGTCAATGGAATGTTTAAACGCACCCAAGAACGAAAACATATGAACTCAATGACTTAATGGGGATATGGGGTTTCTCACACACTATCACAATTGTTTGTAATTACAGTATCCCGTCTGCCTCTCTGCCAATGTTCTTATCCACAACTTTCCCTCCCCCGCAGCATCCCCTTCCCCTCCATGCTGTTCCTTGTCACTGTTGTATTACCCTTCTAATGTCTTCAACACTTTCTCACCCCACCTTATCTACAGTACGTTTCTGCTGTGTTTTTTTCTGTTCTCCTAACCTCTGTTTTAGCCATTGATTCCTTTGTAAACCAGTATTGCTGACCTGAGGAAGAGAGGAGAACTCTCGAAAGCTTGTCCTATGACATAAATTGTTAGCCCAAATAAATAAGGTATCAGCTAATACTGAAGAACTCATTTATTCTGCACTATTGCAACTGGACTAATACGACTATTTCCGTTTTATATCATGTATAACCTTCTCCTAAAGATTGTTATGCTCTCTTGTTGTTACTATTATTATTATTATTATTATACATTATTTTGTTCTCTCAAATTCAGAAGTATATATAAAAACGTATAAGTATATGTGGATATGTTTTGCTTATAGGATGTCCTTTTTTAATTATTAAACATATGGTTTTCGGAAGGGTTTAATATAGCTTTTTGATGTATTTTTAGTACTATAGTACTGGTACGTAACCGGCTTAACCTTCAGCGATTAATAGGCCTGGGGGTTATAAACAGAGAAAGAGAGGGGTTTAGAACGGGGGCGGGAAACGCCAGTCCTCCAAGGCCACCAATATCTTTGGATATTAACCTCATTGTCAACAGTATCACACAGGCTGCATGGTATGAAATGAATAGGCTTCAGCTCAGGAGACCCCCTGCTTCAATTCGGTATTAACAAATGGAGAGAAGAAAAAGAACAGCCTGGATTGTCTCTTTAAAGTGTGGCCAACTTTCCCCAAATCCTTTAACAAGTCTCTTAGTCGTCTTCCCATTCCTAATCGCTAATGGGACAGTGACATGGCTAGCATGGCAGAGTATTGTCATGGCAGAGTATTGTTATGGCAGAGTATTGTTTTCTGTTACTGGGATAGAGAATTCCATTCTGAAGTAGTAACCTGGAGAACGGTCTCATTTAGGACACCCCCTCCTGATTGGCTGCTGGGTAATGCAGGTAATCAGGATGGAAAAAGCTGCCTTAGCAGCAGCCCTGCTCAGGGGAATACCGCAGCCCCCCAAGCCGGTCAGGTCACTTTGTCCAGAGAGGTAATACCGGACACATACATGTCCAGAGAGGTAATACCGGACACATACATGTCCAGAGAGGTAATACCGGACACATACATGTCCAGAGAGGTAATACCAGACACATACATGTCCAGAGAGGTAATACAGGACACATACATGTCCAGAGAGATAATACCAGACACATACATGTCCAGAGAGGTAATACGGACACATACATGTCCAGAGAGGTGATACGGACACATACATACCTCTAATATTTTACTGGACAGTGTCCAAATGAGGGCCGCAGACAGATTTCCCGGGGGCCAGGACTAGAGTTACATCTGGGCCCCACTCCCCTCCCGGTGTCGGCGGGATTGCGAGCCCTCCACCATTTGCACCTCGCGAGCCCCCTCTATTTCCCTTCTCTTCCCATGTATTTCTCTCCCCTCCGTCTCACTCTTACTCCCTCTTTTCCTCACTCACTTCCTCCCTCACCCCCTCTCTCCTCTCACTCGCCCCACCTTCCGTCAATTACCCCACTCTCACTCAATCCCCCCCACAAAATACACATAAAAAGACCCCCACTCCCCCCAATAAATATAAAAAAGACCCCCACTCCCCCCAATACATATAAAAGACCCCAACCCCCAATATACATAAAAGACCCCCCCAATACATATTAAAAAAACACCCCACCAATACATATAAAAGAACCCCCCAATACATAAAAATACCACCACTCCCCTCAATACATATAAAAAGACTCCCCACCCCCAATACATATATATATATAAAAAAAAGTAGACTTACCTTGGGTATGGTCAGGCTGGGCCTGTGATTGCAGGGGTCCGGCGGCCGGCACTGAAAGTTGGGGACGACCGCTGGCCAGGCCCGGCTCTTGGCCGCCCCAGGGTCCCGGCTCTCTATCAGCTGCAGGCCTCTTCCTCACTGAGTCCCATGCCGAGCTTCAACGTCAGCATGCACCGGAAGCTGAGGCCCAGCTTACTTCCGACATCAGAGGCCCGGCGCGCGCCGGCACACTTGGAAACTCGGCGGGGGACACAGCGAGGAAGAGACTGCATCTGATGGAGAGCTGGGGCCCGGCCGTGACCGGCAGCCGGGCCTGGCCAGAGGTCGGGCCAGATTGCAGCACCGGTCGCCGGGCCCCATACAGTCAGTGGGCCCGGGACGCTTGTCCTTTCTGTCCCCCTCTGTTGGCGGCCCTGGTCCAAATACAGGACATCCGGTTCAATACTGGACACCTGGTAACCCTAAGTACCATTTGACTAGAGCTGTGCATACCTGCAGAGAATCGCTTTGCTGCTGTTTTGATCAAACCTTCCAAACTCAAAATACACAGAAAAATTTTGATATTAACTTTTGGTGCCAAAAGTTCTAGAAAAACGGGTCAGATTGTTCAAAATTAGTTTTCCTTTTTATATTTTTCTTTGTTCAAAGTTTGATCAAACTTCAAATTTTAAATTGACATATTTTTGTAACTGACAAAGGTCTCTAGTTTACCATATTATTCCTCCTGCTACCGAAATAATAGAAGCAAATGCAATTTTAGCACCCTTTGTGTATACAGCTATGTATACACGCTGCCCCCTGGTGGATATAGGGAGTTTATCTACGTTGCACGCCACAGAGTGAAGTACATGATGGACACGGCGTCCGGCCAATAACTGTGACCCAGGAAAGGATTGCTAACATTGGAGAGTACGATGAATGAGGTCACAGGAGGAGGAATGGGGAGATAGAGAAAGGGTGGAGGATTTAAAACAGGACAGAGTTCCAGATCCAAGCTGTAACAAACTTCCCCTAGTCTGTTTAATAATTAGTCCTTATGCCCTGACTATATAGCCCCTGAGATTGGCTGCAGGTGCTAGCCCTCCGCCTAGGGGGACCCGATTTTGAAAATGAAAAACCGGGACACATTTTTTTTTTTTACATAACAGTTTATTTATTGTAGTACACTTATACTTTACTACCATTATTCCTTGTTACGTGTGTGTGTGTGTGTGTGTGTGTGTGTGTGTGTGTGTGTGTGTGTGTGTGTGTGTGTGTGTGTGTGTCGGGTGACCTCACTAATCGAACAACAAAAAAAGCCAGATGTGAATGATTCTGTACCCATTAACCAGTGTCAGGATGCCCCCTCTTCACAATTTCTAAAGCAGCAATCCCACCTGGGATCTTACCTGATCCGCAGTCCCTCAAGGTACTATACTGGAGGGGAGGTGTTCCCTACCTGTCTTCCGATGTCTCCCACGTGAAACTTGAGTCAGATCTGGAAGAAAGCAGGATAGGTTACTTCGGTGTAGGTATACGGCAGTTAAGATATGACATAGAGGGTGAGGAGACAGGGAGGGAGAGGGAGACAGGGAGGGAGAGGGAGACAGAGAGGGAGACAGAGAGGGAGACAGAGAGGGAGACAGAGAGGGAGAATAGAGGGAGAAGGAGAAGAGAGGGAGAGGGAGAAGAGAGGGAGACAGAGAGGAGAGAGGGAAACAGAGAGGGAGACAGAGACAGAGAGGGAGAGGGGGACAGGGAGGGAGAGGGGGACAGGGAGGGAGAGGGAGACAGGGAGGGAGAGGGAGACAGGGAGGGAGAGGGAGAAAGGGAGGGAGACAGGGAGGGAGAGGGAGAGAGAGGGAGACAGGGAGAGAGAGGGAGACAGGGAGAGAGAGGGAGACAGAGAGGGAGAGGGAGACAGAGAGGGAGACAGAGAGGAGACAGAGAGGGAGAGGGAGACAGAGAGGGAGACAGAGAGGTAGAGGGAGACAGGGAGGGGGAGACAGGGAGGAAGAGGGAGGGTGAGGGAGACAGGGAGGGTGAGGGAGACAGGGAGGGTGAGGGAGACAGGGAGGGTGATATACACACACACTGATATACACACACACACACACACACACACTGATACACCCTGCCTCCGCCTGCTCTGCCCGCCAGTGCAGGGCAGCCACCACTGCCCGCCCCCGAGCCCATCTCCCGCACCAAGGGGACGGGGGGAAGTGAGCACCAGGAGAGGCAAAGGTGGGAGAGCTGGGGGGCAAAGGTGGGAGCGCCGGGGAGCAAAGGTGGGAGCGCTGGGGGACAAAGGTGGGAGCGCCGGGGAACAAAGGTGGGAGCGCCGGGGGGCAAAGGTGGGAGCGCCGGGGGGCAAAGGTACAAGGTGGTACAAGGTAGGTGGTACAAAGGCAGGCGCACCCCCTTACCACCCCCTATTACCCCCCCCCTCCTGGCTGGGACCTGGGACAGAAGGGGAACACTCACCGCGCAGCCGACAGAGGAGCCAGGAGCGGGAAGACAAACACACTCATGTGTGCTCTGCACAAAGCGGAAGCCCCGCCCCCGGCTTCCTCTGACATGCCTGTGACCAATCCCCTGCGGGCCGGCCAACATTCTAAGTCCCGCCCCGGCATTCTCCTTCATTCAATCCCCCCGGCAGCATGCATTCATTCATACACACACATAGAAAATACTTACCGGCCGTCGCATTCTCCTCGCCGCTGCCCCGCAATACCGGGACCAGGGACAAAAACCGGGACATTTCCGGGATGGATCTGAAACCGGGACAGGACAGAAAAAACTGGGACTGTCCCGGCAAAACCGGAACAAATGGTCATCCTACCTCTGCCTTAATTAGCTGCCTGTCTTTTGAGCCGGGGACTTTCCAGCAGTTATGCAGCTTGCTTGACAAAGCTTTGTTAGTACTGCTGGTTTGCAAGTGATTGGTTTGTAAACCCCCTCACAGAAGCAAAATAAGGAGAGATACCAGTACTGAGGAGCCTGGTGGTTAGGGTGACCAGATGTCCGGTTTAGCTGGGACAGTCCCGTTTTTTTAAGGTCTGTTCCGACTGCCCGACATTCTTTAAAATGTCCCGTTTTTTTGTGGCTGTCCCGGTTTTGACCATCAGAGCAGGGGGGGCAGCAGAGAGCAGAGAATGCATGGAGGAGAGCAGGGTCTGAGCAGCGGAGCCCCAGCAGTGAGACCCGGAAGTGTCAGTGAGAACTTCCGGTGTCTGCTGCCAGGGCTCAAGATGGCTTCCCCCACCCATGCAGGTATGGTCCAGAATGGGGGGAAACATACTCACTCACACAATGGGAGGGGGGAAAGAGAGGTAGAGACACAGCATGGGGGGGGGGGAGACACAGGGACAGCATGGGGAGAGAGACACAGAGGCACAGCATGGGGAGAGAGGCACAGCATGGGGAGAGAGGTCCAGCATGGGGAGAGAGGCACAGAGGTACAGCATGGGGAGAGAGGCACAGCATGGGGAGAGAGGCACAGAGGTACAGCATGGGGAGAGAGACACAGAGGTACAGCATGGGGAGAGAGGCACAGCATGGGGAGAGAGGTACAGCATGGGGAGAGAGGCACAGCGTGGGGAGAGAGGCACAGCATGGGGAGAGAGGCACAGCATGGGGAGAGAGGCACAGCATGGGGAAAGAGACACAGAGGTACAGCATGGGGAGAGAGGCACAGCATGGGGAGAGAGGCACAGCATGGGGAGAGACACAGAGGCACAGCATGGGGAGAGAGACACAGCATGGGAGAGAGGCACAGAGGTACAGCATGGGGAGAGAGACATAGCATGGGAGAGAGGCACAGAGGTACAGCATGTGGAGAGAGGCACAGCATGGGGAGAGAGGCACAGCATGGGGAGAGAGGCACAGCATGGGGAGAGAGACACAGAGGTACAGCATGGGGAGAGAGACACAGCATGGGGAGAGAGGCACAGCATGGGGAGAGAGGCACAGCATGGGGAGAGAGGCACAGGGGTACAGCATGCAGAGAGAGGTACAGCATGGGGAGAGAGGCACAGGGGTACAGCATGGGGAGAGAGGCACAGCATGGGGAGAGAGGCACAGCATGGGGAGAGAGGCACAGAGGTACAGCATGGGGAGAGAGGCACAGCATGGGGAGAGAGGAACAGGTGCACAGCATGGGGAGAGAGGTACAGCATGGGTAGACAGAGACCAAGCATGGGGGTAGAGAGACACAGAGAGTGTAGGGGAGAGAGAGACATAGAGAATGGGGGAGAGAGAGACAGAGAATGGGGGAGAGAGAGACACAGAGAATGGGGGAGAGAGAGACAAAGAATGGGGGAGAGAGAGATAGAGAGAATGGGGGAGAGAGAGAGACACAGAGAATGGGGGAGAGAGAGACAAAGAATGGAGGAGAGAGAGACAAAGAATGGGGGAGAGAGAGACAGGGAGAATGGGGGAGAGAGAGACACAGAGAATGGGGGAGAGAGAGACACAGAGAATGGGGGAGAGAGAGACACAGAGAATGGGGGAGAGAGAGACAGAGAATGGGGGAGAGAGACACACAGAGAATGGGAGGAGGAGAGAGACAGAGAATAGGGGAGAGACATAGAATAGGGGAGAGACAGAGAATGGAGGAGAGAGAATAGAGGAGAGAAAGAGACAGATAATGGGAGAGAGAGAGACAGAGAATGGGGGAGAGAGAGAGGCACACCAGAGAATTGGGGGGAGAGACAGAGAATGGGGGAGAGAGAGAGACAGAGAATGGGGGAGAGAGACAGAGAATGGGGGAGAGAGAGACAGAGAATGGGGGAGAGAGAGAGACAGAGAATAGGGGAGAGAGACACACACAGGGAATGGGGGGGGGGGGGAGAGAGAGATCGACACAGTTACCCCTGTACCCTGCACGATAACACACACATCCTCCTCATACCTCATTCCCTACCTGTGCAACCTGTTACCCCTGCACCTTGCACAATAACAACACACACACACACACACACACACACACACACACACACACACACACACACACACACACACACACACACACACACACACACACACACACACACACACACACACACACACACATCCTCATACCTCTTTCCTTACCTGTGCAACCTGTTACCCCTGCACCCTGCACAATAACACACACATCCTCATACCTCTTTCCCTACCTGTGCAACCTGTTACCCCTGCACCCTGCACAATAACACACACACACATCCAACTCATACCTCATTCCCTACCTTTGCAATCTGTTACCCCTGCACCCTGCACAATAACACACACACATCCTCATAACAAAAGGGGGTGCCTGACCTAAGATATACTTTGGGGAACATCTTCCCTACCTCTAAGCTCTTAAGCTTTGCTTCTGCTGCCATGCTGGAACTCTCCCCCAGAATCCTATGCTCCTCTTCTTTATACCTCTGATGACACAGTATGCTGTGTCACCACTGGGTGGCGTTCAACTTCTACTCTATTAACTTCTAGTGTGCTTTAAGATAAGCTTATAGTCCCGGCGACGCGACTGCGTGACGTCATCCGTCTCCACTGTCATAGCGATTTCTGCCTATAGTGTTGGAGACAAGGGACGGCGACCAGGGAGTGTGGTGGGGGCGTGGCCATGAGCGGTTTGGCTGAACCGCTCACGTGCCCTCTAACGTCACGCGGCAGTTGCCAAAAAAATACTTTTCATTGACGTCAGCGATTTTGGTCGCTGTGCCGCTCCGTCGCACCGCCGCGGTGGCGCACACTTTAGGTGCACGCAACGGATTGCATTAACTTCTTTTGACGTCGCGGCGCCGTAGCCAGGGCTATAAGCACGACCTTAGTAACCCCATCAGAAGGGTGGCGGGGGAGGGGGGTTACTCTCTCTACTAACTAAACCCAATGTTGTCCCCAACATTGCATATATACAAAATACAGTAATGAATATTGAAACAGTAAATTAATTTCTGACATTTCCACCTAACACATCCTGATAAGGTTATACATATTACTATCTCATTCTATCAGAAATATCTCTTACAATATAGCTTACACCAGCGGTGCGAAAACTGGGGGTCGTGAGATTTTTTTGGGGGGCGCGGGTGGTTGCAGAGGGCCCGCGCTATACCCCCAGGCATTTAAATTAAATGCTGGGGGACCGCGTGAGGCCTCTGCAACCTCTACTTACTGAGGTTCAGTCGGCTTCGGGACGCGTGACCGTGGCAACGCGGCGTCATTTGACGCAGCGGGTTACGTGACAACACACGACCCTACCGCGCGAAGTAAGGGGGGTAAGTTTGCATGTCCCTGGCTTACACAATATGAGCAATACTAGACTTACCTTACCTTACTGTGCTGCAAACACTATACATTCCTTCCATGTATAACAGATGTAGCCAGGTGCGCCCCCCCCACCCCCCCTTGGGCCCCCATACCTCTGGGGAGAGTGCGGGGAGAACGGCGGAGTGTCGAGATGGTGAACAGATCGCCGGAGATCCGCGACAGCTTCCGGTAAGGGGCGCCGCCATTACCAATAGCCGTGCATGCGCAGAGTGTTCGGGGTCATCGACAGCCATTCAGGGAGGATGCGCATGCGCAGGAAACTCACAGAGCGGCGGCCATTAAAGGGACAGGCTTCGTAAGGGAACTACAGTTCCCAGCAGCCTCAGGGGGCTGTGAGTTAAAGGCCAAGCACAGCTAATAGCGTGGTATTAGCAGGGAATAGATACATTTTGCGCGCTGAGACCACGTTAGTCGGAGCTGGGACACAGATAGGGTAAGTTGTATGTGAAGGACGTCTTTTGCCCCTGCACTAGGTCAGTGTCACGGTAGCTTATGACAAGATATAATGAACACCAAATATCTGGGTTGAACTGAACGAGGCTTAGATATAATAAAATATATTTATTCCTTAAAAAAGGTTAGCACAGCAATATAGTACAATTAACAGGCAAGAAGGTAACACTTACTTAGGGTTGGGGGATGGAGAAGTATCAGCTAGCAATTCTCCAGCAATCCCTTGACATTCCAGGTGGAATCAGAAGCACAACTAAAAACTGTAGGGTTGACACAGTATATATACCTGTGTAACCTAATTAACCAGCACATACACATGAAATAGACATTTAAACCTTGTAAACCTGACGAAGCACGTTGTTGCGAAACGCATAGTGGTCACTCTGCGCGCTTGCTGATTGGCTGAGGCCGGGAACCAGGAAGTTCAGGCTGCGATGTGATATCCGCGGCTGGCGTGGTCCGGATAGTTTAGCGCTTAGCGAGCGGCTCCAGCTCGCACTTCTGCGGTGAGTACCAGCCTCCCCCATATCAGCCTATCACACTTCTCTGCTGGGCGGTTAATGTCTGGTGTAACACAGTCAGAAGGGTATTTGGTGACCTGTTGGTTTAAATGTCTATTTCATGTGTATGTGCTGGTCTGTGAGCATACACAGCAGCAATATAGCAGCGTTGTTACCGCATGTGGATATAATTTTCTGTGTCATTGTGGGGTCCTGCAGACCGTTTTATTAATCAATAAATATATTTTATTACTCTCCCCGTTGGGATTTCTTTTTTGTGTCAAGTGTTGCACCTTTATATTGGGTATTTAGTAACCCCTGGTGCGCTTGTGTGCATCTTCTTTTCTCTTGCCTCGAGGGGTCTCCCTTGGGAGTTCCTCTTAGGAGCGATTTTAGGGGAGGTGCACCAACACACTGAAGCTGCAAGGGGAGTCTGAATTGAATGGAACTACAGCTGGAGCTGAGAGAACTTACTGTATATATATTCTCCAACAAGCCAAACTGCAGCGAGCAATGTTTCTCCTGTCAATATCCCGATGTAGACATATCAGCACGAGAGGTGGGAGCACAGCGGGTACAAAAAGGAGATGCTTGCACCTCCCTGTCACATCGCACACGAGGCATGTCTGCCTGAGAACAAGCAGGACCACTTTAGAAGCCTACGGTTAAATCTACAACCCCCAGTCACTTTCACAAAGTAGCTAAGATTGTTTTGCATGAAATGACTGCGGGGAAATTGGCTTTCGTTTCAGGCTATTTAAAGGCAGAAGGAAATGGCTTTTAACATTATTTTTAACTCTTCCCCCTCTGTGTGTTTCTCACGTATTGCTTTATAAGCAATCAGCATGGGAGACGACTAGTGTATTTATCATCATGAAACATACAAATAAAGACTTTGAACCAACCAAAAAACATCTGGGGGTTAAACAATATAGATAGCCTAGTTAGCCAATACATTTTCTCCACTGGTCCTTAGTTAAATGTTTTAAACTATATACAAACCAACAGTCCCCTAATATATACCTAATTGTCATGAATCATTCCTGGGGCAGAGGGATTTATAGGCAGATTTCACAATGCACATCTTTCATTTGGAAGTTGAGCAAAGTTTAATTGTCTTGCTCCCTTTCCATGCCCTCGGAGATTCAGCACAGTGCCCTGCATAACCCCAGTCTGTCTTTTCCTGAAGCGAAAAATATCTTATTATTGCAATTAATAGAAGAATGATGTGTTGGTTAGAGAAGTAGTATAGAAAACGTGTTCAGGTAAGCAGAGAGAATGAATAAGGATACGCAAAGAACGGTGGTTAGCTGATGAAGAACCCTGAGAGGTTCGAAAGCTTGTAACAGATCAACTATTTGGACTAATAAAAGGTACCATACCCCCACATCCATCTCCCTCCTTTATTACTACATGAATAAGCATAGTCGCAGAAGGTGTGGTTATTTACCAATGAATGTTAGTTCAGGTGTCTTAATATAGTCAGGGGCAGATTTCCCATAGGGCTGGGAAGGCTATAGAGCCTATAGCTATAGGCCTAGAGCGGTAATTTTTTTGGGGTGGCCATTTTCTTGCGAGGTAATTTGTGTCTGTGTGTCTTACCTTTTCCAAAGTGGAACATCAGACGACACTGCTTTGCCATAGCAACGCGGTGTCACTTGCCGCCGTGATGTAGCGTTGCCATCACAATATGGAGTACCAAGATGACATGAAGTCATACGCTGCGGAGGAGGGCCACCCCCGAACCTACAGGCGGCAAAAAGGTGTCCGCCACTGACTATAGTGATTCGCTTCTACAATGCAGTTAATAGTGACTTTATTCAGGGTGGGCTCGTTAACTAGAGTTTTAGTTCTTAAAATTGTTTGTGTTTTGATTTTGTTGGAATATTATTTTGCTTTTGGATTTTTTTTAAATAGAATAAATTTAAAAAAAAGCAGGAACTTTTTTTTAAATCTTTAGCAAAATTTTTGCGTTTGGGGACTTCACATTCAAACCCTGCAAACCTGCTCCTCCTTATTCTAAGGTTAGTTGAATGCATATGACATTGTTTGAAGCGTAGCAGCAGAGATTTGTGGTAAATGGCGGATTTGCAGTAGAGGGAGAGGTGAATGGCACTATAATATGCACTACTATCGTGGACCGAGACATGGTCCATGGGAGCCACTATTTCTGCTGACTCAAAAGTAGGAAAGCAATGGGGAAAGCCAGCAAGGGAGCGGTATTAGCAGCAGAAAGAGATAGCGAGGGCAATGCCACTTTAAATAGTATCTGTAGGATCTCATGTCGAGTACTTTATTCCGTTCTGGAGATCATATATCCAAAAGGACATTAATAAGTTAAAGATTTCTCAGAGAAGAGCTACAAAAATGGGGCACTGTCGACCACATAAAACGTGTCAGGAAAGACTAAAGGACGTCAATACAGTATCTACAGGAGCGAAGCATATCTCAGGGAAAGAGAAGTGCTAGAACCATAGGTCGTACTCTGGAGCCGGAGGGTGGGAATGTAAGGAAGGACTTGATCACGGAAACGGCTGTTGACTTGTGGTGGTTGAGGCTAATACAAGGCTAAGTTATAATACAGTAAGGACATTAAAAAAATATTTGGAGTAGACAACAGGCTATCCTAAATATCAAATAAAGACAAAGATTAAACAGGGTCGCAGTCAGCAGTCATATTCTGCAGGCGAGATGCACACGGCTCCGTTAAGTCCGGGCTCATAACGTGACGTTACCTGAAACACTAACGGCCTTTATTTACCTCTTAAAACAACACTCCGTTACGCAGCTGATCGGGGCAGATCCACAGGAGTCCGTTAAATATCTATCGATCCGCTAAACGGGATGCTAAGTCATATCGGATATCCCCAAAGGTGCTCTGTATTACTATGTCCTCGCGTCCATCTGAAAAATAGCAGATCACTAACTTTCAACAGATGTATAGCGAACTCATATGCAAATCATATGGTAATGAGCAGTTTACCTAACAATGCAGATAGTCAGACCTCCGTTCATGTTAGCGCATGGGAAGGGGTAATGCTCAGATGTTTAGGTCACCCCAAAACCTGCCGTTACTCACGCCCAGACCATGGTTATCAGGGTGTTATTTCTGTAAATAGTCTACAAGGAAAAAGGGCGGGTCTAAACTGCTACCCAAATAATTGAACTGCATAGGACTTAACCCTTTCACTCCTCGGAGCAGGGACCCCTCTTCCGAAATGTTACTTTTATGACTGAAGCACTTATTCCCATGGTCTGTTATTTGTATTATTTGTTATTTATATGATTGTCACGTGTATGTGAAGCGCTATGTACACTAATGGCGCTATATAAGTAAAGCATACATACATACATACATTACGTGTCATACAAAGATATATGTGATGGAACATATTAATGGCAGAAACACATCCACAGATGCAGCTGATATTTTCTTGTAATAAACTACACTATGTTTTTAATGATGAAAGGGAATATAGGATATGTGCATGTGGCGTCCCCTTGGCATGCGCGCAGACAAGCTCACTTGGACTCCTAGTGCGCAGTCTGCCACACCGCAGCCTTGGCACTGGCAGTGTCGGTGGTGTGGGGGAGTCACTGGATGGAGGAGGAAGTGGAGTTGGCCCCCACATTGACATGCCTGATGGTGCTAAGGAGTCACTGGAAGCACTGGGCGTAGACACAATGGAGGGTGGTCGGATTCCCACCAGCCCGTTCCATCGCCCACGTTAGCCCATTGAGGGCTGCCGCAATCTGGGTCATGCCATTGAGCATGGTATGTGTGTGCTGCCACATGGCATGGACGCTGATGCGGTTGTGGAGGTGGCCTGCTAGCTCCTGCGCCTGGAAGTGGCCTTAATCTTGCACAGCTGGGCCGTGATACTGTGGAACCTACGGCGCAGCATCTACATCAGCGCCAGATGATTGAATGTGGCTGGAGCTGCGTCTGGAGCAGGTGGAGGAGACACGGCATACTCCTCTGGAGGAACCTCGGTGAGGAATACGGTGACTGCCTTCTCACTCTGGTCTTCCTCCAAGGGATCTGCCACCTCTGACAAGGGCTGTCTGCTTGATGATCCTGCGAAGAATGTCATAATATAATCAAGTACAGTCACGCAGAACGTGGGTACATATAAGCACAGTTGGATAGATATGGTTTGACTAAAACAGAAATGTTTTAACATATCTTTTTATTTTGAGAATAATAATAGCATGTTCTTGTATAGCGCTGCTAGTTTTATGTAGCGCTTTACAGAGACATTTTGCAGGCACAGGTCCCTGCCCTGCAGAGCTTACAATCTATGTTGTTGGTGCCTGAGGCACAGGGAGATAAAGTGACTTGCCCAAGGTTCCCCTGCTTCAAACTCAGTGCCAGTCAGTGTCTTTACTCACTGTGCCGCTCCTTCTCCAAGAGAACATTTTAGCAGGACAAAAAACAGAGTCCCCGATCCACAATCGTTAGAACGCCTTTACTCCCAGGCACATGCTTCCCTGAAGAAGTATCTATTACGAAACGCGTAGGAGAGGGCGCGTTCCATTACTTTCCTTATCTGAACCCCATTGCGGCCTTATTTTACTGCATATTTCCTGCATATGGTCTATGGGACTTCCACTCCTTCTAACACTGCATGCGGAGAGACGCGAGTGATAGACGGGCGCCGTCTGATGACGTCAGAGCTATTGCGGACAATCCGGAACTGCCTGTGAGAATACCATGTCTGAGCTGACGGCTGCTGCAGGGAGATCCCCCAAGGAGGTTTGAGTTTCCCGCCAAGCGGCTTGCCGGAGCCCGGAGAACATCACACGGGGAGGATTTCCAAAGAGACATGCAACCCCTTGCTGAGCTGTATACTGAGGACCGGAGGACGATCCAGATACACACCAGGCTGCACTGAGCTGTTCCCGCGAGTGGTAACATGTCCAAAACATGTCTTGCTGATATATGCTTTTATTGATGTACGTGCAATAATCACCTTTTTACTTTATAAAATTTATTATAATACTACACCATGAGGTTTTTTTGCGCTGTTTTCCTTTTCTTTTTTCTGTATTAGCTGGATAGCTGAGCCATCCCCTAAGAGCAGCAGCACAAAACTTCCTTATACCAAGGTTGTATTTATCTTGATCACAATATCACTTAATCCCTATTTACCATTAATGAGCGCAATATCTGTTTGTTTCAACATGCTACAGTTTATCACACTTTTGTGGAGCAAATACATTTAGATATACCTCTCATTTTCAAGTACAGTATGTCCTGGGTACAACCCTTTAGTGTGCTCTGTAGTGTTACTGCGCCAGTCGTTAGAGCCACGTGGCGATCTGTGGCCTGCCGTCTGGGACCAGACAACAAGCCACCTAAAAAACATTAAAGGAGACGCTCCAGCTGGAGCTCCCTCAAGAGGTGGGACGGATGCAGAAGGAGTGGAAGGATGCAGAAGGAGTGGAAGGATGCACAAGGAGTGGAAGGATGCACAAGGAGTGGAAGGATGCACAAGGAGAGGAAGGATGCACAAGGAGTGGAAGGATGCACAAGGAGTGGAAGGATGCACAAGGAGAGGAAGGATGCACAAGGAGTGGAAGGATGCACAAGGAGTGGAAGGATGCACAAGGAGTGGAAGGATGCACAAGGAGAGGAAGGATGCACAAGGAGTGGAAGGATGCACAAGGAGTGGAAGGATGCCTGGAGAATCCACATCGTGGGATCAGACGGATCTTTTCTGTTCATTCAGCGGTACCTGGGTACAGGAGTGCCCAGGGAGGTAAAGTGCACCAACGGTCCACAGGGGTAGCGCTACTTTCTACACTTGGGTGGGATTGAAACTGGGGAAGGACACCAGGGATATTGGTGCCAATATTGGTGCCTAAGTACGATGGGGGATATATCCTTTATCATTATTGTGTTGTACTGTGGTACTGTTATACTGTGTTATATTGTGTGTTAGTAAATATATATATATATATATATATATATATACCCTGTGTGTGTATTCACTGGCTATATTGGTTCCTGTGAGGGGTTATCCTGCTGCACTAGGATCCCTACCAGGTGGAGGTGTTGCAATCAGAGGAGCGAGAGCACCCCAGGCTCCCTGTGGCGGAGGCTTAGGCCTCCTGTGAGCCACAGGTAACGGCAGCACGGATAGTTTCCCTTAGTCACGGGGAAAGGGGGCTACATATAGTATAAGGTGTACATATATAGTATACCTATATAGTAAGATAACTATGATACTGGCTTTGGACAGCTTTTAATTGCACTACTCACAAAAGCATATGCTTTATTCAACCCCTTCAGGGCTTTCTCACATTTTTCACTAGTACATGGGACAATAATTACATATATTCAGTGTTGGTTCCTGCAAATTTGGTTATGCCTTGATGTGGCTGCGTACTGGTTATGCCTTGACGTGGCTGCATACTGGTTATGCCTTGACGTGGCTGCAGGCTTATAACGCTTTGACCAAAGGGTTTAACTAAATAAACCTTACTCATGAGATCATTATTATACAGTATTTTAGCCTGATTTGCAGGAGCGCAAGAATCTGTATTTTTGTTTTTCTATATGTAAGGCCGATCTTTTTACCAGCAACAAACTTCTATAGGGACCAGCACAGTAATATGTACGGTCTTCCACAATAAAATAAGGCAATTATTTTCTCCCGGTAATACCGCATGTTTAGGTTACGGCAGTTTGATGTACCGCTCTGTGTCTCAAATCTCTCTTAACAAGGTCACATAAATCCACTGACAGTGTGTTGAATTTGAACTGATTTGTAAGGGAGGAATCTTGTCCAATGTTGTTGCGTCCAAGTGTAACGGTGTTCGCCCCACCCAATCGCAGTCAGGGGCCGTTACAGAGTGTGTGGTGCATATACCCGCTGGTAACAGGAGGGCTGAGTCGTCCGCCGATGTTAGTGGGGACACAGGAACAGGCTTCTGGGGTTCATACCCCACATATCTCCTTAACAGTGCAGCGCCTCCATCTGCCGTGGACTTCAGGAACTGAAGGTGATCTCCCACGGTAGAACTTATTACCTCTCCCCCAGTAAGGTCACGCACCAGGCAGGAGGTATATAACAACAGGGATGGTTTATTGTCTCTGGTACAGCACAGTTACACGGCAGGCTTCTGCCCGATGCAGTACTCTCAGCTCTCACTGAATGATGGTCCCTGGACCGTCACTTCAGGCCAATGGCACCAGCAGCCGTCCTAGCTCTTCCCCATCTCCCTAGTGGAGACTGAGGTATGGTCCACACGCACTCTCCCTCGGAGGGAAGAGCACATGGGAAGGCCCCAATCTCAGGCTCCAAGTTGTGTGACCTGCCTTCCTCAAGTGGGGAAGGAAACTCTCCTAACTTTAGGGTGGTCCTGCCCTTACGTACAACCAGAAGGCGGGCACCCCATTGTCCCAGCTACAACAGGATGTACCACCTCTGCTGTCACTCAAGTGCAGTACCAAAGGTGAGGGGGAAAACCCCATACCAACTACTGGTAACCTGATAGTACCAGGGTTTACTGCCAGCCCATTGGGTAGAATAGTAGTCAGGGGTGACTCTGCTATATAAGTATTAGACCAGACCCACAACATTATATATTTACATTTAGACATACAGTACACAGTCTAGATATTATCTTTCACTCAGTCATTAGGGTCATTTTTCCTATAATGACCCACTCGCACTAAGTTATACTGGAATTTACTTAGCAATGCGTATATATATATGGGTACATTTGGTGGTCACATATAACCCACACCTGGAAGCCCTACGCAAGATCGCCACGGAACTACAACCCATTCTCCAGGAAGAAAAAGACTGCAACAGGTCTTCCCTGAAACACCCTTATTATCATACAGACAACCTCATAATCTCAAGAAAATGATGGTGAGAAGTAAGGTATCCAACAGTACAAATGAATGCGGGATAGATCATGCCAGGACGCAAGATGCAAAACCTGCGCAATGTTCCACACAGCGGGCACAATACATATACCACATAGGAATCTGGAGTACAAAATCAGAGGAAGGTTCACCTGTTCCTCCAGCAATGTCGTGTACCTCATCATGTGCATGAAATGCCCAGGGGGCTGCTACTACATAGGTGAGACAGGGCAGGGGCTAAACAAGAGAATGAACCTGCATCGCCACAGCATCAGACGCGGAACAAAAGACAGTCCTGTCAGCGAACATTTCTCTGACTCTGGCCATAAAATGAACGCTCTGAAGGTGGCCATACTCAAAGGTAATCTTAGAACACCGAAAGAGGGACGGTTGCATGAATACAAATGTATGCAACTGTTCGGAACACTTAACGGTGGCCTAAACCGAGACCGAAGTTTCATGAGTCATTACTGACACAAGTGAACCCTCTTCCCATGAGTGCTAAAGGCCATGTCTATACATACTGTGCTATAGGAATGCACACACAGCTGTCTCCTGCACATACAAATACACTATGTAATTCCATCCCTATAGACCAATAGGGACCACATAGTATCTACACACACTTATAGTAATGCAACATTCTCTTACATTTCTACACCTACCCACACCACTATATACACGTCCACTCCACACTCACCTTTTGTAAAGCGCTGCATACTCTGTGGGCGCTTTACAAATTTATATTTACATACACACACACACACACACACATCACTTACATTCAGGGACCATTTAACACCTCAAGTCATAAAACGCATACTGCACAGGGGGAAGGGATAAGCTTAAATCACAGATAACATTCCAATATGTACTGTTTTAAAGTAAAAACCCTTTTTTTGGCTTCATTCATTGTAACACCACCGGAAGAAGAGATCAGTGTATCTCGAAAGCGCGCACAAATAAAAGCATTTCGTTAGCCACAGAACGGTATCGTCTATTCGTTTATGATTTTATATATATATACAGTGTTCGACAAACCTATACATTTGCACGCCCCAGGCGAGTGGATTTAACATCGTGGCGAGCTCCTATTGGCCCAAGCAGCACACGTGTGGTACTAGGTGGCGAGTAGATTTTTTTGTTCGGCGAGTAGATTTTTTGGTGATTTGTCAACCACTGTATATATATATATATATATATATATTAACAGACTATATTGTTTAACATGAAATAAATCGTGGTGCAAAAATTGAACATAATTTCATGGTCACGTGCTTTTCTTCTTGGAAAACAAAATAAATATGGGAAATAATAAAATAAATGTGGGAGATCAATTTTGGGTCTACCTTTCCACATGTCACACTTTTAGATTATATTATATTAAGTAATTGCAGCTTCACCCTGCGAGTGCACTGTGCAAATTGAGCAGTAGGCGGCACTAGTGACATTAACATTTTGCTCTTCTTTTCCCGTTTTGTTTTGTCGCAGTCAAAAGGGGCTTTTTATTATTGTTATTATTGTTAAATCATGATTCATGAAAAACGTAATTTCATAAAAGCCCACGAAGGCAGCGACATGGGAGCGTTTGCAAGCCTGGCATGCTCATATAGAGTGGAGCAGCACTGCTTATAAGGGAGACTGAGACACAGGCACAGGACCCTCAGGCAAGCAGCACCAAGGAGAGCTCCACTCAGGCAAGCAGCACCAAGGAGAGCTCTACTCAGGCAAGCAGCACCAAGGTGAGTTATACTCTGTCTTGCAGAAGGAAAACGCATGCATTTGTCACGTGCAATTACATACATCATCTGAAATCATCTGTTACTTAGAATTTCTATATACTTTTGGGGGAAATAAAATCATTTCGACACGGTTCATTTTTATAGCACTACGGCTACATTTATAGTATCAATACAAATTATTTAATTACTTACAGAACCTAGGAAAAGGGCAATATATTTACATGTTCTTTGCAAATGTTATATTTCTTTTCTAAAAGAAAACATTTTGTGCTTTAGTTTTACTTGTATAAGTAGACCCAAAGTTCAGGTGTTGCTGAAACATAATTTTCTCATAAATAAATGAGCACAAAAATGTAATGAATTTTCAATAATTGTGTGCAAATGTGTGTTACTCAGCACATCACTTGCAACTTATATAGTGAATTTCTTTGAAAACAAGACACACTTCAAAATGATGCAGATATCTTGTTGCACACCTTTATTTTTCCCTTTGGTGTTTTTTTTTTTTTCTTTTTAAAACAGAAATCTATTATAAGTGTTTGCAAAGGTTTACGTTTGCCGTTCAAGGAGTTTACTAAATCACTGTAGCTAACTTATTTTGGTGTATAAAAACGGAAAGAGCATCCAATACACACGCTGGGAAAATAAGTTCTCATGCTTTTGTATAATCAATTAATCAGGTAATCAGAGAATTGCCTATATTCATTTTGGAAACTGGGCTATTTCATACTTTAAATGCTAAATGTAGGACCAGCGATGTTTCTCTTAAAACAGTGCAATTTGCAATTTGTTATTATGCACTATATCAAGGGTGGGCAACTCCAGTCCTCAAGGGCCACCAACAGGTCAGGTTTTCAGGATATCCTTGCTTCAGCACAGATGGTGCAGTCTTCGACTGTGCCACTGATTTAGCTACCTGTGAAAAGCAGGGATATCCTTAAAACCTTACCTGTTGGTGGCCCCTGAGGACTGGAGTTACTCAGCCCTGCCCTAGAACATGGTTCTCATCTCATAAAATTGTGTTAGAAAAACTTTGGATCTAAGGAAAGGTACAGGTGGAATGTAACTTCTCAGCGGTCCACTGGATGTAAGACATTTTTCTTACCTTTTTAACTACAGTCAAATGCATTGATTATAAAGACTTCACTTTTGAGAAGCTAACCTAATTTATACAATACCTATGCACGTTATAATATTGTAAGAAGTGCTAGTGGGGGAAGAAACATACCTGCAAAAATACTCCTGTGTGATGGTAGTATCTATAGTGTACGCCTCATTTGATAGTTCTAAAATTACAAACCTATATTTTCACTTATGTTTTAAATCTAAGGAGGATTTTTATTTAAAAAAAGAGTTAGCCCCACTTTGCAATTAAGTATAAATATTGCACAAACCTTGAGAAAGAGGAGTCTCCATAACGGAGTAAGAATGAGTGTCTATAATCATAAATACTCTCACTTTGACCACAAGTAACAATACTGCATTTATCCAGACCCAAAATGTAGTATTAGCCTGCAATTCTTCCCCTTTATTAATCCAGAAATGTGTTTAGATACATTTCATATGAGGAACCCATCCCATTCTCCATGAAAGTACATTAGCCTCACACACACACACACACACACACACACACACATACAATGATAGAATATTGCTTATTACTATTATATTTATTGTCTCGTCTCTTTCTATAGAGTTAGGACATGACTAGGTTATTGCTATTTTTATTAATCACGTTGGCTATTTACCAAAATGGCACTTTTGGAAACCTTTTCGATGGGAACCAAGCAAGCACAGGACTTGAGGAACTTCCAGGTAAGGTGTAAAATACCTTTTTCTTTATTTTATAAATTTTCATCATGTGCATAGCCATTTCTTATTGACATATCTGTTGGTATAATTGTTCTTAGAAAACAAAACACCTACTAAACAAAAGTAATAGTTACAGTATGGTGAAAATTTAGCACACCAAAGCTTCAAAACAATTTCTTTAATTTTAGTGTCATATCGTGTATGTGTATATATGTGTGTGTGTGTATATATATATATATACACACACACACACACACACACACACACACACACACACACACACACACACACACACACACACACACACACACACACACACACACACACACACACACACACACACACACACACACACACACACACACACATCCAATATGTAACAGGTGAATATTTATTCTCAATGTTTCCGCTCCCTATGGAGCTCCGTTGGGAGCCGAAACTTGGATGGTGTGCGCCCAGAAAGAGCTCTACCCACTACCACGTGAGACCCCTGTCTCTGGGCTCATATATAAATATATATATATATGAGAATATAGAAACAACTTTAATCCATCCGACACACAGGAAAAAAATCAAACCGGGCAATCTTTCGCACCTGCAACGTCCAGGCACCTGATAAAGGACTATGTAAGTCTGAAACCTCGCCCGGTTTTATATATTTTCTGAGTGTCAGATGGATTCAACTCTATATTCTACTGAAGAACAGCAAGTGCTGTGGATTTGTCATGGACGTTTGCGGAGGTTTATTTTGCTTGTTTTTGCATTCTCCAGACCCTTCTAACTATATAACAGAAAGGTCTTTGGGTTCGGTGTCATATATCACCACCCTGGTGACAGTCCCATAGTGGACCGAAAATTGGTTCATGACTTCAATATAGTAACCTTAGGTGTAACATATATATATATATATATTGATATTTATATATATATTGATATTTATATATATATAATATATAGATATATATAGATATATATATTGATGCAGAGGTATCAGTACCATGTTAGCCGAGCTTTAATCAAAAAAGAAGAAACTAGCCATAAAACTGCATGGGTGAGGGATTGTCTTCCATCACAGATCACATTCCTGTATGCACTGATTTTAAGTTTTAACACCCTTTTTAGCTTCAATCATTGTAACATCGCCGGAAGAAGAGATCAGTATATCTCGAAAGCTCGCAAGAATAAAAGCATTTCGTTAGCCACAGAACGGTATCGTCTATTCTTTATTTATATATATATATATAGTATATAAAATCATACATCACTCGAACCACAGGTGCAGAAGAATAGATGCAGCACACCTAAGGTTACTTTATTGAAGTTAGGGACCAATTGTCGGTCCACTTTGGGACCTTCACCAGGGTGGTGATACTGTATATGACACCGAACCCAAAGACCTTTCTGGGTTTCTTTGGTGAGGCACAAGTACTGTAAATAGAGTGAATACAGTAGGTTACACTGCTGTAAGTCTTCAACTTATCAGAGTTGCTTAACCACAAGGTCACTTCTCCTTCATTATCCTAACATCAACGTGCCCTTCATCATCCTCCTCATCATCATCATCACAAATAAGCTGAGATACTGAGTTGGAGCGCAGAAATACATGCTTTATTGTTTAACATACCAACTATGGCATGAGGCTGCACATCCGGCATGTAATAAATTGTGTATTAATCCCTATCTGTACAATTTAATCTTACAAAAGGACAGTCGAGCAGTGTACAGGAAGTACTAAAATGTTACTGAAGGTCCAGCTACCCTTAGCAACAACATTTATAAAATGAAAGCACTTAGACATGTAACATCATCATACGCCTATAACATATATTATCTGTAACTGTTCATGAAATGTCTTTATACATAATGTATGACCCTGATCACTTAATGTAACCATGTATTTGTAACCATGTACTTGTCATCATATCTCTGTGCCCAAGACATACTTGAAAACTAGAGGTAACTCTCAATGTATCACTTCTTGGTAAAACATTTATATAAATAAAAGACATTTGGAACGTGCATGCTAATGCACATACGGTATGTGGCAGGCTGCGATATGGTAATGCACATACGGTATGTGGCAGGCTGCGATATGGTAATGCACATACGATATGTGGCAGGCTGCGATATGGTAATGCACATACTGTATGTGGCAGGCTGCGATATGGTAATGCACATACGGTATGTGGCAGGCTGCGATATGGTAATGCACATATGGTATGTGGCAGGCTGCGATATGGTAATGCACATATGGTATGTGGCAGGCTGCGATATGGTAATGCACATACGATATGTGGCAGGCTGCGATATGGTAATGCACATACGGTATGTGGCAGGCTGCGATATGGTAATGCACATACTGTATGTGGCAGGCTGCGATATGGTAATGCACATACTGTATGTGGCAGGCTGCGATATGGTAATGCACATACGATATGTGGCAGGCTGCGATATGGTAATGCACATACGGTATGTGGCAGGCTGCGATATGGTAATGCACATACGATATGTGGCAGGCTGCGATATGGTAATGCACATACGGTATGTGGCAGGCTGCGATATGGTAATGCACATACGATATGTGCCAGGCTGCGATATGGTAATGCACATACGGTATGTGGCAGGCTGCGATATGGTAATGCACATACTGTATGTGGCAGGCTGCGATATGGTAATGCACATACTGTATGTGGCAGGCTGCGATATGGTAATGCACATACGATATGTGGCAGGCTGCGATATGGTAATGCACATACGGTATGTGGCAGGCTGCGATATGGTAATGCACATACGATATGTGGCAGGCTGCGATATGGTAATGCACATACGGTATGTGGCAGGCTGCGATATGGTAATGCACATACGGTATGTGGCAGGCTGCGATATGGTAATGCACATACTGTATGTGGCAGGCTGCGATATGGTAATGCACATACTGTATGTGGCAGGCTGCGATATGGTAATGCACATACGATATGTGGCAGGCTGCGATATGGTAATGCACATACGGTATGTGGCAGGCTGCGATATGGTAATGCACTTACGGTATGTGGCAGGCTGCGATATGGTAATGCACATACGGTATGTGGCAGGCTGCGATATGGTAATGCACTTACGGTATGTGGCAGGCTGCGATATGGTAATGCACATACTGTATGTGGCAGGCTGCGATATGGTAATGCACATACGGTATGTGGCAGGCTGCGATATGGTAATGCACATACTGTATGTGGCAGGCTGCGATATGGTAAGGCACATACGATATGTGGCAGGCTGCGATATGGTAATGCACATACGGTATGTGGCAGGCTGCGATATGGTAATGCACATACTGTATGTGGCAGGCTGCGATATGGTAATGCACATACGATATGTGGCAGGCTGCGATATGGTAATGCACATACGATATGTGGCAGGCTGCGATATGGTAATGCACATACTGTATGTGGCAGGCTGCGATATGGTAATGCACATACGGTATGTGGCAGGCTGCGATTTGGTAATGCACATACGGTATGTGGCAGGCTGCGATATGGTAATGCACATACTGTATGTGGCAGGCTGCGATATGGTAATGCACATACGATATGTGGCAGGCTGCGATATGGTAATGCACATACTGTATGTGGCAGGCTACGATATGGTAATGCACATACTGTATGTGGCAGGCTGCGATATGGTAATGCACATATGGTATGTGGCAGGCTGCGATATGGTAATGCACATACGGTATGTGGCAGGCTGCGATATGGTAATGCACATACGGTATGTGGCAGGCTGCGATATGGTAATGCACATACTGTATGTGGCAGGCTGCGATATGGTAATGCACATACGGTATGTGGCAGGCTGCGATATGGTAATGCACATACGGTATGTGGCAGGCTGCGATATGGTAATGCACATACGGTATGTGGCAGGCTGCGATATGGTAATGCACATACGATATGTGGCAGGCTGCGATATGGTAATGCACATACTGTATGTGGCAGGCTGCGATATGGTAATGCACATACGGTATGTGGCAGGCTGCGATATGGTAATGCACATACTGTATGTGGCAGGCTGCGATATGGTAATGCACATACTGTATGTGGCAGGCTGCGATATGGTAATGCACATACGGTATGTGGCAGGCTGCGATATGGTAATGCACATACGGTATGTGGCAGGCTGCGATATGGTAATGCACATACGGTATGTGGCAGGCTGCGATATGGTAATGCACATACGATATGTGGCAGGCTGCGATATGGTAATGCACATACGATATGTGGCAGGCTGCGATATGGTAATGCACATACGGTATGTGGCAGGCTGCGATGTGGTAATGCACATACGGTATGTGGCAGGCTGCGATATGGTAATGCACATACTGTATGTGGCAGGCTGCGATATGGTAATGCACATACTGTATGTGGCAAGCTGCGATATGGTAATGCACATACGATATGTGGCAGGCTGCGATATGGTAATGCACATACGGTATGTGGCAGGCTGCGATATGGTAATGCACATACTGTATGTGGCAGGCTGCGATATGGTAATGCACATACGATATGTGGCAGGCTGCGATATGGTAATGCACATACGGTATGTGGCAGGCTGCGATATGGTAATGCACATACGGTATGTGGCAGGCTGCGATATGGTAATGCACATACGATATGTGGCAGGCTGCGATATGGTAATGCACATACGGTATGTGGCAGGTTGCGATATGGTAATGCACTTACTGTATGTGGCAGGCTGCGATATGGTAATGCACATACGGTATGTGGCAGGCTGCGATATGGTAATGCACATACGGTATGTGGCAGGCTGCGATATGGTAATGCACATACGGTATGTGGCAGGCTGCGATATGGTAATGCACATACGATATGTGGCAGGCTGCGATATGGTAATGCACATACGGTATGTGGCAGGTTGCGATATGGTAATGCACTTACTGTATGTGGCAGGCTGCGATATGGTAATGCACATACGGTATGTGGCAGGCTGCGATATGGTAATGCACATACTGTATGTGGCAGGCTGCGATATGGTAATGCACATACGGTATGTGGCAGGTTGCGATATGGTAATGCACTTACTGTATGTGGCAGGCTGCGATATGGTAATGCACATACGGTATGTGGCAGGCTGCGATATGGTAATGCACATACTGTATGTGGCAGGCTGCGATATGGTAATGCACATACGATATGTGGCAGGCTGCGATATGGTAATGCACATACTGTATGTGGCAGGCTGTGATATGGTAATGCACATACTGTATGTGGCAGGCTGCGATATGGTAATGCACATACGGTATGTGGCAGGCTGCGATATGGTAATGCACATACGGTATGTGGCAGGCTGCGATATGGTAATGCACATACGGTATGTGGCAGGCTGCGATATGGTAATGCACATACGGTATGTGGCAGGCTGCGATATGGTAATGCACATACGGTATGTGGCAGGCTGCGATATGGTAATGCACATACGGTATGTGGCAGGCTGCGATATGGTAATGCACATACTGTATGTGGCAGGCTGCGATATGGTAATGCACTTACTGTATGTGGCAGGCTGCGATATGGTAATGCACATACGATATGTGGCAGGCTGCGATATGGTAATGCACTTACTGTATGTGGCAGGCTGCGATATGGTAATGCACATACGATATGTGGCAGGCTGCGATATGGTAATGCACATACTGCACCGACACACTTTATTCGAGCAAATACCCAGTATGTACCTGGCAGATACCTGGAATGCGCCGCTCCTCACCTCTGACAAGCCCCGTTGCGTTTGCCTTCCCAGCCTGGGTTCATGCCTGGCTGACGGGCGGCTGATCTGTTAAATGATAATGATTAGGATTTAATAGGCTGCAATGCTTCGCGTGTCTACCAGATGGCATAAATTCATGAATTGTAATGCAGTATATATATATATACTGTGCAGTATTGCAGCCAGCGGGAATAAAATGCTTCAATCCCTGCCTAGAAAATACCTCAATGCACTCGGGCAGAAAACAGTCACAAACCTCAATACACCCGGGTATACCCGAATTCGTGGGACTAGCCGAGCTCGAATAAAGTGTGTCGCCAGTGTACGATATGTGGCAGGCTGCGATATGGTAATGCACATACTGTATGTGGCAGGCTGCGATATGGTAATGCACATACTGTATGTGGCAGGCTGCGATATGGTAATGCACGTACGGTATGTGGCAGGCTGCGATATGGTAATGCACATACGGTATGTGGCAGGCTGCGATATGGTAATGCACATACGATATGTGGCAGGCTGCGATATGGTAATGCACATACTGTATGTGGCAGGCTGCGATATGGTAATGCACATACTGTATGTGGCAGGCTGCGATATGGTAATGCACATACTGTATGTGGCAGGCTGCGATATGGTAATGCACATACGGTATGTGGCAGGCTGCGATATGGTAATGCACATACGATATGTGGCAGGCTGCGATATGGTAATGCACATACGGTATGTGGCAGGCTGCGATATGGTAATGCACATACTGTATGTGGCAGGCTGCGATATGGTAATGCACATACGGTATGTGGCAGGCAGCGATATGGTAATGCACATACGATATGTGGCAGGCTGCGATATGGTAATGCACATACGATATGTGGCAGGCTGCGATATGGTAATGCACATACGATATGTGGCAGGCTGCGATATGGTAATGCACATACGATATGTGGCAGGCTGCGATATGGTAATGCACATATGATATGTGGCAGGCTGCGATATGGTAATGCACATACGGTATGTGGCAGGCTGCGATATGGTAATGCACATACTGTATGTGGCAGGCTGCGATATGGTAATGCACATACTGTATGTGGCAGGCTGCGATATGGTAATGCACTTACGGTATGTGGCAGGCTGCGATATGGTAATGCACATACGGTATGTGGCAGGCTGCGATATGGTAATGCACATACTGTATGTGGCAGGCTGCGATATGGTAATGCACATACGATATGTGGCAGGCTGCGATATGGTAATGCACATACGATATGTGGCAGGCTGCGATATGGTTTGATGGATCAGCAAAAATGTCCATTTTCTCCAGGTTGTGAGGTTTTAAAAACTCTAAAAGGGTAAAGAATGACTATCACATGTAAAGTTTACTATTCAATGCAGGAATATAATACATCTCAGATTAGCATATTATTATATCGTCACAATACAATTTAATGTCTAAATATTTAAAATAATGTCTAATAATGTTAATAGTGCATTACATGCACGAAAAACTCACAAGTGACCACAGTCTGTATTAAATCTGCATTTGTCCAGGAACAAAAGGATTACTAGATCTTTTTTTTTTAGGTGCCTGTCGAAGGATCCTTTGTGATCCATAGAGCTTGCACTCGTTTTAACCACAGGTTAGCATTAAATACATCATGTCTACCCTACGTTTATTCGTCAATTCCAGTGGTGCTCAACTCAAGTCCTTAAGACCTCCCAACAGGCCAGGTTTTAAGGATATCTCAGCTTCAGCACAGGTGATGCAGTCGAAGACGGAGCCACTGAATGAGCCAGTTTTAAGGATATCTCAGCTTCAGCACAGGTGATGCAGTCGAAGACGGAGCCACTGAATGAGCCACCTGTGCTGAAGCTGAGATATCCTTAAAACCTGACCTGTTAGGGGGTCTGGAGGACTGGAGTTGAGCACCACTGGTCTTCTCTACAGGCTAACATGGTACCATCGATGGCAAAGCTGGTGGGATGAGGTCTTATTTTTAAGTTAGTCATTAGAAGACAGCAACTATTTTTGAGGTTCACTGCAATGAAAATGTTTTTACATCAATATTTCTTCAAAACCAAAGACTACAGGAGAATTTCACATTGAAATATGTAATGAGGCTAAAATGAATAATGCTATAGTGTAAAAATACAAATCATTTCGAGACCTTTGGTGGAGAACTGGATGTAATTACTGTCTGATAGGGACTTCCGTTCTACGTCTGCTTATTCATGAAACAGTACTGTATGAGTTGTATAGTCTGCAATATTTGAGAATCGGCTTTTTACAGTAAGGCTTTTATATTTCACAAATGTATTTCTCATGATATATTTCAATGTTTCTCCATGTTTGAGTTTCAAAACCAAACCAGCTATTTTACTATAAAAGCGCAAATATTAAGCGCAGAAAAAACGCAAAGTTCTTTATTTTTGTCGAAAGCGTAAATGTCGCATTCTTCATACAGTTAGAGATGAATGAATACGCCCAATCTGTTTCCCGGATTTTCGCTTATGTTACCCCCAAAATCCGTTTCACGGTGCAAAAAATCCACAAATGGATTTGGGTGGCGTCCATCTGCACGGATTCAACAAAAACCGCCATTGAATACAGCCGTGGACGGATTTGTAGAACGCAATCCGCGGGTTCAGCGATCCGTTGGCGTATTCTTAAGTATCACAGATTGCTGAATCCGCAGATTGAACTCTACAAATCCGCCCGCGGGTTGCGGAATGCGCGGGGTGTATGGGTAATAATAATGTAAAAATCCACAACACGCGAGTCGCCCTTTTTGACATTGATCCGCGGACCAACGGAACCGGCCGATCCGCTGCAGATCCAAATTCGCAAAAAAAAACAATTCGCCCGTCTCTGCATACAGTATATAGAAAACATTAGAATATGTTTGTAATATTAACAAGGTTTCTAATAGCTACATTCTTTTCTTTTTATCCACTCTAGATGCAGACTATCCAGACAGTCAGATCCAGGATAAGAGAAATTCTTACCAGGTTCTCCAAAATGCTGACGCCTCAAACTGGCCCAAGCCCGCTAATCTCTGCTACTTTGTTCAGGAGAGTAAGAGGGAGAGTCAGATCTCCTGCAGACTTCGTTTTACAAGGAGCAAGTTTAACTTTAACCCATTTGGACTTCGCTTTGGAAAGCGGGAGCACAGCAATCCCATCGCAAAGAGCGTCCCAATAACCGCCAGCATGCTTCTCCCATACCTGCTTAAACTGAAAGAAAGCCAGGGGCCCCTGTGTGGGGAGGAGGCCAGCGAAAACTGCTGAATGTTTTCCTTTCTTTTTTTATTATTATTTCTGCTAACATTTTTTTTAATTAAATTGTACTGTTTTCAATTGAATGCAAAGGTACAATATGGCTGAGGCAACCTTGTTGTGAGCAAAACACAACCATCATTGAAATGCAAAAAGGTTGTGTCTGCTCTCTATTGTAATATTGTAATATGCTACACTTGACATGAGCACACTTACCATTTTTTGATTGAACATGTTTTATTATTTTTACCTAGGTTGATGTGTTTTTTTTTTTAATGTTGTGTTTTTAATAAAAGTATGTTGCATCTATTCGCATTTCCCAATGGTAGAACAATAAAATACGCTCGCTCTCCTTCGAGGGTGCGTGGGAGGCAATTGTCTAGAAACAAAGGTGCCTTTGTCTTGGCATTAGTCATGTACATAAAGAGATATCTGCTACACAGCCTGAAAGTTCACCTGTGCATTCTGTGCATTGTAATGTTTATCTGTCCTGCCCCAGTAGCGAAATGCTTTGTAGGATGTCACTCTCGCTCGAAAGCTTATCTTCACTTTCTTCAGGACAGGATCATTGTAATTTGCCAGCAGCAATACATTAGACTGTTACTTTTATTACTCTGTAACAGCAGTAGTATTAAAACATGGTAATTCAGGAGGCTTTAGGCAATACTGTTTTACATCTAAAACAAAATTTTAGTTCCCCCCACATTGTAAGAGAACAAATCCAAGGCGGAGTTGCCGGAGCACTGTCGATACGATGAGCAAAGCTGGAATGTAATGAGCAAATAATAGTGACACACCAACGCATTTCACACGGTCTTTGATAAAGCACTTATGTGTGAAACGCGTTAGTGTCAGTACTGCTATTCATGTTTTTTAAACATCAATAACACTTTTGGTCATTACGTTCCAGCTTTGCTCATTGTATCTGTAGTGCACCGGCACCTCTGCCTTGGATTTTGGAGAGAGGGGGGCTTCCTGTTTAAACTAAAACAATGATTACTAAAAAAATACTTAAACATACTTATACGTAGGTGTTAGTTTTTGGCAAATAAGGCATCAATCACCAAGATTTACCAACTAAAACATGTCACTGTGGTCAATAAATGTTGGTCCTAGGAAGGCTGCCCATTGTAAGCATCCATACATTGTTTTACATTTGGTTCTATATAAGACGCATTGTGTACTGTAGCTGAGTGATGATGACTTCAGTTACTCAGCAAAACAAGCAGCAGTGTAAGGTAATAATGTGATCATGTTCTGCAGCTTGTGCTTTGATTTCACTGTGAAATGTAATACAGCCGAGAATAAAATAAAGGTAACGGACCATATTACTGTGCCTGTCATTTACATCGTTATGAAGACGCAGCAAAACTGTAAACGAGGTCGGTTTGTCAGGAGAGGAAGCAATACATGTACAGGTGGTCCTCGGTGTCTGCCGAAAGCCATATCCAACGCTGCATAATGCAGGGACTCAGCCAGATTGCACCGTCCACATCTACCGAAGCTCAAGGGATACAATCAGCTCGTGCTCATCTAGGCATTCAGAACCCTAGTCTGAATGGCACAGAACCCCCATCGGTAGGTCACAAGCACACCAACTGAGCCTTCCCCGAAATTCCATATGGAAGGTCACCACCATTCCAGCCACAACAGCCAGGAATGGTATCACCTTCCCCAACTAAATACTTGCAAGGTCTGAGACCTCTCTCCAGGAACCAATACTGACTGAGTCCCCGTCCCAGAGTAACATTACTTCTGCCACCGGCAAGGTCATTTAACGAGCCTTAAACTCGCCTTGCGAGCCACCACCAGCCTCACTGCCTTTTCCAGCGCGTGTTGCCACACTAAAATCAGGAAATCGTTCCTTCATTAAGGGTTTCCTCATTAAAACTAATGATTGGACCGATGCCAAATTGATCCGCCCTACATGTAGCAAAATTATATCAGGAGGGGTCCTACCCCTGTCCATACGCAATAACTCGAGAAACAGTTGGTCCCAACACATTTCCCTCCTGCCAACACTCAACATGGCAAAGTCTGCCCTTATCCCCATCTGCCTTCCTCCTGGCCTACGCTCCGGTCGTTTCCCTGCCCAGCGCACATAGGAATCCCCGCACAGCCAGACCTCCAGCGGGGCTTGACCTGAACAAAACACATAACCCTTAAATTGCCCCCTTGACCATCTGCCCAACTCTTTAATAGCTGCCTCCCCTACGCCCAACCTCGCGGCTTTAGATGCCACCCCAATTCTTAAAGAGAGGGACTTGATTATCAAGTCCCCAAAACCCACCAGCTTCACACATTTCTTCAGAATCCTTACAAACTGGAAACGTGACCCAGCAGTCCCGTCCTCATGTATCAAAAAGGAAGGGGCACCCCCCTGGGGCCTACGCTGCCCGTACTCCCCCACTTGCCTTACCAGACAGATCACGCTGCCTGCTATCCCCTCCAGGTGAACCCATTTCCCTTTACCTGCCTGGTCTGGTTTTGACCTCCTGATCCTAAACCGCACTGACCCGGCATCCCACTCTACGTCACACCTTTTTTGTGGTGCCCAAAAAATGCCATGCAAAAAGCTACACTAAACAAGTGCGCTTCGTATTTAGGAAAAATCATCCTTCCATAACCTCTTTTTCACCTCACTGATAGGTGTATCCCCAGCGGGCCCGCTAACCAAAAGTAAGCATCCCTAAAACTAGCATCCTGCACCCCTTCTTCCTTCCTCTTGTCCTTCGTTTCCGCAACACCATTTTCAGGTTCCCCGCTGGTGCCACCACTACAGCCACCCTACTAACCTCTCCTTCACCCAACTGCTAACCCTACACCCCAATCCCCCACACTATGCCTCCATCTGCTGCCCCTCCTAGCACCCGGGGTCCCACCACCACCGGTAAAGACCCCCCACTAATGGAGATGACACCCCCCCCCCCACATAAGGAGCCCCAGCCCCAAACTATCCCTTATTCTGCCAGGGAGTAATCTGATTGCCAATTCTTGGAGTCAGGAAGGACTTTATTTCCCCCTTATGAGATATCATTGGATGATATGACTCTGGGGTTTTGTGTTTGCTCTATTCTGGATCAATATACTGTAAGTACGGATATAGGGTAAAGTATCTGTCGTCTAAATTTAGCATAGGTTGAACTTGATGGAGCATGTCTTTTTTCAACTTCATCTACTATGTAACTATGTAACCACCGCTTGACCCCCTCCCACCCTACACTCTCTTCACCCTCTCCTTGCTCTCCTCTACGGCCCCACTGGAGGAAGAACTCTCCCAAGGCTCGAAACATCTCGCCCCTTACCTCTCTCCCTGCCCCAGGCCCACCAATCCTCCTCTTAGGCCTGCACCGCCGCTGGGGCCGCCCTGCTTCTAGAGATGTCTAAAACCGTCAAAATCCGCCTCCGGGAACCTCACAAACCAGTCATACAAAATCCAATCTGCAGAGCGAAATTTGTCGACGGGTTTGTCCAAGTCTTGAACTGCGTGGACTTTCAACCAAATATTCACCCTTACGTCCAATCCATGCAGATTCGGACCAAAAATTCATCCTCGCCCTCAATCAAAGCAAAATTTACCCCAGAAAAAAACACCCCTCACTTGAACATAATCCAAAATTCACCCGCACACTCAATCCGCGCGGATTTAATAAATTCATCCTCGTGCTCAATCCGTACTGACTATCAAATCCAAACCGCGGACGCCACGGAAAAAAACCCGCCGGCGGGTTTACCAATCCAGACTGCCAAGCATAATTCGGCAAAAACAAGGCACCCATTCCGAGACTGATCCACGTGACCAAGGGACTACCCGATCCATGGTGGATCGAAAAACACTAAATAAAATCCACCCCTCTCTACCATTCGCCGCTGCCTGCTTCTGCCGCTTTACTTCTGCGCTGTCGGACGAGCGCTCTGGCCAAAATCCCTCACTCACTGCCATATACATGAGCAAGCAGCCACTCGGGCCCATGCCACCTTGCCTCCTCCTGCAGCTCCGCGCATCCATGTCTCTCCACCGCCAACCTTCACCGCAATCGTAGGATCCCTCCCCCTACCTCTCTTAACCCCCTCCCCCCCCCATGCCTGACATCTCTCCGCCCTCCCCCTACAGGTCCAGGGCTTTCTCTCTGTAGCACCCTGCTAGATTCTTTCCCGCTGCCCGCATGCAGCCCTGGTAAAGCTGCAGGCAGTGCCAGGGTTAACTAGTCACCAGGCTGGGCAGGTGAAATAGTTTCCCCTTTGTTACTTTTATGTTGCCACTTCCAGGCACATATCTGTAGGTGAGCAGTTAGATCACCTGACAGGATGAGGCCCTTGTTACAGCAAGATCTGCCCAGATAATAGGGGGCAGACTCATGGCCACTCCTCCTGTATACAAATAGGGATCCCTCTTAATTAGATTGAGTCCTAGTCCTACCCCAAGGGGCTGAGTCCATAGTTCTACTCAGGGGGACCAGACCCCTTGGGATGAGCGGTTCCAGCTTGACTATCCAGGGGGAGAGGGACCGCATAGGAGTTCCCTGCATAGGGGATCTCTTTAAGGAAGAAAGGGGACAGTGTTCCTTCTTGTTGGAACAGACAGGGATGACTTTCCTGAAATGTAGGGTACTTGAATTGAGACCAAGAGAGGCTACTCTTGCGAGGGGGGTGGTGAATCCAAACGCCACGTTCAATGAAAGGCGTGAGTTCCTAATTCTACATTGACTACATGGAACTTCTGTCTGGAGGGGGAAAAGCTACTGTTCTAGGTGGATGCCATGTTCATTGAAAATCTATCCTGATTACTGCTGACATCTGTTCTATGGTGGAATGCCCGGTATGCTGAACCAACAGCAAAGACCACCACTAATTTAAAAATTCCTGGCACCCTTTCTATTCTGCACGTATCCACTCCGCTACAGCCCAGGCCTGAACCCATGAAGAGAGAAGACCCTGAGATCAAAGGTAAGCCACTGAGCTAACACTCTAGTAGAGCAGGTCTAAACCCTATCTGAAAAGAGCAGAGACTATGAATTTATAAAAAGTGTCGAAGATTAAATGACGATAAGCTGCTCATGATTAACTTAGGTATAACTATGTATCTTTTTCTAATGCTCTGTATGTCTATAGCCAATGTTACGTGCTCATGCTGACTTCAAGGTGTGGTTCTGCCTAGGCTAAATAGAAAAATAATAAATGCTGCAAACTAATATATCAAAATTAAAAAGGGGATACAACTACCGGTGCTCCCAGTTCAGGATTCTCTGTGTCAATCCAGGGTATAACGAAAGAAGAAAATCAGGGCTCCACGGATTTGCTCAATAAACTAATTTATTGCCAATAGACTTAATGTTTCGGCCACACAGGCGTTTCTCAAAAGCAGAAATGCCATTTCTGCTTCTGCCTAAGCTAAAACATTTTTTATAAAACACTTAAAAAGAATACACATATAAATATGCGTACACTAAAGCATGTTCATGTACTAGTTACCAATACATATATAGCATTCAAAAATGGGTGCGCTTGATGTGCTAATCATAGAAAAAGTCAGCTATAAATGTTGTTGAGCGTGAAATTCATTACTTAGAGAATAAAGAACGTCCTTATTGAACCTAAAAAGTCGCTCAATAATATTCAACAAAAGAAACTGTCCCTGTGCTGCATCCGTGGAGGTGATCGCTCTCACAGCGATATATGCAAGTGTAGCCAGGTCCCCCTCGCGCACTCACCCCCTCCTTCCCCGTTGCCGCGCGTGGTGTAGTTGCGGCTGGTTGCTAGGGAAGCGGTCGGGCCGGTTGCCGGGGACGCGAGCGGGCCGGTTGCCGGGGACGCGATCGGGCCGGTTGCCGAGGCCGCGATCGCGTTGTTAGGGTCCCGGCGGCTAGCGGAGCAGGGCGCCGCCATTGACAGTCAGCTCGCGCATGCGCAGGAGGCCAGCTAGCGCGAGAGGCTCCAACAGCTCGCGCACACGCAAGGCGGGAAGGACAGCCCCCAGGGTGCACAGGGGCAGGGACACGTGACGCTAGAGAGCCAATCGGAAGGCCAGGTTCCCCTGCTCCCAGTTAGATACATTTCGCGGGGTTTTGAGTCACGCAGGCAGTCAGGATCCGGACCAGCTAGGGGTAAGAGGTGGATGCAGGGGTCAGTGACCCTCTGCATTAGGCCAGCAGCCCCCAGGCCCCCAGTTAGGTCCTGAGCCACCTTATAGCTTGTGGAGTATAGGGACAGGCCCTAGATAGGGACACTGACCCATTTATTGGTAGCTTAGTCAGGAACACAGTGCTACAGCCGTGCGGCACTGCGAGGTGGGTTCTGGGCTCAGAACACCATCAAAGACCCTGGGACTAAGGTGATATTATCCACCCTGTAATTCACCCAACGCGGTGTGGAGGACAACGTCGGATCGGGCGGATCTCCGGTGATATCGCGGTACCCGTGGCTGGAGCCCGGGCAGGTAACCTGCAACTCACGTGCACCAACCAGGCCTATCACCAGACATAGTGGCTGCGCAGTCACACATACACATGCACAGTGGTATTTGACTTTGGGGGTGCGAGACATTTGGGTGGGGGTTACTGGACACAGGGTGGGATCACTCTATGGGAGATTAGCGTCCGCCGTGACGCCTGAGGTGGTAGCGTCCGCCGTGACGCCTAGTGTGATTAGCGTCCGCCGTGACGCCTGAGGTGGTAGCGTCCGCCGTGACGCCTAGTGTGATTAGCGTCCGCCGTGACGCCAGAGGTGGTAGCATCCGCCGTGACGCCCAGAGTGGTTAGCGTCCGCCGTGGCGCAGGACGGTTGTGTTGATGTATGTAGATATAGTTGGTTATGCAGTAAAGCCAGTCCTGTTTTACATTCGTTCGCTTTGTGTGGTTGTTTCCTGTGAGGGCCTCCTCCCACTCCATTTGGATCCCTCCCAGGTGGAGGCGTTGCACCTAGAGATGTATAAGATGTATGTACCCCAGGTTCCCCGTGGCGGAAGCTCAGCCCTCCTGTGAGCCAACAGGTAATGCACCACACCTGCGTAACCTTGCATGTTCCTACACCTCCACAGTATTATCTGCGAGTGGGTGGGGGAAAACCTGTTACATTTGGAGGCGCTGCTGAGATCAAGTCCTGGGGTGCCCTGTTCAATTTTTTTTCTAAAATTGCCCGATTCATATTTTTATCATGTCTGTGCCGTCACCGCAGGATGTCCATGCCTGGGCCTTAGCGCACCAAGTATCCCCAAGACGTGCGGTTGCAGTGACCGGGGTAGCACTGGATACAGACTTATCTACAGTGCGCACGCAAGTAAGAAGTTGCCCGGGGTTGGCCACCGCCCGGGTGATAGACTATAAGCTGGATGTTGCTGGCCGGGGGATCACCTGTCTCCTGTTCACCATGAGTGACATATGCTTCGAAACGGCCCCCCATGTATTAAACCTACCCGGGCCCTCCGCAGAGGACTGCCGCATGATCTACGCTGACTCTCAATCTCCTGAAGAAGCGTCCACTAGTACTGGATTACACCCGAGCCAACGAGTGACCAGTACGCCTCACCGGGTAGACCCCCCTAGGGTCTCTTTCACCCCAAGCGGATTAGGAGGTATCGCCAGCTGGGCAGGGAGCCCGCTCATCCCACCCAACCCTGATCAACGGCCTGGCAGGACCCCAACCATGTCTAGCGTAGGAACTGGGAGCAGTAGTCAGGCCCTTAGTGGGAATCTTGACGTGAACACGATAGCCTCCCAACTAGTAGAAGCTGTAACCATTTCGACGCAAGCACAGAACTACCGGAAACTCAAGGCCTTCTCTGGGATTCTGCCGACGCCCACGGGAGAAGAGGGGATCGAGGCATGGAGGGACCATACGCTTCAAATCATAGAGGAGTGGTCGTGTTCCGAAGCCAGCAAGAGACAAAGACTGGTCGAGTGCCTTCGAGGCCCCGCCGCTCGGTTAGTGCGGGCGCACCGGAGCGTAGAAGGAGAAGTTACTGCCCAGGAACTAGTGGAAATGCTAATTAAATCCTTTGCCAGAAAAGACGACGAAGATGAGCTACTGGCCCAATTCAAAGCCCTACGACAACGTGAAGGACAAGATTTATCTGCCTTCGTTTGTGACCTACAGCTGTCCCTGGGCACCCTCCTGGACAAGCATATCATTTCCGCGGCCAAAGCGGACCGATACCGGTTCAAACAGCTACTCAAGGGGTCGTTGCCTGACCACAACATAGCTATAATGATGCGGGCCGCCCCGGTCGCGGCAGTATCCCCTAAATACGGGGAACTAATGGATTACATAAGAGACCATGAAGTGCAGCGCCATTTCCATGAATCAAAGAAACCCAAAACTACCCCCAAGAATGACCCTGTGGTCCCCTTGGCCCCAAAGAGTAAGAAACCTGCCACACCAGAGGGGGAAGCGACCCTCAAGTCGTCTGTTCGGGAAAGTCATAGTTCTGAGCGGTCCTCATCCACGTATAAGGGTCGTCCGGACCGCCGTGAGGTATCTTGCTACAACTGCGGGAAGAAGGGCCACATCTCGTACTATTGTCCGGAGAAGGAGGACCCACCGGAAGAAAAACCTCCCGACAGAAGAAGCACAGCCCGATCGATGGTGTGCCGCGCCCAGACCGTCGAGCCTGCTGTGAACACCCCTCAGGGATTCCCCTGCTGACGCTGGCCCCAGTGAGGACGCCTCACCCGGTGAAGCTTGCAGTCAAGTGGGCCCCGCGGCCATCGTACCCGTGGTAATAGAAGGGATATACGCCTCGGCTCTATTGGACACCGGGTCACAAGTGACCATAATATATTGCACGTTCTATGACCAGCACCTTCAACACTGCCCTCTGAGGCCGGCCGAACATATGAAGGTTAGGGGATTGAGTAATGAAGACTACCCCATCGATGGGATTGCAAGGGTCCAGCTGGACATACTCCAACTGAACACCGGCAAGAAGCACCCTATGCAGGTAGCGGCCATGGTATGCCCGGAGCCCCACGACCATTGCAAATACCCCATCATCTTGGGAACCAATGCGGACATAGTGCAAGCTATAATCCGAGCTTACTTGAAAGAGACCAACGAGCTGCCGCTGGCCGATTCGCTCCTAGACCCCGTCTTACGAGAGGAGTGCCATCGGGTATATGCCTTGGAGCGTCATGGGGACCTCTACAATCGTCAACGAGGACTGACAACCATATTACCAGGGGGAGTGCAAAAGATGGCCGTCTGGTGTTGTTATCCTGACCGAGACCAGAACGACCAACTGTTCTCGCTGGAGAGTGAGCCTGAAGAAGAAGAGGTTCAGCGAGGGTATAGAGTACTACCCGAAGTGAGGGAATGGACGGCTAAGATCCCTATTCGAACCCACGTGTATGTGCAGAATCTCTCCCCCTTTCCGATGGAGTTTGATGTTGACCAGAAGTTGGGATGCATATATCCGGTCAGCCCGGTGGGAGCCACGCCTCAGGTGAAGGCGGCGGCCGCGCACGAGCGGATAGTCGATCTGGACTTCAATTTCGGCGAGTCGACGCTGTCCACAGAGTGGAAAGAGCGGTTGACCACCCAGTTGCTGCAACGACGATATGTGTTCTCCACGAGCGAGATGGATGTGGGGTGCAGCCGCAGTGCCCAACATACCATTCGGATGAGCGATGCCACTCCGTTCCGGGAACGTTCTCGTCGCCTTGCCCCTCGGGATGTGGACGATGTGAGGAACGCCATACAAGATATGGAAACCGCTGGGATTGTGACGGGATCACGGGGACCTTACGCGTCGCCCATAGTGGTGGTGCGGAAAAAGAACGGGTCCGTACGACTGTGTATCGACTACCGAACACTGAACAATCGCACGATACCGGATCAATACAACCTTCCGCGCATTGAAGAGATCCTGAATGCGCTGAATGGGAGTCACTGGTTTAGCGTGCTTGACCTCCGATCAGGGTACTATCAGGTGCCCATGACGCCGGAAGACCAGGAGAAAACGGCTTTCGTCTGCCCCCTGGGATTCTATCAATTCACCCGTATGCCCCAAGGTATATGTGGGGCGCCTGCTACGTTCCAAAGGTTGATGGAAAAGACTATCGGAGACATGATTCCCCGGGAGTGTCTGGTTTACCTGGACGACATCATTGTCTTCGGGAAGACCTTAGAGGAACACGAGGAGAGGCTGTTGAAGGTGATAGATCGTCTTGGCCATGAAGGGTTGAAGCTATCACTCGACAAGTGTAGGTTTTGTCACACCTCGGTGACCTACGTGGGACACATCGTGTCTGCCCAGGGGATTGCTACTGATCCAGCCAAGGTAGAAGCTGTGGTGAACTGGCCGCGTCCCGATAATGTCACGGAACTGCGGTCCTTCCTCGGTTTCTGTGGGTATTACCGTCGGTTCGTGGAAGGGTACTCTAGTCGAGCTAAACCCCTGAATAAATTGCTGAAGATATACCCCAAAGATACTGGGAGAAAGGCCACGTCGGCCCGTCAACCGTTTGGCGATAAGTGGACGCCGGAGTGTGAATGGGCCTTCCTGAACTTGAAGAAAAGTCTGACTGAAGCACCAGTGCTTGCATATGCTGACCCAGAACAACCGTATGTCCTGCATGTGGATGCCAGTCTTAATGGACTGGGTGCTGTCCTGCAACAGAAGCACCCCGTAGGTCTTTGGCCTGTAGCCTACGTCAGCCGCAGTCTGACACCCAGTGAGCAGAGATATCCCGTCCACAAGTTGGAGTTTCTGGCTCTCAAGTGGGCGATCACCGAGAAGCTCCACGATTACTTGTACGGTGTCACCTTCGAGGTAAGGACGGATAACAATCCCCTCACGTACATCAATACGTCGGCCAAATTAGATGCAGCCGGCCACAGATGGCAGGCCGCCCTCAGTAACTACCGCTTCTCCTTGAAGTATAAGCCGGGGCCATTGAATATTGGGGCGGACGCCCTCTCCCGAAGGCCAGGACTACTCGCTACCCCCGATGACGAGGAATGGGAAGAACTTCCCGGTCCCGGAGTGCGGGCTATGTGTAAAACTGCAGCCATAGTTAATGACCAAGTGGCCTTCTCCGAGTTACGAGTGGCCGACTCCTTGGGATGCCAGTCGCAGGCTGTCCCCGCCGCCTACTGCGACCCAAAAGGGATGCACCCTCACGCATGACAAGGTGTTCCGGTGGAAAGATCTGGTAGACTACCAAATTCGAGATCCGGTCGCTAGTATCATCTGGCACGCCGTTGAAAAGAGGAACCCAGCCCTTCTAAAACGTGCGCCCAATGACTTGGTGGCCTTGCTCATGCGAGAATGGGACAAATTTGAAATAGACAATGGCTTACTCTATCGGGTGGTGCAATACCACAACCACCCGGATAGGAGACAACTAGTCCTACCTAAGAACTTACAATACCTGGTGTTGAAGTCCCTACACGATGAACACGGGCATCTCGGTGTAGAGAAGACTTTTGGGCTAGTCCGAGACCGGTTCTTCTGGCCCAAGATGCGGGAAGTGGTGGAACAACACTGCCGCCGTTGTGCCCGGTGCGTTCAACGCAAGACGTTGCCTACCAGAGCAGCTCCCATGGCCCATCTGAAGAGTTCTGGTCCAATGGACTTGGTGTGTATGGACTTTTTATGTATCGAACCGGATAGCCGAGGTATCGGTAACGTGCTGGTCATCACGGACCATTACACCCGATATGCCCAGGCCTTCCCCACAAAAGACCAGAAGGCTATCACGGTCGCGAAAGTTCTATGGGAAAAGTTCTTCGTTCATTACGGTCTTCCAAACCGACTCCACTCCGACCAAGGGCGAGATTTTGAGAGTACTCTGATCCGAGAATTACTTAAAATGCTGAACGTCGCCAAATCCCGGACGACTCCGTACCACCCCGAACGAGATGCTTTACCTGAACGATTCAACAGGACCCTGTTGGACATGCTTGGAACTCTGAAGGGAACGCAGAAAGCAGAATGGAGTCGTCATGTAGAAACGTTGGTACACGCGTATAACTGTACTCGCCATGAGTCCACGGGGTTCTCCCCGTACTTCCTCATGTTTGGGCGGGAGGCCAGACTTCCAGTAGATGTGCGTCTTCGAGTCTCAACGGATGGGATACACAATGCTACCCATTTCAAGTATGTGCAACGGCTAAAGGACAGTTTGCAGCAAGCTTACCAACAGGCTGAGAAGTCTACAGCTAAACTGAATGCTGGCAATAAGAGACGATACGACAACAAAGTCAAGTATCGAGAGTTACGTCCTGGGGACGCTGTGTTACTTCATAATTTGGGAGTCCCCGGAAAACATAAACTGGCCGACCGGTGGAGAGATGGCGTATATGAGGTAGAGTCACAGATGCCCGGCCTCCCGGTCTATCGCATCAAAGACACAGACGGCCGGGTAAAGGTTTGGCATCGTAATCACCTTCTCCCTATCCCCCAAGTGGGAGACGAAGAAGAAGAAATACAGGCCACACCGCTCAACGGTGAGTCCGATCTATCAGAGGTGGGTCAAGAGACTGTAAATAACGAGACCCACTCTGACACTCCGGAAGACCCTATGGAAGGACCCTCTCAAAGGGACCATCCCGCAGGAGGGGCATCTCCCGAAGGAGCTACGGGTAAGGGGCCCCGTAGGCCAATGCCTACTAAGGTGGCACCAACAGGCCAGCCTTTGGATCCACAGAGCCCGTGCTTTGTGCCTAACAGAGACTGTTCAGAGACATTTCTCCCCTCAAGGGAAGAGGCTGAGCCTCAGGACTGTACTTATTACTCCCCAGAGGGAGTTGCTGAAGAACAACTCCGTAGGAGCCAAAGGGTCAGGTACCCTCCAACTCGGGTAACCTATGATCAGATGGGGGCACCCCATTATGAGGCTCAGCAGTGTTCTCAGAGTAAGATACAGTCTGTGATTGTGATGCTCAACGAATTATGCAATCTCGTTTAGAGTTACCTGTGCTAAGTTATATAGTTACTGCATTTTCATTATATAATTTCTGTACGGTTTGAGTTATTTATCCCAAGCGAGGTCGTTGGGGTTTTTCACCAGGGGGAGGATGTAGCCATGTCCCCCTCGCGCACTCACCCCCTCCTTCCCCGTTGCCGCGCGTGGTGTAGTTGCGGCTGGTTGCTAGGGAAGCGGTTGGGCCGGTTGCCGGGGACGCGAGCGGGCCGGTTGCCGGGGACGCGAGCGGGCCGGTTGCCGGGGACGCGATCGGGCCGGTTGCCGAGGCCGCGGTCGCGTTGTTAGGGTCCCGGCGGCTAGCGGAGCAGGGCGCCGCCATTGACAGTCAGCTCGCGCATGCGCAGGAGGCCAGCTAGCGCGAGAGGCTCCAACAGCTCGCGCACACGCAAGGCGGGAAGGACAGCCCCCAGGGTGCACAGGGGCAGGGACACGTGACGCTAGGGAGCCAATCGGAAGGCCAGGTTCCCCTGCTCCCAGTTAGATACATTTCGCGGGGTTTTGAGTCACGCAGGCAGTCAGGATCCCGACCAGCTAGGGGTAAGAGGTGGATGCAGGGGTCAGTGACCCTCTGCATTAGGCCAGCAGCCCCCAGGCCCCCAGTTAGGTCCTGAGCCACCTTATAGCTTGTGGAGTATAGGGACAGGCCCTAGATAGGGACACTGACCCATTTATTGGTAGCTTAGTCAGGGACACAGTGCTACAGCCGTGCGGCACTGCGAGGTGGGTTCTGGGCTCAGAACACCATCAAAGACCCTGGGACTAAGGTGATATTATCCGCGCTGGAATTCACCCAACGCGGTGTGGAGGACAACGTCGGATCGGGCGGATCTCCGGTGATATCGCGGTACCCGTGGCTGGAGCCCGGGCAGGTAACCTGCAACTCACGTGCACCAACCAGGCCTATCACCAGACATAGTGGCTGCGCAGTCACACATACACATGCACAGTGGTATTTGACTTTGGGGGTGCGAGACATTTGGGTGGGGGTTACTGGACACAGGGTGGGATCACTCTATGGGAGATTAGCGTCCGCCGTGACGCCTGAGGTGGTAGCGTCCGCCGTGACGCCTAGTGTGATTAGCGTCCGCCGTGACGCCTGAGGTGGTAGCGTCCGCCGTGACGCCTAGTGTGATTAGCGTCCGCCGTGACGCCAGAGGTGGTAGCGTCCGCCGTGACGCCCAGAGTGGTTAGCGTCCGCCGTGGCGCAGGACGGTTGTGTTGATGTATGTAGATATAGTTGGTTATGCAGTAAAGCCAGTCCTGTTTTATATTTGTTCGATTTGTGTGGTTGTTTCCTGTGAGGGCCTCCTCCCACTCCGTTGGGATCCCTCCCAGGTGGAGGCGTTGCACCTAGAGATATATAAGATGTATGTACCCCAGGTTCCCCGTGGCGGAAGCTCAGCCCTCCTGTGAGCCAACAGGTAATGCACCACACCTGCGTAACCTTGCATGTTCCTACACCTCCACAGTATTATCTGCGAGTGGGTGGGGGAAAACCCGTTACACAAGAAAGAAAACAAGCATCGCAAAAAAGATCCTCTAAGTGTAGTATGTGCAACGCAAATGTATTATATTCAGTATATGCAAACGCCATACTTCTTACGTAAAGAATAATCATATAGCATTTTCTACTGCAACACCGACTCTCCACTCTAGGTGGGGGCATCGTGCTCCTGCGATGATGTCACTTTCGCTGGACCCTCTTTGCCGGCCCTGGTGAAGGCTTCGCTTGTTGAGTACCTAACTGGTGGTGCTGCAGTTGCGGTTGTTGCTATCCTTGGACAGTGGGAGCTCAACGAGGTCTAGGAGAGAGTCACCGGCGCAGAAGAAAAGGTGATATGATTCTGCTTTACAAAGAAACAAAGCATATATCCCGTGTGGGTAGTACGGAGTTTGCATTTATATAACACATTTGTGTGGCACACGCTACACTTACAATCGAGAGTCTAAAATATGTCAATGTTTATTTAAGGCACAACAGAGGCACCTCAAACACACCAAGCATTCCCACTAAATGTATTTAAGTAAAGACAGCAACCCCTAATTATCCAACCACAACAATGAGACATTATACAATTAAACATTAAATACATGCTAATGTCTTCAAAAAATATTATTTGTATTTCCAGCAAATAGAAACAAATAGGAAATGCTATCATGTCCCTTTATGTAGGATTTAAAGAAAAACAGGTAAACAAACCTAAAATCCCGCACAATTTACACGGGGGCCTTTAGGACTAAGGACATGTAACCCATGTATGTAATAAAAGACATGACACGTGCAAGATAGGACCTCCCCAGAAAATAGAGCTCAACAGCTAAAAAAAAAGCAAAACAAACTTCCAGGGACATTTCCCTCGCATAAAACGTGCAGTTGTTACCACTGGCAAAGGTTACATTCCAGGCTACTTAAAGCTGCAGATGAAGCAACATCCTACATGTGTGTGTTTTTTAATAAATCAGTTCTGTAATATGAGAAAATACTTGTAGCACTTTTTTTAAACAACTCTGAATTTAATTTTTTATGTATTATAATGTAACAAGCATTTTTTGTTTCTATAGCAACCATTTACAGTCACATCCCCTTCCTATTCTGAAACAGGCTCTGGTACACCCCTTTTTGAGCCCGCCCTCTACCTATCAGTGCACCAATTGTATCTAGTGACTGCCTGGTCACATGATCTTCCCCACAGAACTTTGCATCTTTGGTTCTCTTCTGCTGCACTGACAGACATTTATTGAACTCCCGAGCCGAGTCTTTGCCGATCTATAACAGGAGAACGGATCGATCGGCAACTTAGCTAATCACTTATCATTGTGTGGGTTGTATTAAAGGGAAAAAAATAAAATAAAAAACGGCAGCTTGGAATGCTGCTTTAAGGAGAGTCTTCCGCCCACAGGGAACCTTTAGGGACTAATTAAATAGAAAATTACATTTAAAACGTCAAATCATGATAGGGAAATTAATTTCCAAAGAGCTTGCTATTTAAATACCTAGAAAGCATTGGTATTATTGCTCAATGCTAGAACAAATGTATATGATGTATGTATACACAGACAGCTGACCTTTTCCTGGTTAAGAAGAATAACTTGTAATAACACATGATAGTACAGTATGTGGGCTGTAACATTCTATAATAACATCACGCTGCAGCATGCTGATATCCTGTTATAACCGTTAAAATTGTTATTATAATACAACTCACACAGACATACGAAATGTATTGACATTATTCAACAAAAACAGCAAATCTACCTTACTAAAAAGGAACATATCTGTCTTTAAAGTTGTTTTGCTTTGCATATAACGTGAAGAAATTATTACCCTACAGCTGGCCCAATAATAAAATGCTTTGCATGTGTACCTGATTATAAGATTTGTTTTGTGTCACAAATGTACTAAGATGGCCCAGAAAACTATTTCTTCGTTAAACAAGAAAGATATAACTTATGTTCACAGGTATGGTTGGAGAGAGGGGGCTATTTTATATATGTTTCAGAAACGTGGGTATTTTGCTAAATCACAAAAACATTTTTATCTATTTATGGGTTTATCTACAGTATATCTTTTTTGTGTTTGATAGAAACATAGAATTTGACGCAGACAGGAACCAGCTGACCGACGGGTCTCCCATGGAAATCCTGCCCCGGATTGGTCCCTGTCTTTGAAGAAAGAGATGACGAGCCGACCTTTTTGTTGCATGTTCTCTGCAGATGTCCATGTGACATGTATTTTCTTATATGTTCCGTTATTTCTTTGTAATTATTCTAATAAATATCTGTGATGTAATTCTACAAACATAGCTTAGTAAGTGAACAATATATAACATACAGGCATACCCCGCATTAAGTACACTCGCGAGTAAGTACATACCGCCCAATAGGCAAACAGCAGCTCACGCATGTGCCTGTCATCACGTCCTGAACAGCAATACCGGCTCCCTACCTGTACCGAAGCTGTGCGCAAGCAGGGAGACTATAGAGCCTGTTACACATGCGTTATTTACATCAGTTATGCACATATATGACGATTGCAGTACAGTACATGCATCGATAAGTGGGGAAAAGGTAGTGCTTCACTTTAAGTACATTTTCACTTTACATACATGCTCCGGTCCCATTGCGTACGTTAATGCGGGGTATGCCTGTACTATATCATGGAAAATTTTACAAACATATTGTCATTTCACTTTAAGCAACCCAAAAAATGTCAGTTTATAACATGAACTAAATTACACTTTATCAGATGCATCTGTTGATGTGTTTAACGGCTCGTGACTATATTATTCATAATATATATCGTGCTCTGACACATAACTATGTGAATGGAAAGTGCTAATATATTATATTTGGGTACCACTTTAGACATGCCTGTGCTATTATAGGCAATTCACAGAAATAACGTGAGGCTAATCATTGTCTGTGGTTAACGGCATTTTTGGTGTGACCTATTTATCGTAACGTTAGTTCCCTACGCTAACATTAACGGAGTTTCATTGTTCTGCGATGTTCGGCTAACCGTTCATTAGCACCGAATTTGCATATCAGTATATGTAATGCCCATAGAAATGTATTGATACACTATTTTATAGGTTTTTGTTATGTTATTGTCTTTCGTGGATAGGTGTTAGGATTATCGTAACGATAATTTAATGTTTAATGTTATAAGAAATAGCCTAATGGAGATCTCTGGATCTGGCCCCAAAGTCCAATCCCAAGTATTGCAACGTGTTTGCCAGTCTTCTATGTGGGACAGTGACAAAGACCTTACACAAATCGAGGTAAGCTACATCCACTGCTCCACCTGACCTATTTATTACCTTAGTCACCCAGTAAAAACAAAAATTAGATTTTCCCCACTGCAGGCGTCAGACTCACTGGCCTGTAGTTACCTGACACTTCCTTTCTTCCACTTTTGTGAAGTGGGACTATGCTTGCTTCAGTTATCTGGAACAACACTTAATAATAGTGACCGTAATGGTGTTGCCTGTACACTCCTAAACTCTTTCGATATCCTTGGATGTGTCCCCATCTGGCCCCACTGACTTGTCCACTTTCAGTTTTTAAAGTTCCAGTTGGACTTTCTCCTCTGTAAATGGATGTGTGTCCGACTCCTTTCATGTATATTCTTGTAACCTGACTGCAGTCCCTCTCCTTCACCTTCCGCTGTGAAGACTGAGCAAACATAATTATTAAGGTGGTCTGCTATACCTTTATCTCCCACAACAAGTCTATTCCCTTCTGTCTTTAGTCTTATTATTCCTCCTTTCATGTTTCTCCTTTCACTTACTGTATATACCTACAAACGTGTTGTCCCCTTCTTTACTGACTGAGCGATTGTCCCTTCTGCTTGTGCCTTTGCACATGTGATTATTTGCTTAGCCTCCTCCTGCCTGATATAGTTCCTCCTCCCCCTGAGTCTGACTATTTTCTAAAAGCTGTCTTTTTAGCCTTTACAATACCTGCCACCTTCTTAGAAAACCACACCAGCTTTTTTATATTCCTTATATTTTTACTAAGCTGCCTGACACACAGATCTGTTGCCCTTAGCATTGCATCTTCTAGTTTTTTCCACAGCTCCTGCATTTCACTGGAATACCCCCACCCTGCAAAAATAAATACCCTCACCCTGCAAAAATAAATACCCCCACCCTGCCAAATAAATACCCTCGCCCTGCAAAAATAAATACCCTCACCCTGCCAAATAAATATCCCCCACCCTGCCAAATAAATACCCCCACCCTGCCAAATAAATACCCCCCCCTGCCAAATAAATATCCCCCACTCTGACAAAGAATCCCTTAAAAAAGGTTCCATATCTGGAAACAGAAGGGAAGCTGAGCACACCATAAGAAATGCAATAATTTATAAAAAGTTCATTTAATTGACTGATTACAGTCACAAACCATCCGACGCTTCGGTGTATAAACACCTTCATCAGTTTGTATACCAAAACGTCGGATGGTTTGTTACTGACATCAGTCAATACAATGAACTTTTTATAAATGATTGCATTTCTTTTGGTGGCTCAGCTTCCCCTCTGTTCTACATGCAGTTACCCTGACTAGGTTTTTTCTGCTTGCAGCACCCACCACTATTCCTGTTTGTTACTCTTGTTCCCATAGAGTTGGGGCATTCCAGGTTGCATTTATCTTGACTCTTGTGTGTTTAGCTTCCATATGTGGAAAGTCAGCCCTCCTAAAATCCCAAACCTTTGTTTTTGTATGGTATGATGACTCCACCTCTGTCTTTATACTAAACCACACACATCCGATATTGCTTTATTATGAGTTGGCTGTCTCACCAATTGCCTGGAGACACGCCTGGCATGGAATCCAGCGGGTCCCGGCTTCTGCATTAACCTGCGACAGTCTCCCAATGATTACCTCTCCTTTAATTGCCATCTTGATGGTGCCTTCTATTAATACGCTATCCAATTCCTCCTCTTGTCCTGCGGGTCTGTAGACCCTCCTAAACCTTCTTACCAGTTTGTAGGGTTACCCAAAGTGCCTCAGTTTTCCCCCAGTAGCTTGTACAAAAGTCGCCTTAAAGCTGCAGACCAAGCAATATCCTACATGTGTGGGTTTTTTTAATACATCAGTTCTGTACTATGACAAAATACTTGTAGCATTTGTTTTTAAAACAACTCTGAATTACATTTTTTATGTATTATAATTTAACATGCATTTTCTGTTTCTATAGCAACCATTTACAAAGTCACATCCCCTTCCTTTAATGGCAAACCCCATTTTGAACCCTGCCTCTCTAGCAGTGCACCAATTGTATCTAGTGACTGCCTGGTCACATGATCTTCCCCACAGAACTTTGCATCTTTGGTCCTCTTCTGCTGCACCGACAGCCCTTTAGTGAACCCGAGCCAAATCTTTACTGATCGATCACAGGAGAACAGATTGATCGGCAACTTTGACTAATTACGTATCATTGTGTGGATTGTATTGATGCACATATTAAAGGGGGAAAAAACAAACTAGAATAAAAAAAACAGCAGCTTCGTCTGCTGCTTTAATGTTTGTTTTCACATAAAGCGCAACTCCTCCCTCCCTTCCTAGCCTGTCCTTGTGTAACCTGGTATAGCTATGTCCCAGTTCTGATTTTTTTTATTGTACCATGTCTGAGTAATCGCTACAATAGCCAAGTGGTCCCTTGTCATTATTGTAATTAGTTCTGCAATTTTATTTCCCAAACTACGAGCATTTGTACACACTGCCCGGAGGTTTTTGTTACTGCTTTTCCTAATCCTTCCTGCGTCCCGGGTACACCACCTTGCATTGATATTTTTCCTATTGAAGCTGACTTCTCTTCCCCTGGATAGGTGTCCTGTTTAATATCCCACCCAATCGCTACCTCTTGCAGGGGGGGGGGGGGGGCAGTTGGATTTATCCTGACTCATTTCGCTAGTTTAAATACTTGTTAATAAAGCACCTGAACTGCTCGGTGACTGTCCTGGTTACCTCCCGAGATGGATGCAAAGCATCTCTTTTATATCGATCCGTATCCCTGCAACCAGAACAGCTGTGTTCAATAAATACAAATCCCTCCTCTTCACACCACTTCCTCAGCCACACATTAAAGTCTCTGGTGTGCAGACTCCTGCCTTCCCCACCCCTATATACTGGCAACACCTCTAAAAAAAACACCGAGGAAGGAGAATAGGCAAAATAGAAGAAATCTCGGCGGTCACTGCATGCGTAGGAACTCAGCCACGGACAAAATTAAAATCAATATTTATTCAATCTTGGTGCTGGACATCACCCCAACAACAACTCCGTTTTTAAGGATATCCCTGCTTCAGCACAGTCAACGACTGGCCAAGTTTAGTCCTCAAGGGCCACCAACAGGCAAGTTTTTCAGGATATCCCTGCTGCAGAGGATGGAAGAGAAATGGTGCTTCGCTGTGGAATACTCATGCAATTCTTCGGGCTTTTATGTAAAGTCCGGACAGGTTAAGGATTAATTGTTGGGCTGGTAAAATAGATTTTTTACGTGATAACATGCACTAGGAAATATTTAGCCTCTTGAGACAACCGCAGTACTCACACATCTGGCATTCCTATAACAGTTAAAAAGATGGCATAGTGCAGGAAGATACTATGGGCCTCATGCAGTAAGCGACGATTATGTGAAATCGGCAAGCTTATCGATTAGTCATGTTATTGGCGTTTTTCCCTCTCCGTATGCAGTAAGTGCCGAATACATTCAAAATCAACCCGAAAACAAATCCGCCCACTCTCACGATGATGAGCCGATCACACACAGGTGTATCGGCGTGCGTGGCGGGGTGCTGTTAGGTTGCACAATCACAAATCTTGCTGAATCAGGCGAAACAAGCATGTTTTTGATTGCGCGCCATATTTAAAGGCAACGTGTACTGCTAATCATTCTCTGTGTTGTTGGGAGTGAGAGAGAGAGAGAGACGCACAGAGCTGGACGATTGAACATTTGCATATTGACTGAGAGACTTGTTGTGTATTGGGTGAGCTTTGTCCATTGTTGTTTTGTTTACATCTTTGTCTTGTTTTATATGTGGAAGTGGGTCGTGTGATTGCCTGTACATTTCTTGTCTGTTTTTTGTGAGTGCTGGAAGTATGCCCGCAAAGCGTGGGAAGAGTGATGCTGGTGGGAGTGGGAGTGCTACTCGTGGGAGTACGCGTCGGAGTGAACGTACTGTTCAGGGGAGTGATGTTGCTGGTGCACCGAGTGGTGTTGCTGGGAGTGGGAGTGCTGTTGCTGGGAGTGGGAGTGCTGTTGCTGGGAATGGGAGTGCTGTTGCTGGGAATGGGAGTGCTGTTGCTGGGAATGGGAGTGCTGTTGCTGGGAGTGGGAGTGCTGTTGCTGGGAGTGGGAGTGCTGTTGCTGGGAGTGGGAGTGCTGTTGCTGGGAGTGGGAGTGCTGGTGCTAGGAGTGTGAGTGCTGGTGCTAGGAGTGTGAGTGCTGGTGCTAGGAGTGTGAGTGCTGGTGCTAGGAGTGGGAGTGCTGGTGCTAGGAGTGGGAGTGCTGGTGCTGGGAGTGCTGCTGGTGGCGCAGTTGCTGATGGGGTGGATGGTGGTGGCGTGCTTGCTGGTGGCCAGCTTTTGGAGGCTCTTCCATTGGAAGAAGGAGAGTCCAGTCAGCACCAGCCAAGCTCTGACCCTAAACCTGCTCGGAAAAAACGTGTGGAGAAGCCACGTAATCCTCGCTTCAATGACCAGGAAAATAGGGCTCTTGTCACTGGCATTCTGGAGCACTATGACAGTATATATGGACATTTAGTAGGTAAGTGTAACTTTACATTTATTATTCAAATACATGTGATCCTAGGTCATCTGAGTTTTGTTCATATGCAAATATGGGTACACAATATCTTTCTATGTTCATTAGTGTGGAAACACAGCTTTTTATCATGCCTTACAAGGACAAATAAACACAGGCGGTCAATTTGCCATAACTGCATACAATATGAATGCAAGCTTGCTTACATGTATAGGTTTAGTAGTGAATGCTCATGTGCTGCACATATTACACATAAAACAGCATGTTTGCTATCACTTGGAACAGCTAGCAGTGTAGGAAACTGGTGCTTATATTATTATTCATTTACCTCATATCTTTTATATGTTTTTCAAGGGCGGACAAGTGCAGCAAGCAAAAAAGAAATGTGGGACACAATAGTCATTGGTGTCAATGCCTGTGGGAATCGTGTCAGGGACAAGTATCATTGTCGGAAAAGATTTGATGATATTAGGTCCAAATTGAAAAAGAAAATACAAGACCAACGCGTGCATGCTACTGGCACTGGAGGTGGGCCCACACCACAACGTCTCATATTGACTCCATTGGAGGAGCTGCTTCGGCCAAAATTACTTACCGTCGTCGTGGAAGGCTTGGCTGGTGACCGTGACATTGGAATTTATCCGTCACAATTTCCAGCAGGTGATAAATATTACTGTACTAGGCGTGTCGTTGCTTACAGTTATTTTGCATAGTTACACTGCTTTTTATACTGTCTTCACAATATAAGCATACCTGCATCTATATATGTATATGTCTGATTCTGTATATATATATCTCAAAATAGACATATATGTAGTAGTCCTACTAAAAGCAGTAACTAATATAGCACGTGCCATTGCGTGCTCATTTACATGTGAATTCCCAAAATGCATAGCTGCAGTGGAAGCAATTGATGGTGGGCGAAGATGGGGAACAACAGGGTAGTACACGTGTAACACATGTTCATGAGAAATTATTAGTAGCTACAGGTACAGAACAGAAATATGTATCATATTATTGTGTATTTTATTGATTTTACTCCGACAAACATGACATTACTGCCTATTTTAAGCATGCATCAAAGAAATTGCATGTAACGGCCTACAAACATCACTGGCACTAACACATCTATAGTTGCTTAAGAAAAGGTCCATTTTTGCTTTATGTCATATACAGACAGCATAATGAGGCACACGTATCATATGTTATGTCATTGTTTTCATAACTTAAACACTGCAGATGACTACTTAGCTCATCTACCATTGTGTTAAAGCAGCTGCAATTAATATCTCATCACAGCATACACTTCAACAGAGGGGGTGGGGTTCAGCACACACACTAATTACAGCCTCATTTCACGGTCAACTTAGTTCACACCATTTGCACCTGTTTCAAGTCATTGAAAGGTGTGGCTGATTAGGCTTTTTGGGGAAGGGAATACCTTTCTTACAACCTGAATAGCACAACTGAAGTTAATCACACTCATTGGAAAGCTTAACTCTAGCTACTAAATGCCCCAACAACTCATTACTTATCAAAGCGTACGTCACACATTAGTTCACTCATATCTATAGTTGAACTACTATGAAAGACACATTATCACACACTGCATGTGTTGTCTTGTTGAGTCACAGCCACATTCAGGTGTGCCACATCTTCGATTAATGTACCACACATATCCTCTACCAAAAATAACACTTTTTGCAATATGACCACCTTCATGATAACTATCATGAGATGACCATTCACAATGGTTATGTACATTATGATACTGATATCACTACACAACATATGATTTTTATGTACTCATTTAATCTATTTATCCTCACGCATTACTGCAGAAACATAGTATGTTGTATGTTAGGGAACTCAAAACTTCTAAGTACACAGGCATGTACATTGTTATTACAACTATTTATGTTCACTTTCACACACACATTTTCGGTTAAGGAACTGATGTTGTTAGTTAATCATAAATACAGAACATACAATAAGTGTTTGTTCAATATTTACACATGTAAATGTAAAACTTATGTTATTGTTATATATAGTTGCCCCTGGAGGACATGTGTCACCTGAGATGGAACAAGTGTCTTCACCTGGGTCAGCCAGCTCAACACTACTAGAAGGTGAGTGTATCATTTGCTGGCCATATAATATGTGCTCTTCTATATGTTATGTTGTCATGTGCATTATTTGTTTTGCACATCTTCTTTAAATAGGATTACTTAGTGTCAGTGAAAATGAAGTGTAAGGCAACATGTATTGTGTTAGTGATGTTAATTATCATGTAGGACTTCTGAGTTTAGAGCAACTTTTCATTCATTCATATTTCATACTGAGTCCAAACATTATTCGTAAGTCAAGGTAGTTTTTAATGAGGTTATAAAACGTATGCTAACATGTTAGGTGTTACTTAGGACACAGTACAATTACATAGTAACACAGCATACATTAACATGCCATTTAATAATGTGTACATTTCTTTTTAGAACATCATGGTGATGAGGATGATGAGTATGATGAGGATGACGCCACAGAAGAGACTGAAATACAATCATGTGACCATGAAGAGGTGCCAATAGAAACTGTTGTACCGCCAAATCGTCCATCAACTTCCACATACGATGCAATTGTAGCTTCAGAGGGAAAAATAGTGGACGCAGAAAATCGTCGCCATTCAGACATGATGACAGTGCTGGAAAGGATGATTGGACTGCAGGAAGAAACAGTATCACAATTGGCACATCTCCACAGAGTCTTCATTGAAGTGCCTAAACAGTTGCAAAAAATCAACACCTCATTCGAAGCATTAGTTGTTCAGCAAACACAAGCTAATTACTGGAGAATGACTAATGTACCACAATTCAACACCTCCCAGCCAGGATCTGTTCATGCAGGTCAGTTTTCACCACATTCATCTGATATTCATTCACCAGGCCCAAATGTTACCGGTCAAGTAGCAGACATTGCTGTGCAGGTTCCTGACGACATACTACCACTGCCATCTGTACAAAATCAGCAGCTGACACCTACAAAGGAGCCCACAAAAACAAAATACAAGCAGTTACTACTGACCAGTTTTTGGTCAAAAACAACAAAAGACACACATGAAACAGACCAACCATCACTTGTGCAGTGTCTACCAACTTGCTCACATGTGTCACTGGGCACAAGCCCTGTCCGTGAACAGTCACTACCCAAAAGCCCTGTAGGTGAGTCGCTGCCCAAAAGCCCTGTAGGTGAATCACTGCCCACAAGCCCTGTAGGTGAGTCACTGGCCACAAGCCATGTAGGTGAGTCACTGGCCACAAGCCCTGTAGGTGAGTCACTGGCCACAAGCCCTGTAGGTGAACAGTCACTGGCCACAAGCCCTGCCCGTGAAGTGCCAGAGGCCACTCAAAGTGGCTCTGTTGTGCCTAAAGTTGGTGGCAAAAGAAAAAGGAAAATTCAAGAGACAACAAGCAGGCCTGTTACTCGCTCGCAAAAGGAACAAAAAAAATAAATGTTATAATTCAGAAAATATGTGTTTGGCCTTGTTTTGTTGACTTCAGATTATCTAATTACTATTGTATGTATGCTGAAGACTGTGTTGTTTCCAAACTTTCAACTATGTTCTTGTACACGTGAAGGTTTGGAAATGTTAACACTCATAATTAATTGTGTTATAAATATTTATGTTGTAATCGTCTGTTCAGTAATGGTCCACCAGGAGCCAGTTGCTAAGTTTAGAGAAGCTGCCATTGACTTTGCAGCAAAACATTGCATTTGGGTGTGTTAATTGATGTAAGAATTGCATATGCATATTAGTCACATGCAATTATTAAAACACCTAAGTAAGTGCAAACATCTTTCTTGTACGTGTACAGCAGGATTATGTGTAAATTATTACTTACCTTTGCCTTGCTTGGCCATTGTAATTTTGTCCTTTAATCAGTTGTGTGTTCGTTTCTATAACATCTCAGAATGTATAATAATATATATACACACACACACACACACACACACACACACACACTGAGTGAGTGTGAGTGTGAGTGTGTGTATATATATATATATATATATATATGTATATATGTGTATATATATATATGTATATATGTGTATATATATATATGTATATATGTGTATATATATATATGTATATATGTGTATATATATATATATATGTGTATATATATATATATATGTATATATGTGTGTGTATATATATATATATATATATATATATATATATATATATATATAGTACTATATAAACTGGTATACACAAACTAATACACTTCATGCTTCCTTGTGAAAGCACACTATTTTAATAATACAGGCCTAATGTTTGAGAAATATCCTAAGTATGAGACTCTAACAGTATTGTGCTTAAACAAATGTTTATTACTTAATTCAATCATGTTTCTCACCATTTAAATAGGTTTCATACAAGGTATACTTAATGCCATCAATGTTGTGTGTACTCCTGCAATATAAAAAAAAAAAAATTATTATATATAAATATATATATATTTTTATAAGAGATATATTTATATATATATATATATATATATATATATATATATATATATATATATATATATATATACACACGTATTTAAACTCATGCAGACAGGGAGTTAACCAGACTTTCACATACACACAGAAATGTAAGCGGGGAAAAAACATTTCTTTTTGCAGGTGTGTTTTTACTGATATGCCTGGCTAAGAAATATTTTCACACACTGGCCTTTGTTAGTTTTCAAAAAAACACTATGTGAACGCATTCACAGTCTAGGGATGTTTTTCACAAACGAGATAAAAGAAGGAGAAATGTTTCTCCCACAGTCCCATATCACGAACCACAACTGTTAACCCAATTAGACAACCAAATCCAATTGGCGTTTGAAATAAGGAGTCAAAGTAGTTACTTTTGTTGACCTTGACAAGGAAAAACAGGAGTTTGTTAGCCATTCAGCACATTCATTTTGATGAGCAAATAACACAGACCTGCACACAGCTTTTGTGCTACTCAGACATGGCTGATGAATTCGTTAACAATATTAATCCCCTTTTAGGGTATAAGTACATGATCTGTGAAGCCATCTTGAACAGTCGCGGACAGAAAGCAAGCACACGCCAAATCGATGATTTCATTCGAGCAAAATATCCTTATTACCAAGACCGTAAGCATGCACGGAATTTTAATTCCTCAATAAGATTCACTTTATCAAGTAATGACTTTTTTGAACGTGACCAGGATAAGCTACAACACACCTATGGTTTCTGGAAGATTGCCCCGGAAAAACAATTTATCCTGAAAGACGGCACTTATATTGTCGTGAAAGGCATATTTATTCCTAATGGCAATAGCAATGTATCCGCTACTACTGATCCGTTTGAATCGATACGTGCTGCAATATCTGCAGCCTCCATTCCTGAAACCCACATTGTACAAGAACAAAAGTACTATGATTATGTACCAAGCCTTTCAGCTGAAATTGCATTGGAATGGGAACCGGAAGAAATGAACCTACCTCCCGACCAATTATTTGAAGAAAGCAGTGGCGATTCCTATGAGCGCATCCTGGAGGAGATATGTGCCATACTGGATTCAGCGGTTGGGTTAAGCGTGGATGAAAATGGCTTGCATTTCTGGAGCGACCAGTTGCAGCCAGGCGAAGAGTTAATTCTAGAAGAATGGTAAATATAACAATCGTTATGCGTTGACTCTGCGTTTAAATTTTTTTTTTTTTTTTAACCACCATTTTCACTTTCAATGCGTGGATACAGCGTAACATTGCAGACTGCATAACATGTAGCGATCACAAACAAATTGTTTCCTAATACAATATAGTAGGACCTGAAAGAGTAGTACACATTGCTGACGGAATAAATATACGTACTTTCCTATCCCTTTAAACATATTAGCAACATTTTACCATTACTCTAACACATACCTGTTTTGTTATCATGCAACATCTACAACATTGAAAACCGGGTCCACCACGTATGACGTGGGACCCTTGTCATGGGCCAAGGCGTCCTTAAAAAGGATTAGTGATGTAAGTCCCGCCCCCAAGCGACGTGCGCGCCTCAAAGCCTATTGGCTGTCATGTTTTGTTATAGTAACGGTAACTGCAGTGTGTGATGCGTGCGGCTCAGTGTTTGTAGGCGTACCCTGGGCGTTAGCCGAATGTTAATTGAGTGGGAGGAGTGTTAGCGTGCGTTTCACGCTGGCTTAACATGACGTCACACGTATTGCATTTGCGCATTGTGTTATCGGCCGTGCTTTCTGTTCAAACACGTCTGTTTAAAAAGAATACAGATGTACTCGTTTAGAACGAATGTAGTTTCGTCTTCATTGTATTTGAAATAAAGATGTTATGTTTACTGGTATTTTCAACATGTATTGAACGCACAACGTACGCTTTGTTTTGCGCATGCGCTAACAGTTAGTGGAGCCAAGCGTGAAGTGCGTGCGCACACAAAGATGTGCGCGCACATCTTTCAGTATACAGGCAACGTTCACTTCTTATACATAGTTATGCCTGCTACAAATTTAAAGAAACATTACATACTGATGAACAGTTTTACTTCTAACATATAAGTGACTGACGTGTGTATCTACACAATCATATAGAGCTGCGTAACGCGTTGTCACGGATGCATATCTAGTAAGGTGCCATCTTTGACCATCATGTGTTTGCTGTATTTCAGAGATGTCGGGGAAGATACAATCGGATCAATGTATGATTTCAGAAGAGTCTACCTTTATATGAGATGATTGTGAGGAGGAGCCACCGACTACTATACTACATATGGAACTAATTTTATATTGCTTGCAGCGCTTATTAACAAACAATTAAAAATGTGATACCCTTATGCCTATATTGCATAAGCACTTAATTAACATAATGATGTTGCAAAAGAGTGCCTCATGAATTTTTATTGAGTGTTCTTTAATGACTACTAACATTTTATGACATGGTGTGTTTTATATATAACAACCATTCCCACTCTGCTAACACATTTGTGTATTCTAATATGTAATGGAACGTATGACTGTCGAAACTATGTAACAATAATAATAATAATATGAGCATGTTCATGTATAGGGCTGCTAGTTGTACGCAGCGATTTACAGACACATGTTTCAGCCTGAGGTCCCTGGCCCGTGGAACGTACAAATGTTTTTTTGCCGCATGAGGCACAGGGAGATAAAGTGACTTGGCCAAGGTCACAAGGAGCCCACACCGGGAATTGAACCAGACTCCCCTGCTTCAAACTATCAGTGCCAGTGTGTGTCTTTACTCAGTGAGCCACTCCTTCTCCCAATGTAAAGGACACTTACAACCAAGTAGCCATTTATTTTTAAAATCTCTTGTTACATGGGTATGTAGATAAAATGGTTTGGGACTGTAGCAAATAATGTTACTGGCCAGATGTTATGGTCCCCTCCAATGCATGATGTTCTGAATATGACATCACCATCATGTTATGAAGTACGTTTCTGTGTATATTTCATTAACCTAACTAACTATAGTTTACTGTGTTTATTAATCGTTTAGAAATACATAGTATAGTCAATATGATGATATAAGCTACCATAATAAAGCTGGTGTTATCATTTGTCGGTGTTATACATGGATCCTACACCAATTGATAGAGACACAAACAGTTGTCTTAAAAAGTGTGTCTATGCTAGTGATGAATGTGCTCCCGTAAGTAAACAAATAAGTACAGTTATCCCCTTTTCTCCAACCACCTCTATATTACATTAATGGAAATTATAAGGAAACATACATAAAATGTGATGAAATGTGAGTAATCATTTTGTAATACAATGCACATGAAAGCTCAAGAGTAGCTAAATGCATATACATGATACAGAAAGTACATATATGTAACATTTGTGTTTAAACCAATATGTTGGGTTTTTAGTTCCAATAATTATAGGAAGATTGAGGTAGCCACATCTTATGAGAGATGTCAGCAAATATACATACCATGATCAGTCATACTGGAGATATACCTATAATGCAAAGGAACAATATACTGTATAAATTGCAAACATTGACATGCCATCTTCAGTACCGTAAACAACACAGCAAAGTGTGTATTTGGTGTTAAATGTACAACACCATGTATATTTCATGACATTCAAAATGTAAATCAGCCTGTTGTACACATCATATGGATGTACATGTTACACTGCACCAATAACATTGTATGTAAGCATACTAGAAGCATGAATGATTATGGGCATAATATGTGTTTTGTCTTAGCATAAGGAATAACACAATGCTAAAATATTATTGCTTTGTTACCCAAGTTGTATTCACATACACACAACTAAAGTACAATTGAAGAGGGATTATATAACCTGTGCAACAATAACATACCGGTGCCACATCCCTTTGTGCACACAGCAGAGAAAAGAAAGGTGTGCAACCCATATTCATCTGTGTCCTAACAGAAGGTTATATAAAGAAACATTATTGTTAATATAACATAATTAAACTATAAAAGTAGTACTAGGAACATATGAGTTTGTACTTACAAGAAAAAAATGAATTGATGAGATTCTGTCGTGTCTGGCCACCACTGGCTGTTTGTTCATTTTCAGCAGCTACATGGGTGGGATGCTCGTCTACCAAAGCCTCAGCTAGGTCTGACTGTACATTGTGCCTGAGTGCAACATTGTGCAAAATGCAACAGGCAAGGATAATATCAGACACTTTTTGAGGCTTGTATAGAAGAGCCCCACCAGTTCTGTCCAGACACCTAAACCTGGTCTTGAGTAGGCCAAATGTCCTCTCTATAACAGATCTTGTAGATATATGGGCTGCATTGTACCTGTCCTCTGCTTCAGTTTGAGGGTTTAGCACCGGAGTCAAGAGCCACGGCCTAATTCCGTATCCTGAGTCACCTATAATGAATGGAGCACACATAAGCTGACATTAGTGATCAAATTGTACAATGCCAACATTCCTAAATCAACATGTGTTTTGTGTTAGAACATGTAAATATGTACTCACCCAGCAGCCAACCAGGTTCAAAATGTCCCTCTTCGAACGCATGGAAGACTGAAGAGTTCCTCAGGATAGAGGAATCGTGACTGGAACCAGGGAACTTGGGTACCACATGCATTATCCTCATCGTGGCATCACATACCACCTGTACATTGAGTGAATGGTAGTGCTTCCGATTGCGGTACACATGCTCACTCTGACTAGGTGCAATCAAAGCAACATGTGTGCAATCGATTGCACCCAGCACAGATGGTATCCCTGCTATATTATAAAAGCCAGTCCTGACTTCCAGCCACTCTGTTGCCTCTGTAGGAAAATGAATATAATTCCTAGCGCGTCTATTGAGTGCATAGAGAAACTGGGTCAAGGCCCGCGAGAATGTAGATTGCGAGACCCCGCCCACTATGCCCACAGTTGTCTGGTATGACGCGGAAGCAAGATAATGTAATGAGCACAGCATTTTAACAAGCCCAGGGACTGCACGACCTCTGGCTGTGAAAAAATCTAAATCCCCCCTTATCTCCTCATAAAGAGCTAAGATTGCTGCTGAACTCAAACGATAGCGACTTACAATCTCCTCCTCACTCATCCCATCTAACAGGGTTCTCTCCCTGTACAGACGCGGACGAGGCACAAGTTGTCTCCTCTGTCTTCTCCTCTGATCTCCTGTCCCTCTACCTGTCCCTCGGCCTGTCCCTCTCCCTGTCCCTGTCGTATCCGCGTCACTGTCACTGTCCCTCGGTGTGTCCCTACCTTGCCCTATATGATTCTCTTGATCATCAAGCATGTCATAGAAAAGAATGTTCCTGCGTCTCCTAAACATTCGCAACATTTTGAAATGAGTAGCTGTGAATGAGCAGGTAATGTGCGTCCTTTAAATAGGTATGTGATGATGTCAGGTGACATAGTAAAATGCAAGGTGTTACATTAACATAATAAAGTACTTCTGTGGCAAGCTGTGCGCACTTGTTGTTCTAAGTATTTGTTGTGTGTATTCTGCAGGGAATGATGATATTTGGCAATGATGTGACGTGAAGCTTTGTACAAAGATTGCTTGCAAATAAATAGTTGCATGTGCAATGCATGTAACACTTGTGAACGCAAGAGTCAGTCATGTAATGAGACAAAAAGGCTGAGATTGACGTGGGAAAAGTTTTGTGTAACATGTGTAATTATCCATGTTATTGTGACATGTTGGCAACAATGAATAGTCGTGTGCATATGCATGCATTTGTGTAAGGAGGATAGTTGGTATAGAATGAGTTTACAAGGTGTCCCAATGATGAATTACTGTACATGTGTGTATAAGTTAGGTTGAAGTGCTTGTAATGCAACGGTTACAATGTAAACATGCAATGTGATTGAGCGTCCAATAAGTGACGTCATGAAAATAGGGAGGACCCAAAAGTATATGTAAACATGAGAATACAGATGTACATGAACGTTTAAAGATGCGTGTCACATTACAAGCATTGTGTAATGTAAAGGAAGATGAATATACTGTGTATGTGTGACATGTGTGACATGTGTGACATCATGTAAATAATTGTCGCTGAGTTGAGTAAAATGTGTGATATGATGTGAGGTTCTCCTTTAAGAGTGTAGTATAGTATTTTCCCTTGCCACATCATCACATGATGAGTAATGTGACCCGCAAATGCTGAAAACATGTAAAAGTCGAATGTTATGCAAATAAGACACGTCAGCTGTGACACAATGCAGGGAATGCCCCCACACTGTAATGCAAATCCCCCTTGTATTGTGAGCAATGAAACGTAAACAGTACTATACTGTTATACGTCCCCGCTCCATTGACTTCCATTGATGTACAGAAGATGTTTTTTTTCTAAGTGCCGTTCCGGCAGCCTTAGCGATCGTTCTCCCGTCCAAAATGCCAACTTTAGTTGGCGGGAGAAATCGGCCATAACATCTCAATTTCGTAGTGCCGATCAGCCCCGATAAGCTGTTTTTTTTTGTTGAATCCAGCCGATTTAAAAAAGTGGCGATCAGTGTCGAAAACAGGCTTATCGGCAGGCGACTGGCCATAACCAAATTATCGGCTCCGAAACCTGGCGATATGAAGCACTTATCGGCGCTTACTGAATCTCAAACCCAATTTTGGCTATAACATGGCCATATTTCCCTTATCAACGCTTACTGCATGAGGCCCTATATGAGGTGCACGAGGCCATACCTTATGTTACTTGCTCAAGGCTTCCGTCCTTCATGAAATCCAAGCCGGTCCCAGGTGTGCTGATCCGAAATAACGAGAGTCCAAAAAGTAGAGATGAAAACGGAGCACAACAAAAAAATAATATAATATCCCTGCTTCAGCACAGATGGCTCAATCAGTGGCTCAGTCAACGACTGGCCAAATCTAGTCCACCACCAACAGACAAGTTTTTCAGGATATCCCTGCTTTAGCAAAGGTGGCTTAATCCGTGGCTCAGTCTTTGACTTAGCCATGTATTGAGCCACCTGTGCTGAAGCTGTGATATTCTTAAAACCTGACCTGTTGAGGGTTTTTGAGGACTGGAGTTGGACACCTCTGTATTAAAGGACCTTTATGGATATGCATTGTTAGGAGAACTCCTCTTTTGCACGGCGTTAGCACGAATATTCCTCATACTTATTGCCATGTCTTTCGCAGCGCTCCCCTAGTTTAGCCCCTCAGTAAGTCAGTAACTGGTCTCAATTTAGCATTATAATTCTGAATCTAGTTTAAGATAAGTGTATACATCCCATCAACTAACATTATACACATGTGATTGTTTTATTTGACATAAACATTTACCAACTTGCAATAACTGCTCTTGAAACAAAGCGTCCCATCTTACTGTTTCTTAACTAAAAAGCCTTTCCAACGTCTCAAACTGGGAAGTTTTATGCATTATAAAAACGTGGAGCACAGTGAGGGCTGCAGAATAGCACTTTCCCGTTCATGTTACTTGCATCACACACGGCGAGGTAGGAAAGGTGCATTTCTGCTTCACATTTCCAATGACATCAGAATGACCATTGAGGTTAATGAGAATGGACAATGCATATTCTGGCCATTGTTGTAATGAAAACAAAGGGTTCTCTTAAGGTAAACTTTATTACTGACCTTCTATTCAGCTCACAGTGATAGTACCAATTACATTTAGAACAATGTTGGAGAATAGCAGAACAAAAGATAATTGATTAACTAAACTGAGATTGGATGTTTTTACACCAAAAGACATATTATGTATTAAGCACTTCATGTGAATGCTGTGCCTACGCCAGGCATGCTTCTCAGCACAATAGGTGAATACGTACGTCAGTGACCAACACACTACATTTTTCCCATGGTGTGTTAGAAAGGATTATTGTTCGGGATAAATCAGTTTAATCAAATTCATTTAAACATGTTTTCACATTATTATTCTTTTTTCTAATATTATATATCCATTATTATGGTACTTGAACATCATTACATCAAAGCTTGTGCTTTGTTTTAGGTTTATTATAATCTACTAAAGCAATTTGTAACCATTTGTGTCTTTCTTTTCCTTTCTCTGTTTACCTTCCTTAATTGACCCCGGTACCTTTGAGCCCCCCCCCCCCCCCCTTTATACCACCACCACCACATACCAATCATCAACCAATCCATAATATACAGTGGGTGAGGGGAGAGATGGGGGTATGAGAGATAGATGGAGAGTATCGTAAAGGTTGATAGTGAGGGGTTCTGGGGGAGATATGAGGATGATGATGATGATGATGATGATGATGACGATGACGATGATGAGAGATGCTGGAGGAGAGATGATGATGAGATGAGATGAGAGATGAGAGATGATGATGATGATGATGATGATGATGATGATGATGATGATGATGATGATGATGATGATGATGATGATGATGATGATGATGATGATGATGATGATGATTTAACCCGTGCGGCCCAAATTTTTTTTCCTTGGAGCAGTTCGGCCCTTCTCACTGGGCAGGCCTGGTATACAGTATAATAAACACACCACACCAAGCTGGAGGTCACAAACCATCACAGCTTGTATTAAACTATAAATTCAAATACACTTAAACAGTTTAACCTACCTTTTCCTGCCAGACTACCTATTCACACTAACAGGCCAGCGGCACACCACCAACCCTACCAGGTACCGCCCACCACGCTGGCTGCTCGCAAATCACCATACCCAATGGAGGAAGCACCCTGTCCGTACCACCCAGCAGGTACAGCTGCCTCACCCCACTGCCTGGGATAGACACCACATTTTACCACCACCCACTCTGGCAGGATTATAGCTCTAAACTTGCACCAAAACTTTTGCAATAAAACTGGGCTATTTAACCTCCTTAAATTAACCCCGTTGCCCCCAGCATGCTGTCCAGTACATCCTATAGTGTCACATTAAATAGATCCAACCCAAATCTTAAAGATGCACCCCATCTGTTCTATACAGGCCCACATTGCCTGCTTTTAAATCCTTATATCAAATGACTCGACAACCCCCCTGCTGCACAAACGTAGTCACGGCCTTGTCCATTTCCCTCCTGTTCCATTCAATAGCCTTGTTATCCTGGGCACACACCACATTTTCCTGAACCCAATCTCTGACCAAATTAGTTTCACACCACGAAATGTGCCAGGTCCCTCCTAATCTCATACATGAAATCCAGTCACTGACACAAAGTCATTACAGCCAAGATGTTCCAGGATTCCCTATCCCATGTCAATAGCAATAATTCAGGCAACAATTTCCCCCACTTTATCCCTCTCTTGCTATACCAGAACAATACTGTCCGGTTCACTCTCAAACACAGATTCTTCCCCTATGGGAGAACCTAAGCTCGCTTTGCTGCCCAGAGCACATTCGAATCTCCAACTATCCATATGTCCACGTCAGAGCAACCTAAAAAGATACATACAATTAACAAGCATTCCAAATGTTGGACTCCTGCCGCCGGGCCGGCTGATTGCATTGCCATCCAAACCTGTCGCAGCCCCTACAGAGAATGTGCTTCCCAAACCTGTCTCAGCCCCTACAGAGAATGTGCTTCCCAAAACTGTCACAGCCCCTACAGAGAATGTGCTTCCCAAACCTGTCTCAGTCCCTACAGAGAATGTGCTTCCCAAACCTGTCTCAGTCCCTACAGAGAATGTGCTTCCCAAACCTGTCGCAGCCCCTACAGAGAATGTGCTTCCCAAACCTGTCACAGCCCCTACAGAGAATGTGCTTCCCAAAGCTGTCGCAGCCCCTACAGAGAATGTGCTTCCCAAACCTGTCGCAGACCCTACAGAGAATGTGCTTCCCAAACCTGTCTCAGTCCCTACAGAGAATGTGCTTCCCAAACCTGTCGCAGCCCCTACAGAGAATGTGCTTCCCAAACCTGTTGCAGCCCCTACAGAGAATGTGCTTCCCAAACCTGTCGCAGCCCCTACAGAGAATGTGCTTCCCAAACCTGTCGCAATCCCTACAGAGAATGTGCTTCCCAAACCTGTCGCAGCCCCTACAGAGAATGTGCTTCCTAAACCTGTCTCAGCCCCTACAGAGAATGTGCTTCCCAAACCTGTCACAGCCCCTACAGAGAATGTGCTTCCCAAACCTGTCTCAGTCCCTACAGAGAATGTGCTTCCCAAACCTGTCGCAGCCCCTACAGAGAATGTGCTTCCCAAAGCTGTCACAGCCCCTACAGAGAATGTGCTTCCCAAACCTGTCGCAGACCCTACAGAGAATGTGCTTCCCAAACCTGTCTCAGTCCCTACAGAGAATGTGCTTCCCAAACCTGTCGCAGCCCCTACAGAGAATGTGCTTCCCAAACCTGTTGCAGCCCCTACAGAGAATGTGCTTCCCAAACCTGTCGCAGCCCCTACAGAGAATGTGCTTCCCAAACCTGTCGCAATCCCTACAGAGAATGTGCTTCCCAAACCTGTCGCAGCCCCTACAGAGAATGTGCTTCCCAAACCTGTCGCAGCCCCTACAGAGAATGTGCTTCCCAAACCTGTCTCAGCCCCTACAGAGAATGTGCTTCCCAAACCTGTCGCAGTCCCTACAGAGAATGTGCTTCCCAAACCTGTCGCAGCCCCTACAGAGAATGTGCTTCCCAAACCTGACACAGCCCCTACAGAGAATGTGCTTCCCAAACCTGTGGCAGCCCCTACAGAGAATGTGCTTCCCAAACCTGTCGCAGTCCCTACAGAGAATGTGCTTCCCAAACCTGTCGCAGCCTCTACAGAGAATGTGCTTCCCAAACCTGTCGCAGTCCCTACAGAGAATGTGCTTCCCAAACCTGTGGCAGCCCCTACAGAGAATGTGCTTCCCAAACCTGTCGCAGCCCCTACAGAGAATGTGCTTCCCAAACCTGTCTCAGCCCCTACAGAGAATGTGCTTCCCAAACCTGTCGCAGCCCCTACAGAGAATGTGCTTCCCAAACCTGTCACAGACCCTACAGAGAATGTGCTTCTCAAACCTGTCACAGCCCCTACAGAGAACGTGTTTCCCAAAGCTGTCGCAGCCCCTACAGAGAATGTGCTTCCCAAACCTGTCTCAGCCCCTACAGAGAATGTGCTTCCCAAACCTGTCTCAGCCCCTACAGAGAACGTGCTTCCCAAACCTGTCGCAGCCCCTACAGAGAATGTGCTTCCCAAAGCTGTCGCAGTCCCTACAGAGAATGTGCTTCCCAAACCTGTCGCAGTCCCTACAGAGAACGTGCTTCCCAAACCTGTCGCAGCCCCTACAGAGAATGTGCTTCCCAAACCTGTCTCAGCCCCTACAGAGAATGTGCTTCCCAAACCTGTCTCAGCCCCTACAGAGAACGTGCTACCCAAACCTGTCGCAGCCCCTACAGAGAATGTGCTTCCCAAACCTGTCGCAGCCCCTACAGAGAATGTGCTTCCCAAACCTGTTGCAGCCCCTACAGAGAATGTGCTTCCCAAACCTGTCGCAGCTCCTACAGAGAATGTGCTTCCCAAACCTGTCACAGCCCCTACAGAGAATGTGCTTCCCAAAGCTGTCGCAGCCCCTACAGAGAATGTGCTTCCCAAACCTGTCGCAGTCCCTACAGAGAATGTGCTTCCCAAACCTGTCGCAGTCCCTACAGAGAATGTGCTTCCCAAACCTGTCGCAGCCCCTACAGAGAATGTGCTTCCCAAACCTGTCGCAGTCCCTACAGAGAATGTGCTTCCCAAACCTGTCGCAGTCCCTACAGAGAATATGCTTCCCAAACCTGTCACAGCCCCTACAGAGAATGTGCTTCCCAAACCTGTCACAGCCCCTACAGAGAATGTGCTTCCCAAACCTGTGGCAGCCCCTACAGAGAATGTGCTTCCCAAACCTGTCGCAGTCCCTACAGAGAATGTGCTTCCCAAACCTGTCGCAGCCCCTACAGAGAATGTGCTACCCAAACCTGTCGCAGTCTCTACAGAGAATGTGCTTCCCAAACCTGTCGCAGCCCCTACAGAGAATATGCTTCCCAAACCTGTGGCAGCCCCCACAGAGAATGTGCTTCCGAAACCTATCGCAGCCCCTACAGAGAATGTGCTTCCCAAACCTGTCGCAGCCCCTACAGAGAATGTGCTTCCCAAACCTGTCGCAGTCCCTACAGAGAATGTGCTTCCCAAACCTGTCGCAGCCCCTACAGAGAATGTGCTTCCCAAACCTGTCGCAATCCCTACAGAGAATGTGCTTCCCAAACCTGTCGCAGCCCCTACAGAGAATGTGCTTCCCAAACCTGTCGCAGCCCCTACAGAGAACGTGCTTCCCAAACCTGTCTCAGCCCCTACAGAGAATGTGCTTCCCAAACCTGTCGCAGTCCCTACAGAGAATGTGCTTCCCAAACCTGTCGCAGCCCCTACAGAGAATGTGCTTCCCAAACCTGTCACAGACCCTACAGAGAATGTGCTTCCCAAACCTGTCGCAGCCCCTACAGAGAATGTGCTTCCCAAACCTATCACAGCCCCTACAGAGAATGTGCTTCTCAAACCTGTCACAGCCCCTACAGAGAATGTGCTTCCCAAACCTGTCGCAGCCCCTACAGAGAATGTGCTTCCCAAAGCTGTCGCAGCCCCTACAGAGAATGTGCTTCCCAAACCTGTCGCAGTCCCTACAGAGAATGTGCTTCCCAAACCTGTCGCAGTCCCTACAGAGAATATGCTTCCCAAACCTGTCACAGCCCCTACAGAGAATGTGCTTCCCAAACCTGTCACAGCCCCTACAGAGAATGTGCTTCCCAAACCTGTGGCAGCCCCTACAGAGAATGTGCTTCCCAAACCTGTCGCAGTCCCTACAGAGAATGTGCTTCCCAAACCTGTCGCAGCCCCTACAGAGAATATGCTTCCCAAACCTGTGGCAGCCCCCACAGAGAATGTGCTTCCGAAACCTATCCCAGCCCCTACAGAGAATGTGCTTCCCAAACCTGTCGCAGCCCCTACAGAGAATGTGCTTCCCAAACCTGTCACAGCCCCTACAGAGAATGTGCTTCCCAAACCTGTCGCAGCCCCTACAGAGAATGTGCTTCCCAAACCTGTCGCAGCCCCTACAGAGAATGTGCTTCCCAAACCTGTCGCAGTCCCTACAGAGAATGTGCTTCCCAAACCTGTCGCAGTCCCTACAGAGAACGTGCATCCCAAACCTGTCTCAGCCCCTACAGAGAATGTGCTTCCCAAACCTGTCTCAGCCCCTACAGAGAACGTGCTTCCCAAACCTGTCGCAGCCCCTACAGAGAATGTGCTTCCCAAACCTGTCGCAGCCCCTACAGAGAATGTGCTTCCCAAACCTGTTGCAGCCCCTACAGAGAATGTGCTTCCCAAACCTGTCGCAGCTCCTACAGAGAATGTGCTTCCCAAACCTGTCACAGCCCCTACAGAGAATGTGCTTCCCAAACCTGTTGCAGCCCCTAGAGAGAATGTGCTTCCCAAACCTGTCGCCGTCCCTACAGAGAATGTGCTTCCCAAACCTGTCGCAGTCCCTACAGAGAATGTGCTTCCCAAACCTGTCGCAGTCCCTACAGAGAATGTGCTTCCCAAACCTGTCGCAGTCCCTACAGAGAATATGCTTCCCAAACCTGTCACAGCCCCTACAGAGAATGTGCTTCCCAAACCTGTCACAGCCCCTACAGAGAATGTGCTTCCCAAACCTGTGGCAGCCCCTGCAGAGAATGTGCTTCCCAAACCTGTCGCAGTCCCTACAGAGAATGTGCTTCCCAAACCTGTCGCAGCCCCTACAGAGAATGTGCTTCCCAAACCTGTCGCAGTCTCTACAGAGAATGTGCTTCCCAAACCTGTCGCAGCCCCTACAGAGAATATGCTTCCCAAACCTGTGGCAGCCCCCTCAGAGAATGTGCTTCCGAAACCTATCACAGCCCCTACAGAGAATGTGCTTCCCAAACCTGTCGCAGCCCCTACAGAGAATGTGCTTCCCAAACCTGTCGCAGCCCCTACAGAGAATGTGCTTCCCAAAGCTGTCGCAGTCCCTACAGAGAATGTGCTTCCCAAACCTGTCGCAGTCCCTACAGAGAACGTGCATCCCAAACCTGTCTCAGCCCCTACAGAGAATGTGCTTCCCAAACCTGTCTCAGCCCCTACAGAGAACGTGCTTCCCAAACCTGTCGCAGCCCCTACAGAGAATGTGCTTCCCAAACCTGTCGCAGCCCCTACAGAGAATGTGCTTCCCAAACCTGTTGCAGCCCCTACAGAGAATGTGCTTCCCAAACCTGTCGCAGCTCCTACAGAGAATGTGCTTCCCAAACCTGTCACAGCCCCTACAGAGAATGTGCTTCCCAAACCTGTTGCAGCCCCTAGAGAGAATGTGCTTCCCAAACCTGTCGCCGTCCCTACAGAGAATGTGCTTCCCAAACCTGTCGCAGTCCCTACAGAGAATGTGCTTCCCAAACCTGTCGCAGTCCCTACAGAGAATGTGCTTCCCAAACCTGTCGCAGTCCCTACAGAGAATATGCTTCCCAAACCTGTCACAGCCCCTACAGAGAATGTGCTTCCCAAACCTGTCACAGCCCCTACAGAGAATGTGCTTCCCAAACCTGTGGCAGCCCCTGCAGAGAATGTGCTTCCCAAACCTGTCGCAGTCCCTACAGAGAATGTGCTTCCCAAACCTGTCGCAGCCCCTACAGAGAATGTGCTTCCCAAACCTGTCGCAGTCTCTACAGAGAATGTGCTTCCCAAACCTGTCGCAGCCCCTACAGAGAATATGCTTCCCAAACCTGTGGCAGCCCCCACAGAGAATGTGCTTCCGAAACCTATCGCAGCCCCTACAGAGAATGTGCTTCCCAAACCTGTCGCAGCCCCTACAGAGAATGTGCTTCCCAAACCTGTCACAGCCCCTACAGAGAATGTGCTTCCCAAACCTGTCGCAGCCCCTACAGAGAATGTGCTTCCCAAACGATGTCGCAATCCCTACAGAGAATGTGCTTCCCAAACCTGTCGCAGCCCCTACAGAGAAAGTGCTTCCCAAACTTGTCGCAGCCCCTACAGAGAATGTGCTTCCCAAACCTGTCTCAGCCCCTACAGAGAATGTGCTTCCCAAACCTGTGGCAGCCCCTACAGAGAATGTGCTTCCCAAACCTGTCGCAGCCCCCACAGAGAATGTGCTTCCCAAACCTGTGGCAGCCCCTACAGAGAATGTGCTTCCCAAACCTGTCACAGACCCTACAGAGAATGTGCTTCCCAAACCTGTCGCAGCCCCTACAGAGAATGGGCTTCCCAAACCTGTCACAGCCCCTACAGAGAATGTGCTTCTCAAACCTGTCACAGCCCCTACAGAGAATGTGCTTCCCAAAGCTGTCGCAGCCCCTACAGAGAATGTGCTTCCCAAACCTGTCTCAGCCCCTACAGAGAATGTGCTTCCCAAACCTGTCTCAGCCCCTACAGAGAACTTGCTTCCCAAACCTGTCGCAGCCCCTACAGAGAATGTGCTTCCCAAACCTGTCGCAGCCCCTACAGAGAATGTGCTTCCCAAAGCTGTCGCAGTCCCTACAGAGAATGTGCTTCCCAAACCTGTCGCAGTCCCTACAGAGAACGTGCTTCCCAAACCTGTCTCAGCCCCTACAGAGAATGTGCTTCCCAAACCTGTCTCAGCCCCTACAGAGAACGTGCTTCCCAAACCTGTCGCAGCCCCTACAGAGAATGTGCTTCCCAAACCTGTCGCAGCCCCTACAGAGAATGTGCTTCCCAAAGCTGTCGCAGCCCCTACAGAGAATGTGCTTCCCAAACCTGTCGCAGCCCCTACAGAGAATGTGCTTCCCAAACCTGTCACAGCCCCAACAGAGAATGTGCTTCCCAAACCTGTCGCAGCCCCTACAGAGAATGTGCTTCCCAAACCTGTCGCAATCCCTACAGAGAATGTGCTTCCCAAACCTGTCGCAGCCCCTACAGAGAATGTGCTTCCCAAACCTGTCACAGCCCCTACAGAGAATGTGCTTCCCAAACCTGTCGCAGCCCCTACAGAGAATGTGCTTCCCAAACCTGTCGCAATCCCTACAGAGAATGTGCTTCCCAAACCTGTCACAGCCCCTACAGAGAATGTGCTTCCCAAACCTGTCGCAGCCCCTACAGAGAATGTGCTTCCCAAACCTTTCTCAGCCCCTACAGAGAATGTGCTTCCCAAACCTGTCTCAGTCCCTACAGAGAATGTGCTTCCCAAACCTGTTGCAGTCCCTACAGAGAATGTGCTTCCCAAACCTGTCCCAGTCCCTACAGAGAATGTGCTTCCCAAACCTGTCGCAGTCCCTACAGAGAATGTGCTTCCCAAACCTGTCACAGCCCCTACAGAGAATGTGCTTCCCAAACCTGTCACAGTCCCTACAGAGAATGTGCTTCCCAAACCTGTCGCAGCCCCTACAGAGAATGTGCTTCCCAAACCTGTCACAGCCCCTACAGAGAATGTGCTTCCCAAACCTGTCACAGCCCCTACAGAAAATGTGCTTCCCAAACCTGTCGCAGCCCCTACAGAGAATGTGCTTCCCAAACCTGTCGCAGCCCCTACAGAGAATGTGCTTCCCAAACCTGTCGCAGTCCCTACAGAGAATGTGCTTCCCAAACCTGTCGCAGCCCCTACAGAGAATGTGCTTCCCAAACCTGTGGCAGCCCCTACAGAGAATGTGCTTCCCAAACCTGTCGCAGTCCCTACAGAGTATGTGCTTCCCAAACCTGTCGCAGCCCCTACAGAGAATGTGCTTCCCAAACCTGTCGCAGTCCCTACAGAGAATGTGCTTCCCAAACCTGTCGCAGTCCCTACAGAGAATGTGCTTCCCAAACCTGTGGCAGCCCCTACAGAGAATGTGCTTCCCAAACCTGTGGCAGCCCCTACAGAGAATGTGCTTCCCAAACCTGTCACAGACCCTACAGAGAATGTGCTTCCCAAACCTGTCACAGCCCCTACAGAGAATGTGCTTCTCAAACCTGTCACAGCCCCTACAGAGAACGTGCTTCCCAAAGCTGTCACAGCCCCTACAGAGAATGTGCTTCCCAAACCTGTCACAGCCCCTACAGAGAATGTGCTTCCCAAACCTGTCTCAGCCCCTACAGAGAACGTGTTTCCCAAACCTGTCGCAGCCCCTACAGAGAATGTGCTTCCCAAACCTGTCGCAGCCCCTACAGAGAATGTGCTTCCCAAACCTGTTGCAGCCCCTACAGAGAATGTGCTTCCCAAACCTGTCGCAGACCCTACAGAGAATGTGCTTCCCAAACCTGTCTCAGCCCCTACAGAGAATGTGCTTCCCAAAGCTGTCGCAGTCCCTACAGAGAATGTGCTTCCCAAACCTGTCGCAGTCCCTACAGAGAACGTGCTTCCCAAACCTGTCTCAGCCCCTACAGAGAATGTGCTTCCCAAACCTGTCTCAGCCCCTACAGAGAACGTGCTTCCCAAACCTGTCGCAGCCCCTACAGAGAATGTGCTTCCCAAACCTGTCGCAGCCCCTACAGAGAATGTGCTTCCCAAACCTGTGGCAGCCCCTACAGAGAATGTGCTTCCCAAACCTGTTGCAGCCCCTACAGAGAATGTGCTTCCCAAACCTGTCGCAGCTCCTACAGAGAATGTGCTTCCCAAACCTGTCACAGCCCCTACAGAGGATGTGCTTCCCAAACCTGTTGCAGCCCCTACAGAGAATGTGCTTCCCAAACCTGTCGCAGTCCCTACAGAAAATGTGCTTCCCAAACCTGTCGCAGTCCCTACAGAGAATGTGCTTCCCAAACCTGTCGCAGTCCCTACAGAGAATGTGCTTCCCAAACCTGTCGCAGTCCCTACAGAGAATATGCTTCCCAAACCTGTCACAGCCCCTACAGAGAATGTGCTTCCCAAACCTGTCACAGCCCCTACAGAGAATGTGCTTCCCAAACCTGTGGCAATCCCTACAGAGAATGTGCTTCCCAAACCTGTCACAGCCCCTACAGAGAATGTGCTTCCCAAACCTGTCGCAGTCTCTACAGAGAATGTGCTTCCCAAACCTGTCGCAGCCCCTACAGAGAATATGCTTCCCAAACCTGTTGCAGCCCCTACAGAGAATGTGCTTCCCAAACCTGTCGCAGTCCCTACAGAGAATGTGCTTCCCAAACCTGTCGCAGTCCCTACAGAGAATGTGCTTCCCAAACCTGTCGCAGTCCCTACAGAGAATGTGCTTCCCAAACCTGTTGCAGCCCCTAAAGAGAATGTGCTTCCCAAACCTGTCACAGCCCCTACAGAGAATGTGCTTCCCAAACCTGTCGCAATCCCTACAGAGAATGTGCTTCCCAAACCTGTCGCAGCCCCTACAGAGAATGTGCTTCCCAAACCTGTCGCAGCCCCTACAGAGAAAGTGCTTCCCAAACCTGTCGCAGCCCCTACAGAGAATGTGCTTCCCAAACCTGTCTCAGCCCCTACAGAGAATGTGCTTCCCAAACCTGTGGCAGCCCCTACAGAGAATGTGCTTCCCAAACCTGTCGCAGCCCCTACAGAGAATGTGCTTCCCAAACCTATGGCAGCCCCTACAGAGAATGTGCTTCCCAAACCTGTCACAGACCCTACAGAGAATGTGCTTCCCAAACCTGTCGCAGCCCCTACAGAGAATGTGCTTCCCAAACCTGTCACAGCCCCTACAGAGAATGTGCTTCCCAAACCTGTCGCAGCCCCTACAGAGAATGTGCTTCCCAAACCTGTCGCAGCCCCTACAGAGAATGTGCTTCCCAAAGCTGTCGCAGTCCCTACAGAGAATGTGCTTCCCAAACCTGTCGCAGTCCCTACAGAGAACGTGCTTCCCAAACCTGTCTCAGCCCCTACAGAGAATGTGCTTCCCAAACCTGTCTCAGCCCCTACAGAGAACGTGCTTCCCAAACCTGTCGCAGCCCCTACAGAGAATGTGCTTCCCAAACCTGTCGCAGCCCCTACAGAGAATGTGCTTCCCAAAGCTGTCGCAGCCCCTACAGAGAATGTGCTTCCCAAACCTGTCGCAGCCCCTACAGAGAATGTGCTTCCCAAACCTGTCACAGCCCCAACAGAGAATGTGCTTCCCAAAGCTGTCGCAGCCCCTACAGAGAATGTGCTTCCCAAACCTGTCGCAATCCCTACAGAGAATGTGCTTCCCAAACCTGTCGCAGCCCCTACAGAGAATGTGCTTCCCAAACCTGTCGCAGCCCCTACAGAGAATGTGCTTCCCAAACCTGTCACAGCCCCTACAGAGAATGTGCTTCCCAAACCTGTCGCAGCCCCTACAGAGAATGTGCTTCCCAAACCTGTCGCAATCCCTACAGAGAATGTGCTTCCCAAACCTGTCGCAGCCCCTACAGAGAATGTGCTTCCCAAACCTGTCGCAGCCCCTACAGAGAATGTGCTTCCCAAACCTGTCTCAGCCCCTACAGAGAATGTGCTTCCCAAACCTGTCTCAGTCCCTACAGAGAATGTGCTTCCCAAACCTGTCGCAGTCCCTACAGAGAATGTGCTTCCCAAACCTGTCGCAGTCCCTACAGAGAATGTGCTTCCCAAACCTGTCGCAGTCCCTACAGAGAATGTGCTTCCCAAACCTGTCACAGCCCCTACAGAGAATGTGCTTCCCAAACCTGTCGCAGCCCCTACAGAGAATGTGCTTCCCAAACCTTTCTCAGCCCCTACAGAGAATGTGCTTCCCAAACCTGTCTCAGTCCCTACAGAGAATGTGCTTCCCAAACCTGTTGCAGTCCCTACAGAGAATGTGCTTCCCAAACCTGTCGCAGTCCCTACAGAGAATGTGCTTCCCAAACCTGTCGCAGTCCCTACAGAGAATGTGCTTCCCAAACCTGTCACAGCCCCTACAGAGAATGTGCTTCCCAAACCTGTCACAGTCCCTACAGAGAATGTGCTTCCCAAACCTGTCGCAGCCCCTACAGAGAATGTGCTTCCCAAACCTGTCACAGCCCCTACAGAGAATGTGCTTCCCAAACCTGTCACAGCCCCTACAGAAAATGTGCTTCCCAAACCTGTCGCAGCCCCTACAGAGAATGTGCTTCCCAAACCTGTCGCAGCCCCTACAGAGAATGTGCTTCCCAAACCTGTCGCAGTCCCTACAGAGAATGTGCTTCCCAAACCTGTCGCAGCCCCTACAGAGAATGTGCTTCCCAAACCTGTGGCAGCCCCTACAGAGAATGTGCTTCCCAAACCTGTCGCAGTCCCTACAGAGTATGTGCTTCCCAAACCTGTCGCAGCCCCTACAGAGAATGTGCTTCCCAAACCTGTCGCAGTCCCTACAGAGAATGTGCTTCCCAAACCTGTCGCAGTCCCTACAGAGAATGTGCTTCCCAAACCTGTGGCAGCCCCTACAGAGAATGTGCTTCCCAAACCTGTGGCAGCCCCTACAGAGAATGTGCTTCCCAAACCTGTCACAGACCCTACAGAGAATGTGCTTCCCAAACCTGTCACAGCCCCTACAGAGAATGTGCTTCTCAAACCTGTCACAGCCCCTACAGAGAACGTGCTTCCCAAAGCTGTCACAGCCCCTACAGAGAATGTGCTTCCCAAACCTGTCTCAGCCCCTACAGAGAATGTGCTTCCCAAACCTGTCTCAGCCCCTACAGAGAACGTGTTTCCCAAACCTGTTGCAGCCCCTACAGAGAATGTGCTTCCCAAACCTGTCGCAGCTCCTACAGAGAATGTGCTTCCCAAACCTGTCACAGCCCCTACAGAGAATGTGCTTCCCAAACCTGTTGCAGCCCCTACAGAGAATGTGCTTCCCAAACCTGTCGCAGTCCCTACAGAGAATGTGCTTCCCAAACCTGTCGCAGTCCCTACAGAGAATATGCTTCCCAAACCTGTCGCAGTCCCTACAGAGAATGTGCATCCCAAACCTGTCGCAGTCCCTACAGAGAATATGCTTCCCAAACCTGTCACAGCCCCTACAGAGAATGTGCTTCCCAAACCTGTCACAGCCCCTACAGAGAATGTGCTTCCCAAACCTGTGGCAATCCCTACAGAGAATGTGCTTCCCAAACCTGTCACAGCCCCTACAGAGAATGTGCTTACCAAACCTGTCGCAGTCTCTACAGAGAATGTGCTTCCCAAACCTGTCGCAGCCCCTACAGAGAATATGCTTCCCAAACCTGTTGCAGCCCCTACAGAGAATGTGCTTCCCAAACCTGTCGCAGTCCCTACAGAGAATGTGCTTCCCAAACCTGTCGCAGTCCCTACAGAGAATGTGCTTCCCAAACCTGTCGCAGTCCCTACAGAGAATGTGCTTCCCAAACCTGTTGCAGCCCCTAAAGAGAATGTGCTTCCCAAACCTGTCACAGCCCCTACAGAGAATGTGCTTCCCAAACCTGTCGCAATCCCTACAGAGAATGTGCTTCCCAAACCTGTCGCAGCCCCTACAGAGAATGTGCTTCCCAAACCTGTCGCAGCCCCTACAGAGAAAGTGCTTCCCAAACCTGTCGCAGCCCCTACAGAGAATGTGCTTCCCAAACCTGTCTCAGCCCCTACAGAGAATGTGCTTCCCAAACCTGTGGCAGCCCCTACAGAGAATGTGTTTCCCAAACCTGTCGCAGCCCCTACAGAGAATGTGCTTCCCAAACCTATGGCAGCCCCTACAGAGAATGTGCTTCCCAAACCTGTCACAGACCCTACAGAGAATGTGCTTCCCAAACCTGTCGCAGCCCCTACAGAGAATGTGCTTCCCAAACCTGTCACAGCCCCTACAGAGAATGTGCTTCCCAAACCTGTCGCAGCCCCTACAGAGAATGTGCTTCCCAAACCTGTCGCAGCCCCTACAGAGAATGTGCTTCCCAAAGCTGTCGCAGTCCCTACAGAGAATGTGCTTCCCAAACCTGTCGCAGTCCCTACAGAGAACGTGCTTCCCAAACCTGTCTCAGCCCCTACAGAGAATGTGCTTCCCAAACCTGTCTCAGCCCCTACAGAGAACGTGCTTCCCAAACCTGTCGCAGCCCCTACAGAGAATGTGCTTCCCAAACCTGTCGCAGCCCCTACAGAGAATGTGCTTCCCAAAGCTGTCGCAGCCCCTACAGAGAATGTGCTTCCCAAACCTGTCGCAGCCCCTACAGAGAATGTGCTTCCCAAACCTGTCGCAATCCCTACAGAGAATGTGCTTCCCAAACCTGTCGCAGCCCCTACAGAGAATGTGCTTCCCAAACCTGTCGCAGCCCCTACAGAGAATGTGCTTCCCAAACCTGTCACAGCCCCTACAGAGAATGTGCTTCCCAAACCTGTCGCAGCCCCTACAGAGAATGTGCTTCCCAAACCTGTCGCAATCCCTACAGAGAATGTGCTTCCCAAACCTGTCGCAGCCCCTACAGAGAATGTGCTTCCCAAACCTGTCGCAGCCCCTACAGAGAATGTGCTTCCCAAACCTGTCTCAGCCCCTACAGAGAATGTGCTTCCCAAACCTGTCTCAGTCCCTACAGAGAATGTGCTTCCCAAACCTGTTGCAGTCCCTACAGAGAATGTGCTTCCCAAACCTGTCGCAGTCCCTACAGAGAATGTGCTTCCCAAACCTGTCGCAGTCCCTACAGAGAATGTGCTTCCCAAACCTGTCACAGCCCCTACAGAGAATGTGCTTCCCAAACCTGTCACAGTCCCTACAGAGAATGTGCTTCCCAAACCTGTCGCAGCCCCTACAGAAAATGTGCTTCACAAACCTGTCACAGCCCCTACAGAGAATGTGCTTCCCAAACCTGTCACAGCCCCTACAGAGAATGTGCTTCCCAAACCTGTCGCAGCCCCTACAGAGAATGTGCTTCCCAAACCTGTCGCAGCCCCTACAGAGAATGTGCTTCCCAAACCTGTCGCAGTCCCTACAGAGAATGTGCTTCCCAAACCTGTCGCAGCCCCTACAGAGAATGTGCTTCCCAAACCTGTGGCAGCCCCTACAGAGAATGTGCTTCCCAAACCTGTGGCAGCCCCTACAGAGAATGTGCTTCCCAAACCTGTCGCAGCCCCTACAGAGAATGTGCTTCCCAAACCTGTCGCAGTCCCTACAGAGAATGTGCTTCCCAAACCTGTCGCAGTCCCTACAGAGAATGTGCTTCCCAAACCTGTGGCAGTCCCTACAGAGAATGTGCTTCCCAAACCTGTGGCAGCCCCTACAGAGAATGTGCTTCCCAAACCTGTCACAGACCCTACAGAGAATGTGCTTCCCAAACCTGTCACAGCCCCTACAGAGAATGTGCTTCTCAAACCTGTCACAGCCCCTACAGAGAACGTGCTTCCCAAAGCTGTCGCAGCCCCTACAGAGAATGTGCTTCCCAAACCTGTCTCAGCCCCTACAGAGAATGTGCTTCCCAAACCTGTCTCAGCCCCTACAGAGAACGTGCTTCCCAAACCTGTCGCAGCCCCTACAGAGAATGTGCTTCCCAAACCTGTCGCAGCCCCTACAGAGAATGTGCTTCCCAAACCTGTTGCAGCCCCTACAGAGAATGTGCTTCCCAAACCTGTCGCAGCCCCTACAGAGAATGTGCTTCCCAAACCTGTTGCAGCCCCTACAGAGAATGTGCTTCCCAAACCTGTCGCAGACCCTACAGAGAATGTGCTTCCCAAACCTGTCTCAGCCCCTACAGAGAATGTGCTTCCCAAAGCTGTCGCAGTCCCTACAGAGAATGTGCTTCCCAAACCTGTCGCAGTCCCTACAGAGAACGTGCTTCCCAAACCTGTCTCAGCCCCTACAGAGAATGTGCTTCCCAAACCTGTCTCAGCCCCTACAGAGAACGTGCTTCCCAAACCTGTCGCAGCCCCTACAGAGAATGTGCTTCCCAAACCTGTGGCAGCCCCTACAGAGAATGTGCTTCCCAAACCTGTTGCAGCCCCTACAGAGAATGTGCTTCCCAAACCTGTCGCAGCCCCTACAGAGAATGTGCTTCCCAAACCTGTCGCAGCTCCTACAGAGAATGTGCTTCCCAAACCTGTCGCAGTCCCTACAGAGAATGTGCTTCCCAAACCTGTCGCAGTCCCTACAGAGAATGTGCTTCCCAAACCTGTCGCAGTCCCTACAGAGAATGTGCTTCCCAAACCTGTCACAGCCCCTACAGAGAATGTGCTTCCCAAACCTGTGGCAATCCCTACAGAGAATGTGCTTCCCAAACCTGTCACAGCCCCTACAGAGAATGTGCTTCCCAAACCTGTCGCAGTCTCTACAGAGAATGTGCTTCCCAAACCTGTCGCAGCCCCTACAGAGAATATGCTTCCCAAACCTGTGGCAGCCCCCACAGAGAATGTGCTTCCCAAACCTATCGCAGCCTCTACAGAGAATGTGCTTCCCAAACCTGTCGCAGCCCCTAAAGAGAATGTGCTTCCCAAACCTGTCACAGCCCCTACAGAGAATGTGCTTCCCAAACCTGTCGCAGTCCCTACAGAGAATGTGCTTCTCAAACCTGTCGCAGCCCCTACAGAGAATGTGCTTCCCAAACCTGTCGCAGCCCCTACAGAGAATGTGCTTCCCAAACCTATGGCAGCCCCTACAGAGAATGTGCTTCCCAAACCTGTCACAGACCCTACAGAGAATGTGCTTCCCAAACCTGTCGCAGCCCCTACAGAGAATGTGCTTCCCAAACCTGTCACAGCCCCTACAGAGAATGTGCTTCTCAAACCTGTCACAGCCCCTACAGAGAATGTGCTTCCCAAAGCTGTCGCAGCCCCTACAGAGAATGTGCTTCCCAAACCTGTCTCAGCCCCTACAGAGAATGTGCTTCCCAAACCTGTCTCAGCCCCTACAGAGAACGTGCTTCCCAAACCTGTCGCAGCCCCTACAGAGAATGTGCTTCCCAAACCTGTCGCAGCCCCTACAGAGAATGTGCTTCCCAAACCTGTCGCAGTCCCTACAGAGAATGTGCTTCCCAAACCTGTCGCAGTCCCTACAGAGAACGTGCTTCCCAAACCTGTCTCAGCCCCTACAGAGAATGTGCTTCCCAAACCTGTCTCAGCCCCTACAGAGAACGTGCTTCCCAAACCTGTCGCAGCCCCTACAGAGAATGTGCTTCCCAAACCTGTCGCAGCCCCTACAGAGAATGTGCTTCCCAAACCTGTCGCAGCCCCTACAGAGAATGTGCTACCCAAACCTGTCGCAGCCCCTACAGAGAATGTGCTTCCCAAACCTGTCACAGCCCCTACAGAGAATGTGCTTCCCAAACCTGTCACAGCCCCTACAGAGAATGTGCTTCCCAAACCTGTGGCAGCCCCTACAGAGAATGTGCTTCCCAAACCTGTCGCAGCCCCTACAGAGAACGTGCTTCCCAAACCTGTTGCAGCCCCTATAGAGAATGTGCTTCCCAAACCTGTCGCAGCCCCTACAGAGAAAGTGCTTCCCAAACCTGTCGCAGCCCCTACAGAGAATTTGCTTCCCAAACCTGTCGCAGCCCCTACAGAGAATGTGCTTCCCAAACCTGTCGCAGCCCCTACAGAGAATGTGCTTCCCAAACCTGTCGCAGCCCCTACAGAGAATGTGCTTCCCAAACCTGTCGCAGTCCCTACAGAGAATGTGATCCCAAACTTCTCATTACCAAGGCTCACTGCCCCAGATATCGCTGAAACACCCTCCTAAACGGAAACCTGGAAATGATTCCTCCTAATCATGGACCAACAGAAGCCACAGAAGGTCTTACCTGCAAAGAGGCCTAATGAGCTTGCTCTAATGACCAGAGCAAACCATTTAGTGGTTACACCCTCATGAACTGGGCTTACGCCAAGATGGATGTAGCACATCCATTGAGGGGAAAAAAGAAATTCTCCCCCGCAGGTCGGGCGTTAAAGATTAAAGTGATTTGTTACCAGAAAAGGGAAAAGGATTAAACTATCCGCCCTCCTCTTTGTGGGTTCACATACTGTTCTGTTGAGTTCTGCAGGAAGAAAAGCCTTTTATATAACCACGTTTGATCCTATAATGCTTCGGTTAAGGTGAGGTCATAAGGCCTGTTTATAGTCTTGGAAGTGCAGATTATGCCGCAGAAGATAACCATTACCCCTTTTTGAATATAATAAAACAGGGCTGTTTAAAATAAGATGTATGTTTAAAAAGGGTGAGTGATAAAGATTTTTTTCTCTGCAGTGTCCTACCCAAGGAAATAGGCAACGCATGTTACTTGTTATTTGTTTACTTTTACCCTGGGGGGTATTTCTCTCCAGGGTTTCCATATCACATTAATCTCCAAATAGCTTTGTGTCTGAATTAAAAAAACACATCTAGGACTGCTTGATCTAATCAATTAAATGTATACCTTTGATAATTCATCATGTCTTCCAACAGATGAGTACTACACCGGTAGTATAAAGTATTAAATAATGTATTACTCCTTGATTGCCCCCATGTCTGCTCCTCATAGGAGTTTTTCTCAAGGTTATTTCATTTCATATCGCGTAATCAATGGAACACGAGAAAATAATGCAATATTACAGATCTTTATTCCTATTACTTTTCTGCGGGTCTCATGGTAGCTAGCTAGTTATAAATACGGAAGGACAGACGGGAGAAGAAATAGTCAGGTTTGTCAGATTGTTAACCTTCGCAGATAAGTAATACGGTGCTCGCTTGCTGCAGTGCGGCCCCATCTTTTTCTATTAGTTGGAATTTAAAAAAAAGAAAAATATTGAAAATATTGTAAGAAAAAGGTTACAACAGGGTGCTCAACTCCCGTCCTCAAGACCCTCCCCCACTCCCTCCAACAGGTCCGGTTTTCAGTATAAAGTAATCAGACAGGGTGTCCTACCACTCAACCGAAATACCCAAGTGTAGGGTAAGGGGCAAGTATAACTGAGGTGCATAGGGAAGATACAGACACAAATATTATATATGTGTCCCCAAGGGGGCACAGAAAGATTCACATATACTGCACTCATTCAGTATATAAATATATGTGCAGTACTGTATGTAGCCCCCTTTCCCGTGTCTAAGGGAAACTATGTGTGGTGCGTTACCTGCGTGGCTTACAGGAGGCCTGATCCTGGGATGACCTGGTTCTATCTGGTGACCGCGCCTCCACCTGTGAGGGATCCTAGCGGCGCTGGATAACCCCTTCCCAGGACCCAATACAATGAAATAATACACACACCGGTATATAACGATTGATTTACTGAACATATAACTAACAACACAATACAATGTATGCCTCGCATGGCCGTACCCACACAGTGCCCCACTGTCCAACCACCACCTTGTCCACACCCTGGTGAGGTTCCCCCAAAGTACTGAGGTGCCCTGGGCACCGAACCACCCGGTGTCCACAGAGCCGAGCCCACTCCAAAGTGCGTGGAGTAGCGCTATCCACAGTGTGTTTATGTGGTCGTTGGTGCACTTGTAGCTGATGATATCTTCCCAGGTACTCCAGTACCCGGGAAGTACCGGCTGGTACAAGGATCCGTCTGATCCAATGAAGACGTCCGCCTCTGCGTGGGTTACATAGTTACATAGTTACAAAGTTACATAGTTACATAGTTGCATAGTGGATGAGGTTGAAAAAAAGACTCCCGTCCATTAAGTTCAACCTATGCTAAATTTAGACAACAGATACTTTATCCTATATCTATACTTATTGATCCAGAGGAAGGCAAACAAAAAACCCCAATAAGGGGAAAAATTAATTCCTTCCTGACTCCAAGAATTGGCAATCGGATTAATCCCTGGATCAACATCCTTCCCGTGTTTACTTATTTGGTATATCCCTGTATACCTTTCCCATTTAAAAAGATGTCCAACTTTTTTTGAACAAATCTAGTGTATCTGCCATCACAGTCTCCATGGGTAATGAATTCCACATTATAACTGCCCTTACTGTAAAGAACCCTTTCCTTTGTTGCTGGTGAAATTTCCTTTTCTCCAACCTTAAGGGATGGCCCGAGTCCTTTATACTGCCCGTGGGATGAATAGTTCTTTTGAAAGCTCCTTGAATTGTCCCCGAATATATATGTATATAGTTATCATATCCCCTTTTAGACGCCTCTTTTCTAATGTAAATAAATCTAATTTAGCTAGCCTCTCCTCATAAGTTAGATTGTCCATCTCCTTTATTAATTTGGTGGCTCTTCTCTGCACTCTCTCTAGTTCCATAATGTATTTTCTTAGGATTGGTGCCCAAAATTGTACTCCATATTCAAGGTGTGGTCTTACTAATGCTTTATAAAGGGGCATAATTATGTTTACTTCCCTTCCATCCATTGCCCGTTTGATGCAAGATAAGATCTTGTTTGTCTTTGCAGCTACTGCATGACATTGGGCACTTTTGCTAAGCCTGCTGTCTACAAGCACTCCTAAATCCTTCTCCATCAAGGATTCCCCCAATATATCTCCATTTAATTTGTAAATCGCCTGTTTATTCTTGCATCCCAAATGCATAACCTTACATTTATCTGTATTAAACCTCATCTGCCATTTACCTGCCCACGTTTCCAGTCTCTCCAAGTCCTTCTGAAGAGAAATTACATCCTGCTCTGATTCTACTACCTTACACAATTTAGTATCATCAGCAAAGATGGAGACTTTGCTCTCGATCCCAACCTCAAGATCATTAATAAACAAGCTAAAAAGCAGGGGTCCCAGTACCGATCCCTGAGGTACTCCCCTCACAACTTTAGCCCAACCTGAAAAAGTTCCATTTATGACAACCCTCTGTTGTCTGTCCTTTAACCAGTTTTCAATCCAGGTGCATATATTATTACTGAGTCCAATTTTCTTAATTTTGTACACCAACCTCTTGTGTGAAACCGTATCAAAAGCCTTTGCAAAATCTAAGTAGACCACATCAACTGCATTACCCTGGTCTAAATTCCTACTTACCTCCTCAAAGAAACAAATAAGGTTAGTTTGGCAAGATCTATCCTTCATAAATCCATGCTGACTATTACTAATAATTTTGTTTTCCATTAGGTATTCCTGAATATTCCTGAAGGTTTGTGGGCATCCAGGGACACCGTAGCTGTACCAATCCGGCTGTGACATCAGCGGAGGAGACGCTTGCAATTCACTCGGCGTGTTGGAGACCACGAGTACACCAGGAAATCTCCCCGCACGCATTGAGCAGACGTCAGGCACCCTGCAGCAGACGGCAACCCCTGGCAAAAGACCCCATACCACTGCACCTGTCCTACTCAAGGACGGTGAGTAGGATTTCAGTTTTACTCTTGGCGGAAAAAAAGGGGGAAAGTTTGCGCCAATAAAAGAATTTTGCCTACTGTTCAATATGTGGTTCCAGTCCTTTCCACAAAGTGATTTCGCTGCCTGAGTCTTTCAGAGGTTATTCACCAACCTCTGTATGGATTTGAGTAGAAAAAAGGGTGAAATGTCCTCGGGTGCGTCACTCTGCTTGCGGCTCCACGGCGTGTATTATATGCAAGGCAAAGGAGAGAGAGATGGCCACAGTGAAAAAAGACAGCTCAAAGTTTTGCACACTTTTTCATCAGGGTAGAGAGAAGGGGGGGGGGGGGTTTAGGAGGGGTGAGAGATGAAGACAAGGGATAACTGATATTAAATCAGATTTGTTGACTGGGGACACACTCACATTAAATCTCTCAAAACTTGATTTGATGTCTCCTCCTCTTTTTGTAGTTATATGGACTGTAGGCGAGGAAGTACTTTCTGATATATCCAGATTTCTGGTGTCTTGAACAGATGTCTTCTCTTCTATGTGCAGTTAAATGGATTGAGGCTGAGGAAATGCCTCCTAATATCCTTTGAGTACCTCGAGGGGTCGTAGTACCAGAGAACCACAGCCTCCCCAGCACTTGCGATCACGTGACTGTTTCGGAGATTACTGATGATGGAGAGAAGCCCTCCTCCTTCTGTTCCACTTCCTTAGATCACATTCCGCACTCCTGATCTCCCTTTACATCTTCCACCAGCCGTGTCTCCGTCAAACTCCAACTTGCTCCACTGGCCGGGCTTCTCCGGTGCTTCTTCGCTGAGAGCAGTGCTTGTGTATGCTCTTTTACACAAATCACTTTTGAAAAGCGCGCCAGCTTGTCTCCGATCACCTCCGATCACCTCCAGAGACAATCTGGAGAAGCCCGGCCAGTGGAGCAAGTTGGAGTTTGACGGAGACACGGCTGGTGGAAGATGTAAAGGGAGATCAGGAGTGCGGAACGTGATCTAAGGAAGTGGAACAGAAGGAGGAGGGCTTCTCTCCATCATCAGTAATCTCCGAAACAGTCACGTGATCGCAAGTGCTGGGGAGGCTGTGGTTCTCTGGTACTACGACCCCTCGAGGTACTCAAAGGATATTAGGAGGCATTTCCTCAGCCTCAATCCATTTAACTGCACATAGAAGAGAAGACATCTGTTCAAGACACCAGAAATCTGGATATATCAGAAAGTACTTCCTCGCCTACAGTCCATATAACTACAAAAAGAGGAGGAGACATCAAATCAAGTTTTGAGAGATTTAATGTGAGTGTGTCCCCAGTCAACAAATCTGATTTAATATCAGTTATCCCTTGTCTTCATCTCTCACCCCTCCTAAACCCCCCCCCCTTCTCTCTACCCTGATGAAAAAGTGTGCAAAACTTTGAGCTGTCTTTTTTCACTGTGGCCATCTCTCTCTCCTTTGCCTTGCATATAATACACGCCATGGAGCCGCAAGCAGAGTGACGCACCCGAGGACATTTCACCCTTTTTTTTTACTCTTGGCGGAGCAGCAAGGCTTCTTTCAGCACAAACGCTGGGAAGCCCCTATTTTTGTTTTTTATTAACAGAAGATCATCTACTGTTTATTATTACAGTTCATGTTGTACTCCAATTGTTGTCACAATTGTTTTAATCATTAAATGCTCTTTATATTTCAAATCAATATGTCTTACATTGTCCAAAGGGTAATACACTATTGTGGTGTTTTTTGCATTTCTCTTATTTCCCTCTCTGAGGTAATCCTCATAGGAACATTACTGCACAAGACTCTGTTCCATTCATCCATCCTCAGCGCCATAGGAGGTTTTTCAACACACATCTTCCCAATCTGGGTGGAAGATCCCAGATCAACCCCCCAAGGCAGCTCAAGGACTATCTTCATCCAAGAACTGTATCTCAGGTTTTGTTCCCCCTGTGTTTTATTGTATTAGTATTGCACTAGCGCTTATATACACTTAGCATTTTACCCCTCTGAATATTATCCCGTATTAAACCTTCAAGTAGTTTCCCTACTATTGAAGTCAGGCTTACAGGTCTGTAATTTCCCGGGTGTGATCTAGCTTCCTTTTTAAATATAGGCACCACGTCTGCTTTACGCCAATCTTGTGGTACTGAGCCTGTGGAAATGGAGTCATTGAATATTAAATATAATGGTTTGGCTATTACTGAGCTTAACCCCTTGAGAACTCTTGGATGTATGCCATCGGGGCCAGGTGCCTTATTAACTTGAATTTTTTCAAGTCGCTTATGAACTTCTTCCTCAGTTAACCAATTGTTCATTAATATGGAGGTTGTGGCTTCCTCCTGCGGCCCTACTATTGAACTTGATTCTTGCCTGGGAAACACAGAGGCACAGAATTTGTTTAATACCTCAGCTTTTTCCTTATCTCCAATAATCTGCCTGCCCATCTCACACTGAAAGGGTCCTATATTTTCTTTTCTCATTTTTTTGTTATTAAGGTACTTAAGGAACTTTTTAGGGTTGACCTTACTTTTTATTGCAATCCTTTTTTTATTATCCAATTTTGCTAATTGAATTGCCCTTTGATTGCATTTTTTGTTACATTCCTTATAATTCTGATACGATGTCTCTGTCCCTTCTGACTTAAAGAATCTAAACGCCTTCCTCTTCTTGTCCATTTCCTCCCCTACCTGTTTATTTAGCCACATTGGTTTTGACTTATTTCTTTTATACTTATTACCCAAAGCTATACACTGATAAGTGTGCTTTTCTAACAATGTTTTAAAGACTCCTGGGTGAACTCCTGCTGGAGTGTCTCACCTCTAAGAGTCTCTCAGTATAGATGGTGGTCTGGTCCCAGACCACAGGCCGCAAGACACCGCGCGACTTCTTCACTGTGTCCCTTAAACTATGCGGTAATGTACAGACCCTATGTCCTGACAAGATGGAATATGTCAAGACAGACAGAACACACCACAACTGATCATGGTTGTAGGCGAAATAGTGATCATCATGAAGTAATCAGTCATAGCTCTCTAATATTAGAAGTGATATGTTGAGGTGATATTGTGTCTCTGTAGCATGACTCACACTCAAAGTCTCAATACTAAAGCAGAACATAGATCATAGCCTCTGACTTCTTATATTAGAGACACAGGACTGATTTCTTCAGTATTATCACTGTTTTGCCTACAACCATGATCAGTTTTGGTGTGTTCTGTTTGTCAAGCAGCCCCCTAGCCATCGGCGGGGGGGCCTCCTGACTGGGGGGCTAGTCTCCGCCTCTCTGGCCCGCCCCCTCACCTCCCCCAGCCGGGGAGGGGCTACAGGTGGGCTACTTAAAGCCCAGCTGGTGGGAGCACGACCTGTTCGCTGCCTGCCAGCCATTTCCCACCCATCTCTTGATAGAGAATAGTGTAGGCAACCAGAACACCGATAGGTAGCTAATTAAGTAATAATCCCTGAAGAACAGGGCATTACTGGCCAATAATGCCCTGGCTGGAAGAGTTGAAGGCCCGAGGCGAAGCCGAGGGACTTTAACCCAGCCAGGGCATTATTGTCCAGTAATGCCCTGTTCTGAGGGGATTACTACTATTATAGGCTAAATGTAGGATTATTTCATAAATAATAGACACTTTTGTATAGTTAAATAGATTTTTTATTAAAATAAAATGGTAAATACATGAAACCACCTCTATATACGCTTACACTGCAGCTATCTATATCCACACACTGCCGCATCCTCTGTGTACACACACACAGCAGCTCACATACAAACTGCTGCTACACACACACACACACACACACACACACACACACACACACACACACACACACACACACACACACACACACACACACACACACAAGCACACCACACACAACACAGTGCCTCTACACACATACACACACAATGGAGCTCTAGACACACAACACCTCCTCTACACTCACTACACAGCACCTCTACACACTCAGCAGCAGCTCTACACACACAGCAGCTCTACACACACACAAACTCTGCTGCTAAACACACATGCTACACCCATAAACACTGCTACTGACACACACTGACACACACTGACACACACACACACACACACACACACACACACACACACACACACACACACACACACAGTAGCTCTATACACACACACACACACACACACACACACACACACACGAGCACACCACACACAACACAGTGCCTCTACACACATACACACACAATGGAGCTCTAGACACACAACACCTCCTCTACACTCACTACACAGCACATCTACACACTCACCGGCAGCTCTACACACACAGCAGCTCTACACACACACAAACTCTGCTGCTAAATACACATGCTACACCCATAAACACTGCTACTGGCACACACTGACACACACTGACACACACACACACACACACACACACACACACACACACACACACACACACAGTAGCTCTATACACACACACACACACACACACACACACACACACACACACACACACACACACACACATATCAGCTCTACACTCACAAACTGCTGCTACACATACAACAGCACAACACACACACACTGCAGCCACAATAAAAAATGCAACCACTTACTAAACTTTGCACTCTCCCCCCCAGCTCTACACACAACACAGCACAACACAGCACCTCTACACCCCCACACCCCCACACAAAACACTGCACCTCTATACACAACACACTTACTTCTTTGCAGTCTCTCTCCCCCCCCCCCCCCCTCCAATTCAACTAAGGGAGGAAGATGGTGTATGGGGGGAAGAGAGGTGAAAGAGAAGTGAAGGAGGGGGGAAGAGAGAAGTGGTGGAGGGGAGAGAGAAGTGTTGGAGGGGAGAGAAGAGGGGGTAGGGAGGTGAGGGGGGAGAGAAGTGAGGGGAGGGAAGAGATGTGAGGGGGGAAGAGAGAGGTGAGGGGGGGTGAGAGAGGTGAGGGGGGGAGAGAGGTGAGGGGGGGAGAGAGGTGAGGGGTGGAGAGAGAGAGAGGTGAGGGGGGAGAGAGAGTTGAGGGGAGAAAAGGGGTGAGGGGAGAATTGGGGGGAATGGAGATGTGGGAGAGAAGTGGGGGGACTGTGATATTAAGTACAACTACAGTAGATACAAAGAAATACAAATTACCTTAGTGGCACAGGCAGTAGATGTGAGGAGAGATACTGTATTACTTTGTTGCAAACAACAAAGTTAAGAGTTGGGACACAGCAGCATCTGACAGCACTAGCAAGCTGCCAGAGAGGGAGGGGGGAGAGGGGGAGAGAGAGGCTGCTTGTTCAGTGTGCTCACAGAGGAGAGGAGCGGGGCTGCTGCAGCTAAGTTTTAAACTTGCCGTTTTTTTCCCAGTGCGAGCCCCTGCTTCTCTGCTTTGAGGTGAGTTGACAAGTTGTCAAAAATTGCGGGCATTACTGAATGAATAATGCCCGGAATTCTGACCAATCAGAGGGCAGGGATTTCAGTAATGCCCGGAATTTTACAGCTTTAGCCTATAATTGTCAACAATTCCACTGTTTACCTGTCATGTTTTACATGTGAATATTGATGTCTCTTTGTGCTGTTTCTGTATGAAGTCTTTATACTTTATACAGGTGGCTCAATCGGTTCTTGCTTCAGCACGGATATCCTGAAAACCTGACCTGTTCAGGGGGTCTGAGGAATGGAGTTGAGCACCCCTGGGTTAGAACATCAAAATTAAAAGAGTACATGAGACTATTAAAACGTTATTATTAGATGTTTACTTTTTTAATCAATAGATTCATTGGTGACTATTTCCACACACTTTTATTATGAGATCTGATATTTATCTCCTTTGATTCCAATACAATACATTGTTTTTGTTTTTCAACATCTTAACTACTTCTTTGTGGGTTATTGTAATTGTACGTTCTTGTAATCCTTTTCTGTAATTTAAGCACTGTATTTAATATATATATATATATATATATATATATATATATATATATATATATATATATATATATATATATATATTTAAAAAAACATTTAATAAGTGATTCTTTGGGCTCTGAATGCACACTCTGGAAGGAATATTTACAGTTACATATTTACATTTTCGGACACAGATTTTGGTATGTTAGTTTTTCTATCATAAACAGGGACCTGAGACTGGGAGATTTCCCGGCTTGCTAGTGGCCGCCCCTCGGTGTGCCGCGCATCACCGACGCGCGGTCACGCGTCATCGGGAGCCTGCGCCCCCTGCACGCGCGTCCAGGGCTCCCCGAGGGAGCCCTGGTGTCCCGCGATGTGGGGGACGGCGGCAGGGGGTTCCGGGGGACCCGGCGGACCCGGCAGCGGTAGGGAGAGCGCCCCGATCGGAGGGCGCTCTTCCGCTGCTTCGGCGTGCGCCCGTCACCCTCCGGCGCGCGCCAGGCTACTGCTGCGGCCGAGAACGGGCAAATGCTCGAATAAACTCGGCCGCAGCAGTAGCTATGATTGCAATTGAGTAAGGGGTTAATATTCACTCATTGGAGGTACCTCTGTGCAGGAGAAAGGTGAGTTGGCTAGAGTAGCCGTGTGTATTAACCCTGATTACATATCTAAGTCATGCGCTCACTTGTGTGCTGTTCATGACAGGTGGTTTATGGGGACGGATTTAGGGGAGGTATTACTCATTTGAAGGACCTTTGTGAAGGTGAAGAGTGGGCCAGCTTGTGGGCTGTGTATTAACCCTTGTCCCGTATGCAGGTCACGTGCTCACAGGTGTGCCGTGCGTGACACGCCAAACATCCTAGACCACTTTATGGACCCCCCTGGACCTGTTCCATGAACTCCAAGTTTAAGAACCCCTGAGATAGAAGATGAGGGAGAGAGAATTTAAACGACACATGGAGAGACACCTGTGCACAAGAAATGCGAACCCCTGAGATACCTGGGAAATATGCTAATATGATATGCAAATGACTCCTATAAGCATATTTCCCAGGTATCTCAGGGATGCCCATTTATTACTCATACCCATATTTCAGTGTCTGGAGGAAGCTAAGGCTGAGTCCCCGGTGGTCGCGGCGACACACGCTATGGCGACACACCACAGCAAAGCCCTCTATGGGGCAGGCGCCAGTGGCAGTGAAGACAAGAATTTTGTCTTCCCGTGCTGCAACGCGGTTCTGTGGTCGGCGCGCAGCCAATGGCAGGGCAAATATGCCCTGTCATGGCCATGCCCCCCTTCATGGCCCCGCGCTCCCCTATAGCTCCCTTACAGACCGCCGATCGCAGCTGTAGTCTCTGCACGCACCGCCATGCGCGCGTGCAGCGGGGAGAATTTTGGCCATAGCCTAACACCACCTCCAGGTGAGACATGCTTAAGGAGAGGCGTGTTATATGAAGCTAACGTGAGGCCGTGGTAACCTATCACGCTATTAAGCCGATGCTAATGAGAACAATGGCGGCCGGTGTTTCGCATATAATTAGCTTGGTGGATTTGCGTTAAACTCGGGGAACAGAATGTCCATTACTGATTGTGATAACAGAACATTATGAGTCCGGAGTTAACGGAGCATTGTGGATCAGGACCTTATTTGGTTAACCAATTAACATCACAAATGCATTTGCCTGGGCTCAGTAAAGCTGTTGGTCCTGTCCATATCCCGCTGAAACCTGGATAGTCTGAGGTTGGCGGCGACTCAAGTAATTAGAACTGAAGTATAAAGCGCAGACGTGGGACCTGCAGAGCTGCAGTATCCTCCCCGTCCTGATCCCAAATACTCAAAGGAAACAATTTGCACAGAGTTTCTGCAAATAACTATAATGTGTCATATGAAATGTAGTAAAACAGCACATCATCTTGTATATAGTCACAGCCATTATTCCAGCTGCTTTATGCTAAAAAAAAAAAAGGTCTCTGATCATTGAAAAAGTTAGCTCTCTAAAACTCTAGCAATTTATTTTTTTTTTTTAAACTCATTTGATATTTTCTGTATTTTCATGCGATTTCTCATTGTTGGGTAGAATGGATTCATTTGTAGTTAAGGTCATTTCATTCCAGTCCAATTATATGTGTTACATTATCTGTGATTTTCTCACTAGGCACCAACTCACGGCTTTATTTTCTCAAAATTACAGCAAATTTTAAGGATATATTACTTTCCCTTTTCTAAGTCAGATCGTGCTTCGAAGGGTCAAAGCGGCTTACCCTGCGTTATAGGACATTGTCACTGGATGGAATAGTCGTACTCCTTTTGTAAACGTAATTGTGCATTTTTTTTGCCTATGCATGATCTTAACGCAGCTAAATTTGAAAAATCCCAAACATTTTTTTAATAAATAATTTCTGTAGTATTGCATAATACTGTATTTTTTTCGAACTCCTAATGCCATTTTTAAGGATTTTAAAAAAATGTACTAATCATCCTTTGGTTGCTACAGCAACCATTTAGAAAGTTATATCTACTTCCTCTTTTGAAACAGGCTCTGATAGACACCTTTTTTAGCTCTGCCCTTTGGCAGCAAAGTATCACTAACGGATCTGTTGCTGATTTCCAAACAGCAGACTGTCTATTACTCTGAAAGCTGTAACAATAATGTGTAACACTTAGCAATATAATGTTACATATCAGCTGCAGCATTTCACAGACGGCAGCACAAAGTTAAAAGGCGGCCATTTCGTTTGACCCATTAAAGACTTCCGAGTACGTAATTATGCACGATATTCATATCTGTACCTGTGAAACCCACTAAAAGAAGCACTAGAGAAAATAGCACATTTCCCCATAAATAGTTATTTTTCTTCATCAGTCTTCCAGAGTTTGGAAGTGTGTGGAACGCAGATGCTGAGTAACTTTAAGACTGAGATTCAGGTCTAGAGGCAGTGTGCTTTTTGTTGAATTCTGAGGCCGGTGAAGGTGTGAGCGTTATTTAATCGTGTAAGCTGAGACAGAAAAGGTATCAAAAGCATCCATTTCCTCTTGCAATGTTTGTAACTGGAGACTGTGGGGCCTATTCTAGTGCAGAAGCTTCGCTAACTTTGTTGCTATCTAGAACGGTTTGGCATTTGTGTTATCACGGTATTCAGAGAGAATCTGAAACCCTCTCACACCGTGGAGGTAGGAAAATGGCAATACTGCTTGGCTGTGACGGTGCTCGTCTCAAATCAGGAAGCGGCCCCGCAGGGCTGAGGTAGGGATGCAGAATAACTGACCAGAGCCCAGGGACAGAGTCCTGTTAGAGTATTCGTAGTCGGTAAGCAGGCAGGTCAGGGCTGGCGGCCAGTGGTGCAGAGTCCAGGTGACAGATAAAAGGTCAGGGCGGGCGGCAGAGGTGCAGAGTCCAGGTGACAGGCAAAAGGTCAGGGCGGGCGGCAGAGGTGCAGAGTCCAGGTGACAGGCAAAAGGTCAGGGAAGGCGGAAGGCAGCGAGGTCGGGGTCACGGTTCCGGAGTCAGCAACAGGGATTCTAAATGCAAAAGGGTAATAATGCGTGACGGCGAAGATCAAACGGAGCTGCAGCAATCAGAACTTTGCTCGGCGACTCCCACCAGGAAGTGCAGCCTTATACAGCAGGCTGCCAGTACACAAAATGGCCAGTTTGAACCTGAACTGGCAGCAAAACCCGGCATGGATCGAGCAGAATCCTTACAGTAATCCCCTCTCTAGGAAAAAGCTCTGGGCGATCTAAGCCGGTTTGGTAGGGAATCTCCGATGAAATGCCCGGACCAGTCTAGGGACGTTCCCGGATTTGATCCATGAATTCTCTTCGGGTCCATAACCCTTCAAATGGACCTAGTATTGTAGCTCGCCCTAGGATCTACGGGAATCCAGAATCTGGCGTACTTCAAGTTCCTCCTGGTCGTCCACCAGAAATGGTCTAGGAGGAGGGAGAATAGGAGGAGAGAAAGCGTTCTGGACAAATGGTTGGATGAGGGAGATGTGGAACACTAGATGTATCCTTAAGTTATCTGGAAGTTCCAGTTTGAATGCCACCGGGTTGACGTGTTTCAGAATTTTGTACGGTCCAATGAATTTGGGCTCGAGTTTGGAGGAGGGCCGTTTCAGTCGAATATTTTTTGTAGGCAACCAAACTTTATCTCCCACTTGAAACGGGGGAGGTGGTCGTCGATGTTTATCCGCCTGGGTTTTTTGCTGGAGGGCGGCTTTGGTCAGATTGGTCTGGATCTTCTTCCAGTGATTGCAGTTCTTGGATCTTATCATCCACTGCAGGGACTCCGGAGAGAGGACTGGAAGAAGGAAGGGGAACAGGATGGTACCTGTAGGCACAAACGAATGGAGATTCGAGTGTGGAATCGTTCATCATATAGTTGTGGGAAAACTCTGCCCAGATCAACCCAGTCATCCTGTAGTTCAGATACAAAACATCGCAGGAATTGTTCTAAGGACTGATTGGCCCTTTCAGTGAGTCCGTTGGACTGGAGATGGTACGAAGAAGAAAAATGAAAGGAGATGCCCATTCTTTGACAAAAGGCCTTCCAAAATCTTGAGACGAATTGGGATCCGCGGTCTGAGACTATATCCGTCGGCACTCCATGTAGATGAAATATCTCTTTAATAAAGATTTCAGATAGTTCTGAAGCTGTGGGTAGCTTCTTAAGGGCAACAAAATGGGCTTGGCATGTGAAGCAATCAACTACTACCAGTATGGTGGTCATACCCCTCGAGGGTGGTAGCTCCACAATATAATATATTATATAATATAAAATGGAAAGGTGGGTCCACGGGTGGGTGGGGACTGGCGAGGGCTGGAGCAGCCCACAGGGTAATGTCCTCTGCACCTTAGTCTGGGTGCATACAATGCAGACTGCCAAAAACTCCTCACCGTCTTTGCGGATTTCTGGCCACCAAAAGATTTGTTCAAAGAAATCACGTGTCTTCCTAACTCCCGGGTGACCAGCCATCTTGGAGTTATGATCCCATTGCAACACTTCATTTCTAAATTGGTGAGGGACAAATAGATTGGACGAATGAGTGGATGATGGCCTTGGATCCTCTGCCTGAGTCTGTGAAATCTGTTGCAGAAGTGAAGATGTAACTGCAGAGATTATCTGTGCAGGTGGAGTGATGGGCCCCTGCTCTATCTGTTTGGCATCGTCTGGAGAAAATTGCCTGGCCAGTGCGTCTGCTTTGATATTCTTAGATCCTGGACGATAAGAGATCACAAAGTTGAACCAAGTGAAGAAGAGAGCCCACCTTGCCTGACGCATTCTAAGTCTCTTTGCTCCTTCAATGTATTCGAGGTTCTTGTGGTCTGTCAGGATTGTGATGGGAGAAGTTGTCCCTTCCAGTAATTGTCTCCATTCTTCTAGAGCCATTTTCATAGCTAGTAGTTCCCGATTACCAACATCATAATTCCTTTCTGCAGCAGATAGTTTCTTTGAAAAGAAGGCACAGGGGTGAGTTTCCCATGAAAATCCTTCTTTTGAGAAAGAATGGCTCTGGCTGCCAAATCAGAGGTGTCCACTTCCAGTACGAAGGGTTTTCGTAAGATCTGGGTGGATCAATACAGGTGCGGAGAAAAGGCGGACTTGAGTTTCTCGTAAGCCAGAAGAGCCTCAGGGGGCCATATCTTGGGATTTGCCCCTTTCTTAGTAAGAGCCGTAATGGGCACAACTACGTCAGTAGTAGTTGGCAAACCCAAGAAATCGTTGAGTCCGTTTGAGGCCTATTGGTAGGGGCCAATCCAGCACTGCCGATACTTTCACACGATCCATCTCAAATCCAAGGGAGAAGATAACGTATACGAGGAAGGAAATCTTCTTCTGTTCAAACTGACACTTCTCGAGCTTGGCAAAAAGGGAGTGATCCCGAAGTCTTTGGAGAACCTGTCTAACCTGTGCTTGATGTTCGGACAAAGAACTGGAAAAAATAAGGATATCGTCCAGATATACCACGAGAAATCGAGTAGATCCCGGAAAATCTCATTGATGAAGTTTTGAAATTCGGCCGGTGCGTTGCATGACCTGAAAGGCATGCCCAAGAATTCGTAATGGCCGTCATGGGTATTAAAGGCCGTCTTCCATTCATCACATTCTCTGATCCTAATTAAATTGTAAGCTCCTTGAAGATCCAGTTTGGTGAAGATCGCAGCCTTGCGTAAGCTGTCGAAAAGTTCAGGGATGAGGGGTAGGGGGTACCGATTTTTTACAGTGTGTGTTATTTAGTACAGGCAGCACCAGCAGTCAACTGTAATAACACCTTGTTTTGTTTATACTGATAGTATGTACATGTTTATAGTGATAGTATGTACATGTTTATAGTGATAGTATGTACATGTTTATAGTGATAGTATGTACATGTTTATAGTGAACATAGTCCTTCCTTATTTAAAAATCAGGCAATAAAACAATTAAACATTCTGGCAAATCATGCTTTTGAGATTGTATGTTAGACCAAAATGTTCCTTAGTAAAATGTGCAAAATGTTTGTATTTTTTTTTTTTTTTAACAGGCTTTTCTTTTACAATTTTATTATACATAATTAGTGTGCCATTTCATTTATTAATTGCCCTGTTCTTATGCGCATAATGAAAAGGTTTTGCTTTGTAAGCAACATCCTATGTAAATAGATGCGGGCTTTGTTTCACCAGAAAGAAGAGCAGTAATTAAAGATAATTACACACTCAATAGACAGTAGCACATTTAAAATTCAAAATTGCAGAAATAGTGGGGGTTGGAATTTGCTGCCAATTTATTTGGCAATGTCTGTTCCTCTTTATGTATTCAATATTATATTTCATTCCAGTGAACTAATGTATCTCCTCTGGCTGAGATGACATAATTAAATGACACCAATATCAGACTAGCACCCTCTCTATCCATCTTTAAAACTGACCTTAAAACACACCTGCTTAACGAAGCATATGAGTAGCTCCGTGGCTAATACTATACACCTGATACATAAACCCTTGCCCCCTGCAGACGCACTTACCAGAATACAAAAAATGTGAATCAAGGCGTTGAAAAAAATATATAATAATATATGCAAAATATTTGGCTGCCTAAGTGAAGTGGAGGATCTCACACCTCCACAGAAGTTTGCTAGAAAGAAAAAAAGACCCCGGGCACACAAATATTGCTGATGAAATCTATAAGTGTTATGGTGTACCAAGTTTTCTTCAGAATAAGCAGATTAAACAATGTGCTGATATTAAAACCAAAAAAATATTCATTAAAATATACTTAAATAAGCACAGAAAAAAAACTTCCATATGTGGAAGTGAATTGAATATGGAAACCTGTAACTTGATTTAAGCTTAATCAAGCCCGCATAATTACATAAAAAATAACAAGACAAATATATCCAAAAAATGGACGTGGTCTAAAAAAGTTTGATTGGACCCTTTATAACGTGGAAACTGGCTGACTCCAGTAACTCCAAAGTTGGATTGCAATTTGAATGGGTATTGAACACAGTACTTTGTGTATAAATCTCTTTTTATCCAGAGGGATATATATTAGAGTCCGCGTGGATTGTTTATGCCAGATGTGGCTGTGCCCTGGTAGCCGGGGATACATGTAGATTCAGTTTGAAGTGTTGGCGTGCTTGCACCAGCAGAGATGTTGATATGCTGTGATGTGTAGAATGGTTCTCTACCAGAAGTTATAAGGACTGATTATTGGCAATGTTAATGCTGCATATTGGGATATTTTGGTGGGTAACAGTCTATGCACAGTTCTTATTCACGGACTGCTACAGGTAAGGGCGCGACCCTCCGCCGTTGGATTCTGTCCGATTTAGAGTTGGAGTCTGCTTCCCGTGCCTGCAGATCTCTCACGGCTGCAGTGTCCGTCTGTGCTAGTTACCTTGTTTTTGGCGTTGTACTCACACCTCAAAGGTCCTCGCAGCTGCCACTTGGCTCTCCATGCTTCGCTATTCCTCCGCTCCAACTTCAACTGAGTTAGTCATGTACTGATGACTTAAGCTTCGCACCAGGATCCACTCCAATCCGTCACGCGTCTATCACCGGCACGCCAAGCAGGTAGAATGCTTTCTCATCGGTAATCCAATTTGGCGCCAAACACGTACAAACAGGTGTGTGGGAAATGCAATACGGGAGCTCACAGGTTTGCAAGTTGCAGGTGTCTCACCCTACGCGTTTCACCACAGGTTGGCTTCCCCAGGGGTATGATTGCTGCTGTGAAAGGCTGCCTTTTATAGTGAGCACAGATGTGCTTCTTAATTGGTAAAGTTCTCAATCCAATTTCAATATGTAAAACTTTTCTTTCTTACCTTTTAGCACCGGCATTGTGCATGGGCTCTATTCCCGTCCCTCACGTCTAAAGCATGTTGTGAAAACATATTTAACAACCTTCAAACACATTTACATTCTGTGGAAACTCATCATAAGTGTTTGAGATATTTGTCACTAAATTATACATTTTAAATAGATGTTTTGAGAATGCTATAATAACCATAGGTACTTGTATTAATATGTATTTTCATATCACCAACATACGAACAGATACAAGTCAATATGCATGGTCTCAAGAATTGCTGATATGCTGTGTGCTAAAAAGTATTCTACTGCCATCTAGTGACTGAATTAGATATAAACAACAGATGTTTATCCTGAAATTTCGTATCGCAGAACACATCTAAGGCCTCGGCCATGTTAACTGCTTGCTGGCGCGCTCCCGCTCAGCACTGAGCCCCTACAGCCGCAATTAGAGCGGCTTTAGTAGGGGCTCACCAGCGCTTCCGCGCGCTTGCGGAAGCGCAGGTCTTAGGGGAATTTAAAATTCCCCCACTTGCCGGCGAGACAGGCCGGTCCAATGAGGGCGAACCAGCTCTGTGACGTCACTGGCCCGCCCCCTGAAGGCCCGCTGACGGCGCGTGCGGTAAGCAACCGCAAGGCCAGGGAAAGCACCCGCTTTCCCTGTGCCTCAGCGCGCCTCAGCGAGCAAGCAGGGAGCATGGACTCGGCCTAAGATTAATTTAAGGACCAACATGTTATTTGGATGCATTTAGACACTTTCTATTAAAGCTCCATTGATGTATTTAAAAATGGGGGACATAACAAAAACTATTGAGAGACTATTCAGCTTTATATATAGTGTATTAGGACTAGAGATATATGTCAGAGACAATATACACACAGTTCTTATGGTACAGTAGATATTTGTGTCAAAAGTTATGATGTAAAGATCACCATATGTAGATATATTGAAGATACTTTTTAATGATCATTTGTACAATTTAAATGTATAATTATTCATTAATGGGCATTTCACTGGAGATAAAGGTATGAAATGTAAGACAGAATTGGAAAATGTTGCAGTAATTGCTAGCAAAATTATAGTAGTGAGCACTTTATTGGATGGAAGTATGTTTAGAGAAAGGATACCAAGTCGAACTAAATATTGTGTCCCAAGGAGGTCAAGCTCTTGAGTGTATAAATCCAATATGATTCGGTTTGGGAAATGTTCTTAATGAAATCCCCCCCCCCCTCCAATTTGGTTTTACCAACTGAATGCCACAAAAGGTTAGATTATCCGGTTTACAATTGTGTGTCTCCGTATAGTGTTTAGAGACATCTACACCTCTCTCTATATTGCGGATATGTTCCTTGATGCATACTTTTAACGTTCTTTTTGTACGACCCACATACTGGTTCCGCACTCACACGATAGGATGTATACGACACCTTTGCTGTTGCAAGATATCCTTTCTTTTATAGTGAATTTCTCTCCCGTTACTTTTGACACAAATTCGCCCATTTTGCTTGGTTGATTTCTTCTGCAATGATAGGCTCTGCAGTTCATACATTTATGAAAACCCGCAGAGCCTTTTTCTAACCATGTTTTTTTTCTGCATCCTTTCAGAAAACTTGGAACCAATTTTTGTTTGAAATTCCTTGCCTTAGAATAGACCATTTTCGGCCTTTCAGTGAGAACCGCCCCAGGAAGATTATCTCCCTGCAATATGTGCCAATGTCGTCTCAAGATGTTTTCGATTTTCTGTGACCCACTGCTCCACTGTGTAATGAATGGAATGAAGTCATCAGATTTTCCAATTGGCTGTGCATTTCTTGTTTTATAGATTAAAGTTTCCTGTCTCTCTATTGTACGCACCTTCTGTAAAGCTTTGTCTACTATATTTGGGTCATATTTGCGTTCTATAAATTTATCTCTGAGAGAGGCTGCCTGAGTAATGAAATCCTCCTTCTTTGAATAATTTCGTTTTAGCCTACGAAATTCCCCATGGGGGATATTATCTAGTCATTGTTTTTTATGGTCACTAGTGGCCAATATAAAAATACTGCAACTAACAGGTTTGAAAAATGTTTTTGTGTTTATTGCTCCATTTTCAATGCTTATTTCCAAGTCCAGAAATTCAATGCAAGTTTTGCTGTATTGATATGTGAAATGTAAATTTACATCATTGATGTTGATGGCTCTGAAAAATTCCAACAAAGTATCCTCTGAGCCTCTCCAGACAATGACCACGTCATCAATTTACCTGTACCAGAGCACAAGACTCGCACCGAGGATGTTGTTGGACGATATATTATGGTCCTCCCACCAACCTATAAACAGGTTGGTGTAGCTCAGCGCGAATCTGGGTCCCATGGCGGGACCTTTGATTTGTGGGTAGTCGTCATCATCATACCAATAAGTGTTATGGCTTAAAATAAATGTAATCCCTCTGATTATAAACTCAATTTGGGCCTCTGCAAGATCCTCTCCTTGTTGAGATTATATAAAGTGGCGTCACATCCCTGCTCATGATCAATACACGTGTACAGGGATGTGATGTCACATGTTGCAAAAATGAATTCTTCCTCCCACCCCAAATTATCCAAGATCTTTAAAATCTGGGTTGTATCCATAAGTACGACCTCAAACCCTTGACATACGGTTGCAATAAAATATCTAGGTACTCAGAGAGATTTTGGGTCAAAGACCCAATCCCCGATATTATTGGTCTCCCAGACGGGTTATTTATGTCCTTGTGTATTTTTGGAATGTAATAAAATACAGGTGTTCTTGGGTTTGGTGTGTAAATGTAATCATATTCCTTCTTGCTGAGGATGTCTGAGGCCAATCCTTCATCTAGGATTAACTTGAGTTCATTTTTGAAGTTCTCAATGGGATTGCTTTTTAATTTTTTGTATGTAGTTGTATCTCCCAATAGTCTGAGGGACTCTTTTTTGTAGTCGGACTCGTCAAGAATAATGCTCCCCACACACCCTTATCTGCTGGTTTAATGACAATTGCGGTGTTATGTGAGAGCTCGTGTAAAGCCTTGTTTCATCTTTAGTGATGTTGTCCCTAATGACTACCTTTTGTGTCTATTTTGTCAATATCAAGCTCTACAAGTTTTTGGAAAGTCTCCAAGTATGGGCCTTTACAGAATGTTGGGAAGAACTTGGAGTTTTGTTTTAAAGACGTATGTCTATACTCAATTTCAGCTGTATTTGTGATTGCAATTGAATTTCTGGCACTGGCTTCTGTTTTAGATTTCAGAAAATACCTTTTGAGGGTCATCCTTCTTAAGTATTTCTGAAGATCGATGTATGTCTGAAACTTATTTATTTTGCTGGAAGGAGCAAAATGAAGTCCTTTTTGTAGGACAGATTCATGATGTATATTTAAGGGAAATTTACCAGAACGCCCTCCTGCTGTCTCTGTACGTTCTTCCTACCTACCAATTAGATTGTAAGCTTTTAGGGGCAGGGCCTCCTTTTCCTAAATGTTACTTTTATGTCTGAAGCACTTATTCCCTTGATCTGTTATTTGTATTATTTGTTATTTATATGATTGGCACATGTATTACTGCTGTGAAGTGCTACAGTATGTACATTAATGGCGCTATATAAATAAAGACATACATATATACACACATACATACATACATGCACATACACACACATACATACATACATACACATACACACACATACATACATACATACATACACACACACATACATACATATATACATACATACATACATACACATACACACATACACACACATACATACACACATACATACACATACACACATACATACACATACACACATACATACACACATACATACACATACACACATACATACATATACACACACACACATACATACATACATACATACACACATACATACATACCTCAATGCATTAATGTCTTGTCAGCTTCTTATCATTTGGAGAGCACATTTGGCATTTTGTACATTATAACTCAGTTTGTCCTATTTGTTCTACTCATTGCTTTTGGCATAATCTCAAATATTCAACTTTCTATACAGAACCTTGCCAGCTATTAGGCACTTGTGTTGCCTGGTTACCTCACTGCTGGGAATGCAGAGTTTGCATTCTTCCCTTGCTTTGTGCAAAACCGGATACAACCAATATGTTTTTGGCACAATCATTTTAAACACTCCACAAAGGTTTCGCTGGGTTCAGTCTTAAAGCAGCACTCCTTGCCATTTGGTGTAAACATGATTATAAGGGGGAGGGTAAGACAGAAAGTGAGCAACACTGTAACCGAATATATTTATCTTTACATAATACCTGTAACTATAAATATATATTTATCCAATTGTATAATTATGATGCTAAATAACAATATAATATATAATTATTAAAGGATTTGTTATTATTACTTTAAACAAATGTATTTTTGCGATGCATGCATTTTTATTTTGATGGGGCTTAGTTTTAACCAATTGGGCATTAGAGGGACAAGTATTGGACCCCTCGTCGCCCTTTAGGGTGCTGTCCTTTATATACTGTATTTGCATGGCTGTACCCAGCATCTTATCACCCAATGTAGCCGACACAAAAGAAGCTTCCGGTGATTCATCTGTAACACTTTGATATTGTTTGTAGGAATCTTTCATTTGCTAATCTAATCATTAAGCCTCTTTGAAACATGATGTATACAGGTATATACAGTACATGATGTATACAGATATATATAGTACCTGATGTATACAGGTATATAGTACATGATGTATACAGGTATATACAGTACATGATGTATACAGGTATATACAGTACATGATATATACAGGTATATACAGTACATGATGTATACAGGTATATACAGTACATGATATATACAGGTATATACAGTACATGATGTATACAGGTATATACAGTACATGATGTATACAGGTATATACAGTACATGATGTATACAGGTATATACAGTACATGATGTATACAGGTATATACAGTACATGATGTATACAGGTATATACAGTACATGATGTATACAGGTATATACAGTACATGATGTATACAGGTATATACAGTACATGATATATACAGGTATATACAGTACATGATATATACAGGTATATACAGTACATGATGTATACAGGTATATACAGTACATGATGTATACAGGTATATACAGTACATGATGTATACAGGTATATACAGTACATGAAATGTCAACTATTGTGTACAAATCCTGTGGGGTTTCTAAATGAATTAACACAACGATAAAAAAAAGGCTCAATAATCGTATGACTGTGAATGGGATATTGAATTCCTTGCAAATTGACTTTCTCTTCTTGTATCATGATATATATATATATATATATATATATATATATATATATATATATATATATATATATATATATATATCGATAGATAGGTAGATAGATAGATAGATAGATAGATAGATAGATAGATAGATAGATAGATAGATAGATCATGATACAAGAAGAGAACAGTTAGAAAACGTAACATGCAGCATTCCACAGGCAGTGGTCATCAATTCCCGTGTATTTGCTGATGTACACCAAAATGTATTTTGGGGATCTTTAATAAATTGTATCCTTTGTCAATATACATGATGTGTTATCTGGGGTGAGCGCTTCTAACAATCTATATACACTTTTCTCTTTTCGGAATGGTCTCCATATGAAGCAGCATCACAGTATACTCTGTATTTACACACCACCTATTCCTTCCCCCACCCCTCTCCCCTATCTTACTCTGGTTGGATATATTCACATTTATCACATACACCCTTAAAGTATTAACACTTTTCACATATATCACTCACTATTTAGTGATTTTACACAATACACAAAAAAAATATTTGTTTTTATTATATAGTATTTCACTTTTCCCATCTCTTTTGACGCTATCATTTTTTCTATATTTGTAGATATGTATTCAGTGATATGAAAAAGAAAGTACACCCTCTTTGAATTCCATGGTTTTACATATCAGGACATAATAACAATCATCTGTTCCTTAGCAGGTCTAAAAATTAGGTAAATACAACCTCAGATGAACAGCAACACATGACATATTACACTGTGTCATGATTTATTTAACAAAAATAAAGCCAAAATGGAGAAGCCATGTGTGAAAAACCAAGTACACCCTTACTGCTTCCATAGGAATTAAGATGCTAAGTAGCAGACAGGTGCTGCTAATCAAATGCCCTTGATTAATTGATCATCAGCAAGTGTGACCACCTCTATAAGAGCCAACGTTTTAGCAGTTTTCTGGTCTGGAGCATTCAGGTGTGTTTTAACACAATGCCAAGAAGGAAAGACATCAGCAAGGATCTTAGAGAAGCAATTGTTGCTGCCCATCAATCTGGGAAGGGTTATACGACCATTTCCAAACAATTTAAAGTCCATAATTCTACAGTGAGAAAGATTATTCAAAAGTGGAAAACATTCAAGACAGTTGCCACTCTTCCCAGGATTGGACGTCCCAGCAAATTCACCCCAAAGTCAAACCGTGCAATGCTCAGAGAAATTGCAAAAAACCCATGAGTTACATCTCAGACTCTACAAGCCTCAGTTAGCATATTAAATGTTAAATGTTCATGACAGTACAATTAGAAAAAGACTGAACAAGTATGGTTTGTTTGGAAGGGTTGCCAGGAGAAAGCCTCCTTTCTCTCTGCACCTAGGCCTGTAGGGTGTTCCCCCGTTACCTCAGTTGGGTGTGTGTGTTTCAAGAATGTGACAGTTGTGGATACCCTTTTCCAATTAATTCATTTTTATTAACTCTGTAGTTCTGTCTGGCGAATTTAATCCTGGTGTATTTGTCCTGGTCTCCTGTGACAATTCCGACCAGAGGAGGGAGCTGCGGAGTCCCTGGACAGGCGCCAGACAGGAGCAGCATTGAGGAGACTTCCTCACCCTAAGGTAAGATTGTTGAGGTGTGTGTGTTTGAGTGAGGGGGGGGGGGGAAGAGCGAGAGGGGGAAGTGTAAGGGACATTTGATTTCAGAGGCCTCACACTCTTTCCCCATAACAAGTAAACTGATTAAACTCCTTAAGTGTCTCTCATCTTCTCCGGAGCAGCATTTCCAGCGTTGCGTTGTTATGGAGATCCAACATCACATGGTGACGCGTTGCCATGACAATGTGACATCACCTGGTGATGAGTCGCCATGGCCACACGGCTTCTGGGGTTGTCTAGGGATCCATCCAAGTGTACCGGAAGAATAAAAGACTGTTCCTGTTTTATATACTCCAGCTCTGTTGGGGCCTGCAGGGAATGGAGACGCTGCAACATGTAAAGAACTAAGCAAGAAGCCTAAAGCCTGTCCTGTTCATCCCCACTACCACCGGCAGATGCTCAGGGCCTTCCTGTGAACCAATAGGTAGCACCATCACAAAGTAATCACAGTGATTCTCCCTTGGGGGGGGGGGCACGGGTTACAAGTATAAGAATTTGTGCTCCCCAAAAAACTTTCAATGCCTCTGTAACAGGGGAGTTATCCCTGTTCAGGTAATGTGCCTCTAATCCAGCAGTGTGGTGGTTAACTGCTGGTAGTCAATTAACAAACACCACCTGCCTGATTAGATTGCTTAGAAAAGCCTGTCTTTTGAGACAGGAAGTGAGACTCCTTAGCTCACACGTGAGCTGAACTTGGAGACAGAGCCGAAATTCCTTAGTCCACAACTGGGCTGAACCAAGGAAGGACAGATGTCTTGAGCGACAAGCTGACCACAAGACAAAGGGGACAAGATTCTAACCTGGAGCCTGACATTTCCTGTGCACACAAGGGTGCGGTTCCAAGAGAGCAGAGAAGCTTCCCCTACAGCAGCCCAGCTAACAGATAAGACTTTCATTTATAAGACTTTTTATATCTGTTCATTTCATGCTATATGTTTGGGGCTGGGAGACATGCTTATCTAAAGGGAGTGGTGGATTGCATAGTATTTCACTAGAAATACTCCCAAGTGAATAGAAGCTTTGTTTACCCTTGTTTGTATGGTTTCCTGATGTTAAGGAAACAGGCGCAATAAAAGCCTTATTTAATTTCACCATAACCAGTCTCCCTTGCATACCTCTGTGAGCGTCCGCCTACAGCCTCAAAGCACATTTTTTGGTGCTTTGTTTTTCAATGGGTTTGCCCAAGTTTTCAGCTTGGAGAATTTCTTAAATATAAACATTAGAACATACATACTTTCTAAAGCTTACCCAGCCTTTCAGGATAGTTGGGTCTTAAGAATTAAAATCGAATTAGCATGCATGTGTAATAACATAAAAGAACACAAGATGGCAGTCATGACTTATACTTCCACCTGGGAAGCGTTTCCTGGGTCTAAGGGTCCGATGCTCTAAACTCCGTTAAAGTTAGAGATGGGCAGTTTATGTAGCTCACTCTCGATAGACCAGGGATGACACCACTATTTCTTACCCCTGAGTTTTCCCCGGGTATAGTTGGGTCAAAGTTTGAAGCATGGAGATCGAGGGGCATCCATAGGATAGTAGATGTTATGGACATGGACAAGTTTCTTTCGCGCCGGTATGATATCCCAAATCGAAATTTGGCGAAATTTTCTTGTATCTTCAGATTCGGGGTTTTGTTCAAGGTGGAGGTCTAGCTCCACCCAGGACATTTTTCGAGACACTGTGCCGCAGGGCTCCAATTCAAAGAGGGTCAACTTCGATCAGGTACTCGGCGATCTTTCTCCATCTCTGGGATAAGAATTCGCTTTCATAGCACAGTGGGAAAGAGACCTAAATCAAACTCTGGAACCAGAAATATGGGGGGGAAATATTTGAAGCAGCGGCCACAAGCTCTATGTGTATAGTGTACACAGATCAAAGAAAATGCATGCAAAGTACTACATAGGTGGTACCTAACCCCGGAGTGTTTGGCCAAGATGCATCCGGGCACGTCCCCTATGTATCCCATTTCCCGTGTCTCCCGGGGAGTCAGCCAACCAAAAATAGTATAAGATACAGAGGGGTATGATTTGATTTGAAGTATGTTCATGCATATATATATATACTTATTTTTGCCGTTGGTCATTGATTGTGTATTGTTGTGTAAAGGTCCATAGGGGACCTGAAATGCTGTTTTTCCCCTGTTCTTGGCTGTCACATTAAACGGAGAATTTCATTATGAACTTGTGAGTAGAGCTCTACTTTGTATCTCTGTCTTAGAGGATACCTGCACTTTGAAGAAATAGTTCCACCTGATGAAGGGCTTAAACTCCCCGAAACGTTGTGATTGGAGTTCTCTGCAATAAATATGCAACTCAGATACTGAAGGTCCGAGAATCTTCTATTTCGTTTGCAGCGGAGAAAACGTTTTACTTTTGAAATATGTATATATATATATAAAACATCTTACAAACAACAGCTACATTTGCAACCTAATCTACGATTTTAGTAGACCCCGCCCATCACCAAACGTACATGACCCACCATTCTTTGTATACGGAGGGTCGATGGGAACAAGTACAGCATGCCGATCCCTCCAACTGCATCTCTCCTAAAACCCTGTTAATCCCTCCCCTTGTCTTCCAACGCACCAATTAACTCCATAACGCACTTTCAAATATCCCCTTAACAGGACGCCATCTCTTATCTTCTTGCCACGCAGTGGGAAGGGACGTGGAAGGATATCCTTGTTTTAGTATTCCTAGCATATGAAAGTATGTAATCACATCTGGGCTTGCAAATAACTAGATCTGGTGTCTCTTGAAAAGTGTTTTTCTGCGCTGGCAGATGGGTGAAGCGTTTCTTCACGATGTTTGGAGACCACAGGAATCTGTTCCTGCGTAAACCATGTGTAATAAAACACTGAACATTGTCATAGCAAAGCTAGAGGAAGACCTTTTCCTTTACATAAACAGAAACACAAGTGACGAGGGCCCACTTGTTTGGGTTACACGCGGATCAGAACATTCACTGCCACCGGCATAAAAAGTCACTCTTTTCTTTTATATTTATTTTGCACAGGTTTTTAAATGACCTGCGCCCCCACTTTGCGCTCCCCTGTATAAGGCACATAGGAGGAGTGGGTAATTATATCCCTATATAGGAGTGATTGACTGTATTGGATGTTATATATATGAAGAACCAAAATTGTGGGTTTAATGTGCACCTTCCGGACTCCTTTTAAAAGTTTTTTTCTCAAGGAGAGACAATTTAACATCTAATTAGAAAGATCTGAATCCGGAAAGAGTTTTCCTGTTCTGACACTGAAGTAAAAGGGTTGATCTCTTTCGTATTCGTGAGATACTCACAAGTTCGCGGTTGTACAACAGTCTTCTTCTGGGATTCCATGTTTTTTTATGTATGCATTTACGTATATAATGATTTAAGGCTTAAACGGAATTTTTGCATTCAGTAACGAAGGTCACATTTTTTAATACATTGTTCTATTTTGTGACTGCTGTCCTTTAAATTTCTCCGTAGTCCACCATTGTCTTTCTCAACAGGAATTTATTGTTTCTCTCCGTGCGCCGGCCTCCATTTCCTTTATTATACCATGCGACACCTTCACGCGAACGCTCCACAAGCCGGCACTTTGTACATATCGACTTCCATGTATTTTGTTCACTTATTTTTATTAATGTTGCCCTTTTTAAAGCTCTGTAAAGTGATTAGTAACTTTTCTTATCCTAGAACTACCTTGCATGAAAGAGATAGCTGCTTGTATTTTATTTGATCATTGGGGATACAACAAAATGGCTTCCCGCCTCCCAAAGCATTAATTTCCATTGTTCCAATTATTGCTTAGTGAACGGCACCAGAGCCTTGGTCACACTCAGAATGGAAAGGGGGGACTTTCTTTTCCGTCCTTGATTCTGGGTGATGGAGCAGGGCCCTGTGATAACTAAACGACGTTAGCAATTTCATGCAGAGATGTTAGTCTCCAAAGACCAAAAACCAGCAAGATTTGGGTGTTCTAGGGCAGGGGGCTCAACTCCAGTCCCCAAGTCCACCAACAGGTCAGGTTTTCAGGATATCCCAGCTTCAGCAGAAGTGACTTTGACTGAGCCTCTGATTGAGCCACCTGTGCTGAAGCAGGGATATCCTGAAAACCTGTCCTGTTTGGGGGGCTTGGGAACTGGAGTGGAGAACCCCTGCTCTAAGGCACCACATGACATTTCAATGAAAAAGTGCTATTTTCATCAGTGAGACTCCATTAGATGCTGAATAATTCAAGTGGGGTTTTTTTGTCTTTATGTTCAGTCAAAAATAGAAAAGATTCTCGCAAAAATAATAATAATACAGAATGACGAGAAATGTTAAATTCCCTAAACTAAAGAGATAGCGCCAAATAATGTACTGCCCCGTGCCAAGCCATTACACCGTGACTCTCACCCGCGGCGGTGACCTCGGGGTGTTAATAACCCCGGACCGGGGTGTCACATTATAGATAATATCTCTGCACAGTCAGAATGTATAAAAAACAAACACACAATGATAAATGTACAAGTATCACCTGCATGTGCACACACAAAAACAAACACACAATGATAAATGTACAAGTATCATCTGCATGTGCACACACAAAAACAAACACACAATGATAAATGTACAAGTATCACCTGCATGTGCAGACACAAAAACAAACACACAATGATAAATGTACAAGTATCACCTGCATGTGCACATACAAAAACAAACACACAATGATAAATGTACAAGTATCATCTGCATGTGCACACACAAAAACAAACACACAATGATAAATGTACAAGTATCACCTGCATGTGCACATACAAAAACAAACACACAATGATAAATGTACAAGTATCACCTGCATGTGCACACACAAAAACAAACACACAATGATAAATGTACAAGTATCACCTGCATGTGCACACACAAAAACAAACACACAATGATAAATGTACAAGTATCACCTGCATGTGCACACACAAAAACAAACACACAATGATAAATGTACAAGTATCACCTGCATGTGCACACACAAAGAAATGGGTTAGAACATCTGATTTAAGCTGTATTTGCTCCCCCCGCGCGCTCCTAATGGCTTTTTAATGAAATTCTATACGTTGGCGCACTCAATGTTTTTAATGTTTTGAACATTTTCAAGCTTTTCTAAACTCAGTAATAAACTTCACGAAAATGTCCGCACTTCACCATAGCACGAGCTCAAGTGTGCCACGTATGTCCGATATATTGTCTAGTGAAATAAAGACAGTAGCAAGTGGATTTTATGCTGTTTTATTTCATTTTTAGTGTTTTGAGCGTAGAGAGCGGTGCACAGGGATTTTTAAAATATTCATACGTCCCCCAAATTGTTTGTGTGAAAAAAGGAAAATGGTGCTGAAGTTTCTGTGCAGGAGACGTGGGCAGGAGACGTGTGCAGCAGGAGACGTGTGCAGGAGACGTGGGCAGCAGGAGACGTAGGCAGGAGACGTGTGCAGCAGGAGATGTGTGCAGGAGACGTGGGCAGCAGGAGACGTGTGCGGCAGGAGACGTGTGCGGCAGGAGACGTGTGCGGCAGGAGACGTGTGCGTCAGGAGACGTGTGCGGCAGGAGACGTGTGCAGCAGGAGACGTGTGCAGCAGGAGACGTGTGCAGCAGGAGACGTGTGCAGCAGGAGACGTGTGCAGCAGGAGACGTGTGCAGCAGGAGACGTGTGCAGCAGGAGACGTGTGCGACAGGAGACGTGTGCGGCAGGAGACGTGGGCAGCAGGAGACGTGTGCGGCAGGAGACGTGTGCGGCAGGAGACGTGTGCGGCAGGAGACGTGTGCGGCAGGAGACGTGTGCGGCTGGAGACGTGTGCAGCAGGAGACGTGTGCAGGAGACGTGTGCGGCAGGAGACGTGGGCAGGAGACGTGTGCAGGAGACGTGTGTAGCAGGAGACGTGGGCAGCAGGAGACGTGTGCGGCAGGAGACGTGTGCGGCAGGAGACGTGTGCGGCAGGAGACGTGTGCGGCAGGAGACGTGTGCGGCAGGAGACGTGTGCAGCAGGCGACGTGTGCAGGAGACGTGTGCAGCAGTTTAAAAGAAGATGAATAGTTTAGGGGAAATCAAAACAGGCTTTTATTAGCCGGGGTTTACACAACAAAACACAGTTTAGGCTTCCGGAAAAAGAGAGCAGCAAAATAACCAGCAGTCCCAGGGTGTCTTCCTGGATTAGAGAGACGTAGTCCCCGCGTGGTCTCTCCAGCAGTCCCAGGGTGTCTTCCTGGATTAGAGAGACGTAGTCCCCGCGTGATCTCTCCAGCAGTCCCAGAGTGTCTTCCTGGATTAGAGAGACATAGTCCCCGTGTGGTCTCTCCATCAGTCCCAGGGTGCCTTCCTGGATTAGAGAGATGTAGTCCCTGTGTGGTCTCTCCAGCAGTCCCAGGGTGTCTTCCTGGACTAGAGAGACGTAGTCCCCGCGTGGTCTCTCCAGCAGTCCCAGGGTGTCTTCCTGGACTAGAGAGACGTAGTCCCCGCGTGGTCTCTCCAGCAGTCCCAGGGTGTCTTCCTGGACTAGAGAGACGTAGTCCCCGCGTGGTCTCTCCAGCAGTCCCAGAGTGCCTTCCTGGATTAGAGAGACGTAGTCCCCGCGTGGTCTCTCCAGCAGTTCCAGGGTGTCTTCCTGGATTAGAGAGACGTAGTCCCCGCGTGGTCTCTCCAGCAGTCCCAGGGTGTCTTCCTGGACTAGAGATCTCCCTCACTGAGAGCTTCAGGCTTTTTTAAAGGACTCACGAGTCAACAGAGCAAGTTAATTAGGACAGTCTGCTCTAAATACAACAAAAGACAAAAATACTCAATGCTACATCCAATGTGACAAAATACGTCGTGTAGTTAAATACTTCAATGTTACTATTCACGAGTAAGGGTCATTTAGTTAAACCCTTTGGCCAAAGCGTTATAAGCCTGCAGCCACGTCACGGCATGACCACTATGCAGCCACGTCACGTACTATGCAGGTCCTAACACTACCTGTGAGAATTCTCAGTTACCCCTGCTGGAGGGAGAATGGTCTCATTGGGCCTGTCCTGCACAGGAACATGGAAAAACCTGCTACTTAAAAAGTGGTGTGGGGTGAGCCTGAACCCTGGGAGGAGGGGCCACTAACCTCCAAACCACTGAGACCAGTTGAAAATTAAAATGAATCAACACACAATCCCAGCAATCCCTTACCCCAGAACCCCCCCACGGTCTGCTCTGAATGAACCTGCTCGGTGCTGGGCTCCAGCTCTGCGCACAGGTTTCCCTGCAAAGCTCTTTACACAGGGAAGCCCCCCTGTTACAGGTACCTGTTATTAAACCAACAATGGTTGGGAGTAAATTGTGTGCAATCGTTTGGCACATAAATCAGGATCACATATCTGTGAAGGAACTACCAAGCGTTAGTTAAAGAGACGTGAAGGCCCACTCAGAATAAACACGCCCTATTTCTATTCATGTTTAACATCCACTAAAGGTGCAGTGTCTTCCGCATGTTTTTGCAAACACACAGAAATGCTACATATTGAAGAAATATTCAGCACCCTGTCTTCATTATATTACATTTTCTTTGAACAAACATTACACTAATTTAATAAAAAAAAATAACATTAATCCTTTTAGGGCCAGTACGTCAGTGGGACAATATTCTGGCTCCTGGATCGTGTCAGTTCTAACTGTTTTTCTCCTACTCTCACCGATTTGAAGCCGGTTTCATTGTATTCACATTGATTCACCCAGCTTGCTCCAGTCTCCCAAACGTCACATCGTGGTTAGACCGCTGATATTCACATTTGGAGCGGACATGTAGAGGAGCAAAATGTGCCCAAGCCGCCCGCCTGCCGCATTAACCATACAGTATATAGCAGCCAAATAGCTAATAGCTGGTGATATCCCAGGCCGGTCGTTAGGCCTGTCTTGTCTATGTACATCATCATCATCTTCAGCCCTTAGCGATCCACTGCTGGATGAAGGCCTCCCCACTGCAGCCTCTCTTCTCCATGTTTCTGCAACACATTTTCTGAATTCCTCTTCTCGTGATTGGTCCTCGTCTTGGTCTTTTCATATCTCTTTGAATCCAGTCGAGTACCATCTTTGTGATAATGTCACAGACTTTTCTTTGCCTGTGAAACATTCTCTTTCCTGTATACACAGGGAAGAGGAGACCAGCCAACCTAGAACAGGTAATACGGTATTTATAAACAATGTACAACATATTGATATACTAACCCATTAGAAACCCAAGTAGCTAGTTAGTCACAGTAACCCCATGGCTAGCTGGATATTTGGACTACTAAATGGTTAACCAGCAGGGTGCGACGATCACCATTTTATGCATGACGACATTCATTGTAACTCCTGAGAATTTACCCCTTGGCTAGTTAATAATCAGGCCAGTATTATATAAACTCTCTCATATAAAATGTAATATTGTATTCACACCAGTTTTCCTATGCCTGAATTATAGCTTAGGATCTTGACTTCATAATCCATGCAATGCAATGTGCTTTCTCTTTTTCTACTGGATTTTATCAATGAAAAGGTCACAGAGCACTCTGCACCATTCCAGCTGACATAACATTAACCCCTGGTGCCTGAAGTGCAGGAACAAGGCGTACAATACAGATATATATATATACAAACAAAATACAGATGTGTTACTGACAGGTAGGTACTGTATAATGGCAGGCTTGACCTTTATTAAAAGCAGTCACATTTACCCGTCTCGTCACAGCGCCAACTTCAGATGTGGTGGGTTTTGGGAGACAAATAAAAGGCAAAGAGAATGGTGCAGGGAGACACTGATTGTGAAACATTTCATAATCTGTGCAATTCCAAAGTGCGGGGAAACAGCCTCAGGAGAGGAAAATCCGGCTTGTGCAGCCAACACAACATAGCCAAACTATTTCTTCAGAGTGCAGGTCTCCTCTGGGACAGAGATACACAGTGCAGGTCTCCTCTGGGACAGAGATACAAAGTGCGGGTCACCTCTGGGACAGAGATACACAGTGCAGGTCTCCTCTGGGACAGAGATACACAGTGCAGGTCTCCTCTGGGACAGAGATACAAAGTGCAGGTCTCCTCTGGGACAGAGACACACAGTGCAGGTCTCCTCTGGGACAGAGATACAACGTGCAGGTCTCCTCTGGGACAGAGATACAAAGTGCAGGTCTCCTCTGGGACAGAGATACACAGTGCAGGTCTCCTCTGGGACAGAGATACAAAGTGCAGGTCTCCTCTGGGACAGAGATACAACATGCAGGTCTCCTCTGGGACAGAGATACAAAGCGCAGGTCTCCTCTGGGACAGAGATACACAGTGCAGGTCTCCTCTCACACAGAGATACAAAGTGCAGGTCTCCTCTGGGACAGAGATACACAGTGCAGGTCTCCTCTGGGACAGAGATACAAAGTGCAGGTCTCCTCTGGGACAGAGATACAAAGTGCAGGTCTCCTCTGGGACAGAGATACAAAGTGCCGGTCTCCTCTGGGACAGAGATACAAAGTGCAGGTCTCCTCTGGGACAGAGATACAAAGTGCAGGTCTCCTCTGGGACAGAGATACAATGTGCAGGTCTCCTCTGGGACAGAGATACACAGTGCAGGTCTCCTCACAGACAGAGATACACAGTGCAGGTCTCCTCACAGACAGAGATACAAAGTGCAGGTCTCCTCTGGGACAGAGATACAAAGTGCAGGTCTCCTCTGGGACAGAGATACAAAGTGCAGGTCTCCTCAAAGACAGAGATACAGAGTGCAGGTCTCCTCTGGAACAGAGATACAAAGTGCAGGTCTCCTCTGGGACAGAGATACAAAGCGCAGGTCTCCTCTCAGACAGAGATACAAAGTGCAGGTCTCCTCTCAGACAGAGATACAAAGTGCAGGTCTCCTATGGGACAGAGATACAAAGCGCAGGTCTCCTCTCAGACAGAGATACAAAGCAGAGCTCTACTTACAAGTTCATAATGTTCTCCATTTAAGTGACAGCCAAGAACAGTGGAAAGAACACGCTTCAGGTCCCATGTGGACCTTTCATCAGGTGAGGATTTTTATTTTCTAAAGAATCTTCCATCCAAAAAATCTAAGCTCCAAAATCCCTTCTGTGTCTACCATACCATGCCATACCACACCACAGGGTGCACAAACTTCTTCAGCCGGCGTCAAACGAAGATTAATTTAGGGCCTCATGCAGAGAGCAGCGCTATTAACAATCTCGCCATTTTCCGGTGAAAATCACGCTAAAAACAGCCGAAAATGGCGAGGTAGGAAAAAAGCGCCATTTTTTTTTTCTAATTGAAAATCTCGCCGCGCGGCTGGCGAGAAACTACATCTCGCCAGTCTGAAAAATATCCAAATTCAGAAAGGCGCGCTCGCCATCTAGCGGCTGTTTTTGGCGTGATTTTCGTCAATTTTCTCCGCCAACTAAAGTTGGCAAGAAGCAGGAGCTCGCCGGCTATAGGGAGAAAAAAAATGCGCGAATTTTTTTTTCTCCCTTTCAGCTGCGCGCATCTCCTCATTTACAATTCTCCACATGCAGTAATGCTAAAAATAGCGGATTTCGCCCATTTCTGCGTATGGAGAATAAAACTCTCCATTAAAGCTACTTTTTCTTAAACTCTCCAATTTATTCTAGCGCTGCTCTCTGCATAGGCCCCTTAATCTCTCTGAAAGGTTCCTCCTGCTCACCACATTATTTCTATTCCTGGGTCCGAATCATATCTGAGTTCAGGTTTTACAGCTCATGTACTGTAATTTAAAACTAAAACCAAAAGCTTATACTGTATCTATAAAAGGGAATGAAGTTTCTAATATAAATACATTATAGTTACAGGTGGGTCCAGTTGAGAAAGAGCTAACAGCTGTTACATGGAAATATTGGAGAAACAATGTTATTGAGTATCGCAGTTCAGAATGATGGAAATTAAGCTGTCTTATTTAGTGCCAATGACAGCTGCCAAGTGCTATAGTCAGGGCTGAATTAAACCTTTAGAGGCCCTAAACACTTAAAAGATTTTGGTGCCCCGTATATATCTAGTTAAAAATATAAACAATAATAAACCGTAAAATAACATTTTATTTTTCGAAATGAAACAAAACTTACAGTAAGATGGAAAATAATGTTTATTTTTGTATACTTCCACTTTATTTACATTTGAAAAGTTTTCTCCTACTTGTTCTGATTGCAAAGTCTTTGATCAGATCCTCAAAACTAATCTTGTATGTCATTTTTTTCATTTATTGTGGGAGCCCCTTTTCGTGGCACGTGGTCCAGCTGCACCGTTTGCAGTTTTGCACCATATGGCCCATGGTAAATCCGGCAATGGAACATTTCCGGGGGGCCCCCTTCCCTTGCTTCCCTTTTGCTTAATGGTTAATCCAGCCCTGGCTACAGTCTGCCCCAGATAATGACTATCCATAGAAACACTTGGTGCGCCTGGTCTGCTCATTTTCCTGCCTGTTGTAAAACCTAAGACCCTAATTGATCCCTTTATATATTTTATTTATAAAATGATTTACCAGGAAATGATACATTGAGAGTCACCTCTCGTTTTCATGCATGTCCTGGGCACAGAGTTATGATGACAGGTACATGTTACAAATACATATTCTCTCACTTTATTCAGTCAACGGAGCAGAAGGAAAAACAAAGAAAAGGAGCAGTGCATGTCCGACGCGTCATTCAAGAGGAACCGCAGGAAACCTGGGGCTTGTAACCTGCATTTACAGGACGAACTTTACACTGTTGTTCACCTATAGTTATTTATATTTTAATGCACGCGAACGCAGGATACGGAGCGCAAATACTCCCAGGTATATGTAAAAAGAAAACAAGGAAATATAACACAGCAATACAAAAAGTCAGAATATCAGGGAAAGATAGGCTCAAAAAGGGGCCTTTTCCCGCCTCAAGCAGGTGGGGGTTAAAAACCTCGGTAGCCAAGCAATGGGGTGTCAGCAGGTGATCCGGGAAGCAAACAGCAAAGTCTCCGCTCATAGAGATAAGAGAGAACCAAACAGAATGCAAACAGGCTTTTACTAGACACATACACGTATTCCGCCTCTTCCGGAAGGGACATCGCGATTCTGTTGGGAGGGATGAGAGGGACGCTGTGTGTCTCTGGAACTGCTGTGGGACCCTGTGTGGTCTCGCTGTTTGTTTTATCCAATGTTTGTGAGTGCAATACCTTCACTTTCTGTGTATTTGTCTAGTACAAGCCTGTTTGCCCTCTGTTTGGTTCTCTCTTATCTCTTTGCGTTAGACTTTGCTGTTTGCTCTCCGGATCACCTGCTGACATCCCACTGCTTGGCTGTTTTTAACCCCCACCTGCAGCACTATATTCCCTTGTTTTCTTTTAACATATTGCACTATCAATATATTCTTTTACCTTCACATATCCTTGCGCTTCCTGGAGAATCATCGACAGTATCTACCAAGAGGACAGACAGAGAAATCCTCGCCGGGTTATAGCAGCATCAGTATATGTGTCTGTATAAGTATCACCTTTTGATTATCTAATCACTGTTTACATTTTATTTTTATTTTTATTAGAAGTGTCTATATAAGTACTGTATCACTAATATCACTATTTTTAGCAAGATTTGATTTATTTAATTAGAGCGCCCCTATTTGATAAGTTTCCTTTTCACATTCTTTTAACATATAGCTGGGATTATTTACGCCCCGTATTCTGCCTTCGCGTGCATTCAAGACGATTGGAAAAAGTCTCATCCCATCGGAGCTGCACTATTCCCTATGGATACATTGTTTATAATCTTTTATTGTGGTTCTTTTTTCCACTGTGTTTATCACAATATTTTTCACTAATTTAATTCACGTTGTTCAATTCACATGTAATTGTTTAAGGATTTTTTTTTTTTTTTAAATCTAAAGTGTTATTTGTGCTTGAAGTTTATCACCTTAGTTATTTATATTTATAGGATTTCGCATCCAATCACCACTATCTTTATTACACTGTATTAACTCTTTGGTTGCCACTGCGCTCATTTTGAGGATACATTTTTACTTTAATTGTCATGCATGAGATTCAATATCTCTTACTCTTAAAAATAGTGTCTGAAACCACCTTACATTTTCCTTTTTGTTAAGCCTAGTGTAAGGATTCGTGCCGGGTTTTGCTGCAGTTCGGGTTTTCCAGGTTGCCTGCCCTTTTTGGCCATGTTGGTTACTGGCAGCCTGTTATATAAGGCTGCGGTTCCTCGTGTTAGTCGGCGAGCAAGGTCCTAGCTTTTGCAGCTCCTGTCGGACTTCGCTGTCACACTTTTCCCTTTCGCGTGTTTGGATTTCTCTGTTGCTGACCCCAGACCGTGACCCCGACCTCGCTGTTTTCTGCCTGCTCTGACCTTTTGCCTGTCACCTGGACTTTGCACCACTGACACCAGCGCTGACCTGCTGCCTGCTTACTGACTTCGGATACTCTAACAGGACTCTGTCCCTGGGTTCTGGTCGTTATTCGCCATCCCATCTCAGCCCTGCGAGTCCGCTTCCTGATTCGAGACGAGCACCGTCACACCTAGAACCTCATCAAAATATCATCTGCTCTCTCTCTCTGCACACGGCATATACACGTGATAAAGATGTTACTTTCTAAAGTATTTGTTAAGAAGACATGTGCAGATTTTCCATCAAAATCCAACTCTGACGCGGATTGGCGAATTCCTTCTAGCCACGGATTTCCACAGATTCATCTTAAAAAGTCAGATTTTCTTAAATGTGAACAACCTAAGTAGTTCCCTCTGATAAATGAAAAAACAAAACCTTGGCGGGAAAAAACAGCAAGATGTAGGTGTAGGTGGAATTCCATACGTTTGCACAGTTTTTGAATAGGAAAAGGGTTTGACCGAACCCTCACGGGTTTGCGAAACAATAAGAGTTAGAAATGTTGCAGCCGAACTCTGACACATCCGCACCCTCACCAGCCATTGTGCTAGAAATGTTTGGAAAATTTGATTGCAACATCGGCAAAGTGAATCTCGGCAGGTTCTCACCGCTACCGTGTGTACTATTTGTGGTCATTTTGTGCACTTCCTTTGTCTTTTCAGTATATAGAATTAAAGCTGCCATTTAAAAAAAAAATATATATATATTTCCCATTCAATATGCGCATCAATACAATCTGCACACTGACAAGTGATTAGCTAAACTGCAGAACAATCCGTTCTCCTGTAATCGATCGCTTGCTCCGGGTTATTTAATTCAGTTCTTGCACAGCATTGTGGGCAATGTAGTCCTGGAATATGATTAACTGGGCAGTTACTAGATTCAATTGGTGCACTGCTAGAGAGAGGGCGGGGCTCACGATCCAGAGCCAATCAGGGGAAGGGGCTGTCACTTTGGAAATGCTTCTTACATTATAAACATTAAAAATGTCTTTAAAACATTTTTTTTAAATGCTACAAGTATTTTCTCATAGAACAGAACTGATTTATTTTAAAAAAACACACGTAGGATATTGCTTGAATTGCAGCTTTAAGAGGTTTAATTAGAGTTTGTACTGAGGCAAAATGACCCCACATTTGTTAAATTGTCAGAAATCTGCTCCTACGGATAATAAAAACAACGCAAACTTGGATAAAGTTTCACCAAAGCAGTGAATCCTCAATACATTCAAAGTGGGCTGACAATTATCTGCGACATGCAGCAAATAAATGAACTGTAATTACAATAATTGCTTGCGCCTAATATTTTGGCTTTGATCTTTTTGCTCTTCAGAGAGACAGTGAACTTGTGAAGCTCGCTGCCCCAGCTTTATCTTTTTGTGTACTTAATGAAACATTTTCCCACAGCTCCCTGGACCACTTCCTTCACAAGCCCCACACTGGGAACAACACGGCCTACACATCTGCCCAACGTTTGGAAGTCTTCATAGGGTATTACACGGAGAACATGAGCTATTGTTTCATGTGAGTTAAAGCCCTGCGAGGACAGCTGCTTAATTACTTTTTCCAAATGATTCTGAGAAAGCCGTGGTAGATTCTGTGGGGAACCTATCTGTACGTGAAACATTTAACTGAAAACCTTTCGGGAGATATACGTTTTACTTGAGACCTTGCAAAGTATGGCAGACATTCTATACCAAGAAAACGTCAAATGACTATCAGAGAAAACACATACTGTACAAATGAAAAAACACAAAGGAATGAGCAAACTTTGCTCCAGTTGCTTCGCTGTGAGTTCATTACTTGCATTTTTGGGGATTTGTTATTTCAATGTATTACTGGGGTTTTGGTTAAAAAAAAATGTTTGTGTTTTTGGTTTTAGTATTTCTGGAACTCGATGGATTTTGGTTTCAATGAAAAATGATGGAAACACCTTTAAAAAAAGCAGGAATAAACTACAATAATATTATAATGTATAAAAAAAAAGCTTAAATAAATAGGGTAACATTTTGCCTTGGTTCGCAAGCTTGGGCCAAAGTTTGGCACAAAGAGTGTTTCTGTGTGGTATTGTTAATGGCAGAGTACTTCCTTACAATCCTGGGTAAAGGGGTACCTGCTGAAGTCATGCTGTCTATTGATAGCATCAAAGTAATGTGATACTAATACTGTGACTGGTATTGAACATCTTTAAAAAAATTCTATAATTGCTCTAGCTAATACTACAGGCTTAGGGTACATTTAGTATGAATATATACATGAATACATGCAGTGACATTTATTCACATAGGTTAGGCTTTATGGACATGTCTTTATTTAACCTCAACTACTGTGTCACTCTGTGTCACTCTGTAACTGTGTGTATCTACGCTTTTCAACACCTTCCTGCTATTGTAGAAGCTAACCTCAGTTTAAACACCTCTTCCCCCGGCCAACAGAAGATGGGCCACATCAAAGTGTCCCAAACGTCAGTTAGATGGTGCATTAAAGTGCAGGTGATGGTCAGTGGCTCTTGTTACATTGTTTCTCAGGGGCGGGCATCCGGGCAGGCTGGTGCCGTGAGCAAATGAATGGAGCTTTTCTTTAACTTTATTATAACAGTCCATAATACAACTTCATCTTTAGGAGCGTTCATGCAGCATTCCCCAAAGAGGCACAATTCTGTCCTTTGGTGTCACATCATGGCAATGCATTTTCCCAAATGAATGTGGCCGCTCCAACCTCCACTGGGACCCGTTAGCAGGGTGCCCGAACGTTTGAGGAAACACACAGTATCCCCCTAACATAGTTTCTGCTCCCCTCTATTCAGGACAGCGGAGAACCTATCCCTTCTGGCAGCTATTGGGTGATACTCTAAGAAACCTATCTCTAAGGAACTTATGATGGAGTGCCGTGCCATCCCCTCTTGTGGGTAGGATGCACCTAAGGGCCATATAGAAGGAAGTAGTGTATATTGGTGCTTCACCATAGATAGCTCATAAATGATATATATCATATTGGATCCAAGTTCAAGGACATGTAGAATAATCCATCCATAACATCCCAGGGTGAAAAAATAGACGCCTGATGGTGCCCACGCGGGTACCCCAAAATAGGTCTCCTATAATGGTATATACCACCCTGGGGGAAATATATCAGTCAGTCCAGCACTGGGAGGTAATAGTATGAGGGGCATAAGCCCTTTACCTTCCTTGGTGGTGTCCTTGAAGGGTGGTTCCGATCCAGCGTGCAATCCTCTCATACAAGCAGCAAGGGTGTAGAGGAGCACAGCAACGTTTCCTGGCAGCATACCAGCTAGTGGACCGCCAAAATCAGGGTAACACCAGACAGGGAATAGTATTAAAAGGATACTTTAATGGTCAGTATATAGACAGCAATGGTAGGGACGCACCTACGCGTTTCGTCCGTAAAGGACTTTCTCAAGGTGTAACTAGAGGTTCATAAGTGCATCCTTATATTCACAAACCTTTTCGCGCCAAAATCGCGGCATCCGTGACGTCATCTCCATGCGACTGATGGTCCCGTCGCTGCTGTGATGCGAGCCAGACTCCTAACTCACGCCCAGAATGGAGAAGACGAACACAAACGCCGCGATTGGCTGAGAAGGCAATACAATTGAATGTTAAAACTTTAATCAAAAAAACTACATCAAGCACATAATAGTACACTGACAATTCATGTAGACAAAACCAATGGATAGAAGACTGAGCCTGTCCTCTTAGAAAGAGAGGAGGACAGACAAGAGCAATCAATAACAAGTGAAAAAAATTAAAAACATGAAAAAAATAAAAAAAATATGAAAAAAATATAAATAAACAAGGTTAAAATATATACTTAATATGGGAACCAGGTTAGAAGTAATCAAATTAAATGAAAATGAAATAAAATTAAATTAGTGCCTACAAATGTATATGGAGTATTATACACTAGTGGTAGTGATTACTAAAACTAATTCCGGGCACCACATTAGGTATATAGGTACATGTATCAGAGGATGCTAAGGGAACATGGAACTCTCATTCCCCATCTCAATATATTGTGAAAGCTGGAATCATATACTAAAGATAGTATAGATAGATTAAGTATAATCTATAATTTAGTGTATCAATTAGTGCTTTGTATTGAATCCAGCAGACAATATAAGAAGTGCACAGAAATACTCATGATAACTTATAACATAGGTGATTGAGAAGAGCTTTGTTTAGACCAAAAATAATCAAAGCGGAGATATCTATAACAGAAAACCAAAAGATATATCATGTGATAACAATTAATCAAAGAAACTTATTTTAAAAAGTGCTGAATATAGATATCTATATATGATTGATATTATTTAAAGAGAATGTAATCTAATTTATTGTCAAAAAATTAAAAAAGAAGAAAATCAAATGATTAAACCCTTAATAATACATGATTTTGTTTTTGCATAAACATGTATAGATGTAATCTCTTAAGTGTATGGTCACTAGAGAGGCACAGAAATCCAAACATATATAGAGGAAACAACATTTACTGATTAAACATGATCATTAGAGATATAAAATATAAATGTCATTGTTTACAAATATAGGAGATGATTTGACCCGTATGATCATAAGCACCTCAGACCCATATGTAAGTTACTGAACTGAGGAAAAACAGCTATAAAAAATGTGTGAGATCCCAGTCAATGTTCATACCGTGAGGCACCCTGGTCCTTAATGTAAAGATCCAGAATGCCTCACGGCGATCCAACTGTAGGGTTCTGTCACCCCCTCGAATTGAGGGAGTAACTATTTCAATGCCCTGGAAAGAAAAATTGGTGGAACCCCCTCTGTTACAGCAAGAAAAGTGTTTAGAGACAGGGTGACTGAGATCTCCTTTACATATGAGCCTGAAGTGCTCCATCATCCTGGTTTTGAGACATCTGGTCGTACGGCCTACGTATTGGCATCCGCACCCACACGTAATAAGATAGACAACAAAGGTTGAATTACAGTTGATAAACATCCTATTATTATGAATGGTTCTATTTACAGTAGATGTAAATGTATTACCTTGTTTCATTTTTGGACATATTTTACATTTATTGCATTTGAATGTCCCTTTTGGTAGGTTTGCGTGATTTATTGTGGCTTTATTAAAGAGGCTTGGTGAAAGAGTATTGGCTAGAGTTCTAGCTTTTTTGAAAACTACTCTTGGACCTGATGAGATTATTGGTTTTAAGACAGGGTCTAAACATAGAACACACCAATGTTTTTTCTAGATATTCTTTATCTGTTCTCCCTGTTTGCTGAAGGGGGTGATAAAAAGTGGACACTCATCCAGAATGGGCTTTCTTGGGGACCGCTTGAGTAGGTCTCTCCTGTCCATGGCTGAGACCTCTCTAATGGTTCTAACCAGGTCAAAGTGATTGTAGCCCCGCTTAATAAAGCGGTCATATAGATCCTTGACCTGTATATCAAAGGACTCATTAGTGGAACAATTGCGTCGGAGTCGTATTAGTTGGCCCTTTGGTATACTTCTAATCAGGGCTTTGGGGTGGCAGCTGTTAGCGCGCAAGAAGGTGTTCCGAGAATTCGGTTTGCGGAACACATCTGTGTTGATTTTAAGTGAGTTATTAATATAAAGATATAAATCAAGGTAGTGTATGTGATGATAGTTGAAAGTGTATGTGAATTTAAGATTGAAGTTGTTAGTGTTAAGTGTCTCAATAAATAATAATAACGTAGTGACATCACCATCCCAAATAAACAGTAGATCGTCGATGAAACGACGGTAAAATAAAATGTGCTCCCTATAAGTGTTCACTTCTCCAAACACGTGGATCGACTCCCACCAACCCATAAAAAGGTTGGCATATGAGGGGGCAAAACTTGTCCCCATATTCCCTGTCTGGAGTTACCCTGATTTTGGCGGTCCACTAGCTGGTATGCTGCCAGGAAACGTTGCTGTGCTCCTCTACACCCTTGCTGCTTGCCATATAGAAGGACCCTATAATTGGTTGTGAAATTTCCCTCAATGGAAAATAACAAAGGGGCTTCTAATCTAGTTACTTACTACAAACTGTGTCCATGCATTTTTACAGGTAAGACCCCCTCCTCTGGTTCCTCCTGGGACCTGACGATCCTGGAGCCCCTATCCCTGCCCATTTATACCCCTTTCTCCCTACCCCTGTAACTAGGCAGAATAAGGGCGGGCTTAGATCTATGCTGAATCGCCTCAGATCAGGTGACCCTTCTAGCATGTTCTAGAAACAAGGATTTGCTAAACACCTGGCTAAGTACTTTGCAACATTTGCATCCTGACTACTTGCAACATTTATCTAATGGCTATTACTAGGATTAACTCTAACTCCCTGTTAGCCCCTTAGATTAGTGAGGATCGCACAGGGGTGCTACATAATATAAAGATATTATTATTATTATTTTAAGCAATTGGCTCTTTATAAAACCGAAGCACACTGGCAATAAACTGTAAAAAGGACAGAAAGTAATTGGGGTACTACACGTTTGTGTATGGATCGCCTCATTGTGAGCGGCACTGGCTCCTGCTGTGATGTTCTATGTGAACTTGGTATTTTTCTGCCATTTGCCAAGTAGAATAAGTGTATTCAACGTTATTTCATTCTTGCCTTGTTTACTAATGCACAAAGCAATTTATTGAAAGTTTGGATGTTTAGAAGGGTCACCCCAATGACTGCAGTGTGTTCTTCCTGACCAGCAAAGAATGTGATTAGGAAAAAAGTTCAACCACAATTACGAATGCTGGTTTCTTATCACTGCATTCCAGATGCCTTGGGGTTCATTTGATTTAAGCTGCAACGTTTTAAGTATTTTTCACAACTCTATTGGCAAACATTTGAATGAAGAGATCTGGGCAGGGGTACGGAGCAGGTGCAGGGGAGATAGCATTGATTTTCCATTTATGTACTGTGGGTGAAACAGCACAATTACATTCAGTCTCATATCTGTAGTGAGCAGTGTCATAGATAATGGAAAGAAAAAAAAACAAGAAAGAAAGACAATACATTTTAAACACTTCAATATTTTTCTCCCGAATTTTAAATTGCATATAGATTGTTGGCATAACAAATAAAGCATTTTTAATGAATGGATTTCCAGAGATACTGTATTTTTGGACATTTGTAGCACTTATTGCTTAACAGTTCTGGAATTTGTTAATAAACTGTCTTTTGTCATAACACAATATTTACACTTACCGATAACATTCATAAAAAGACATTTATTAAAAACCCTACAGGCAAAAAAAATATACATTACATGAAATGTATAAATAAATAAAAAGGGGAACATTGACCCATGTTCACAAAAAAAACTGCTTCAGAATTGCACCTCCCAGAATTGACATGTGGTGCTGTGACAATTAGGAAGGGGCCTGTGTTCCGCCTTTAGTGCACTTTCACCGGCGACAGTGGATAATTTCATTTTTCTTTATTATATGTTTTTCATTATGATTTTGCACATAGTTAAAAAGGCTTTCAGCAGTTTTTATTATTTAAATGCCTTTATATATTCGCTAAGGATAAGCACGACTGAGGGTTTGAAATACAAAACCCGCAAACAAGGGGATTGACCGTATTCCCTGAACATTGGATTTACAGGCTGCCGTGGACCCTGTGACCGTAACTACGATCCAAAGGGAAACTTGAAACAAAACATAATTTCCTGTTTTCGGATCTATTCTGGCAGTATTCCCCCTACCCCCTCCCCCTTCCCCTTCCCCCTCCCCCTCCCCTCCATCCCATCCCATGCAGCATTCGCTCTGCCTTTCAATTGGTGCCATTTTGCATTGTTGGGTTATGGTGCCGATGGGACTGGGACTACGCTGAAGGCTCGGCACATGATTTAAAAAAAATACGTTTTTATTGCAGTACGAAAGGGGGAAAAAAGCAAGAGATACAAAGAGAAGCCGAGGAAACAAAGAGAGAGCAACAGAAAGAAAGAATAAGAGAGGGTCACCCAAAAACAGAGGCACAGACTAGCGGAAGCAGAGGCAAAGGGGCAAAAAGACAGAAAGAGAGAGACACATCAGTTATATTCAGACTCTAATCCCATCCATTTCAATTCATATTCTACTATTATAATAAATATGTGTTATTATACAATAATTATATTAAATAATAATAATAATTATATAACATTTACAACTGGTTGCATTTTCAAAGGCCCATCTAACTGTTCTCTCTACTTATATACTAATATATACAGGCAGTCCTCGTTTTACAACGAATGGCTTATCCAACGCTATGCAATGCATACCTATATTCATTTTTACAACGCCAAAACAGCTTATCCAACGCTCTTACGACACTTTGCAAAGTTGTTTATGTGTATATAATATATATATATATATACATATATAATATAATATTATATTATACTATATAATATATTATATTATTAAATTACATGATATATTATGTTATATTATATATATAATACAGTATATACATTATCTAATGTATGTGTGTGCTGCGTATCTTATTGCCTGAGTAAAATATTTTGTGTATTTTAGCATTAAAAATGCCTTCAGGAACGGAACCTTTCATTTAAACAGTGTTCCTATGGGCAAACGTGTTTCGCTTTAAGACGTTTCGCTATCCAACGCCATTTTGAGTAACGCATTGTGTTGGATAATCGAAGACTGCCTGTACCTGACAATTCGCCATTCATTCCCAGCTGTTTTTTTAACACGTTACGTTACACTGGTGTTGCATATAGATACACTGTAGCACACCTACTTTCTGCTAGTAATACACGAGCCATTTCCATTTGTTGAACACTGTTACATTACACCCATATTAGGTAGGTGGTTGGCAGATAGAACCATGTGACGTCTCTACACTAGCCGTTCATTTCCTGTTGGTTGCGTGTTTGCCGTGCAGATAGAGCCATCTGACGTCTCTATACTAGTATACAAGCCTATTATTTTCAGGCAGGTTACACTGTGACACCGAGTAAAGTGTTTGCCATACAGATTGCACCATCTACTCTCAGCTAGCAATACACTAGCCAATCATTTCACAATGTTAACCTCTGTAACACTGCAAAGATGTTGGGTAAAGTGGTTATCATACATATAGCACCTACTCTCTGCTAGTATACTAGCCGGTTCACACTGGTGCTGCTTAAAGAGACACACACATACAGTAGCACACCATCAACTCTTGGTAGATCACCAACGCACTAGTCAATCATTTCCAGTTAACACCAATACTGATATGTTCTGTAACGTGGTTGGTATAGAGATAGCACCATCTGACCTGTCTCTATTCTCTGCTAGTACTGTATACTAGCCAATCAGTGTCACTTTGTTTAACCTTTTTTTAGCATGTTCTTGTATAGCGCTGCTAGTTATAAGTAGCGCTTTACAGAGACATTTTGCAGGCACAGTCCCTGCCCCGTGGAGCTTACAATCTATGTTTTTGGTGCCTGAGGCACAGGGAGATAAAGTGATTTGCCCAAAGTCTCAAGGAGCCAACACCGGGAATTGAACGAGGCTCCCCTGCTTCACACTCAGTGCCAGTCAGTGTCTTTACTCACTTAGCCGCTGCTTCTCCCAGGCTCCCCTGCTTCACACTCAGTGCCAGTCAGTGTCTTTACTCACTGAGCCGCTGCTTCTCCCAGGCTCCCCTGCTTCACACTCAGTGCCAGTCAGTGTCTTTACTCACTGAGCCGCTCCTTCTCCCTTTTTCATGCTTTATGATGTTATTTTACAATTGTTCTGCTTATTTTAAAATTTTGACACAACTTTTAAAAACCCAACACCAAAAATTAACGAAAAAAAAACAAAACCAAACACATCAAATCTTTGCAAAAAAAAACATCACAGATGTTTTATTTTAGACCCAAAACCAATTACACCAGTGCAGGTCCCACCGCTAAAGCAGCAATCCACGGAGGTTTTCTTTCTTTCCTTTTTAATGCAGGATTGAAGCAGGGGGTCTCCCGAGCTGAACCCCATTAATTTCAGCTCCGGGGCCCCCCTGCTCCCAGAGATACTTACCTCCAAAGGAGTCGCGGGTCTATCTCTGCAGTTTATAGCTCCCGCGTTATATGGGCCAATAGGAAGCCGCGCCGGGTGATGTCACTGCTTCCTATTGGTCCACAAAGCCTGGGAGCTTTGAAAAGCCGCCATAATGTGAACCCTGGAGCGGCTTCCGGCCCCCCATATGGAGGTAAGTACCTTAGGAAGCAGGGGCCCCCAGAGCTGAAATAATGGGGTTCAGCTCCAAAGACCCCATACTTCAATCCTGTATAACAAAATGTAAGAAACCCCCCCTCCCCCCCCAGCTTTTATTTAATATTCATCACAATATTCAGCTATTTACGTATTAATATTTTATTTCATATTTACATATCGACTATATTTCTAAAGCATTTTTTAGGTTTTATTGTCATATAACTTTACAACTAATGTTATGTGTTAATAATCATTATTACACGAGGGTGACATAAATTCAATCATTTGATAAGCTGCAAACCCATAGATCTGCAAGACTTGAAAATGTGATAATACTCCCCAAAAATGAAATTATCTGAAAAAAATAGTGGATTTCCACTCAGCTCTCTGCTTTATTTATTTCATTGATACCGTGCTACAGTATTCACAAATACTGTTAATACAGAACAGCTGTTGTCAGTATGCTAAGTCCCCCTGTAGGTCGTGGGAAACTTTATCCACCTAAAAAATACATCCTCCATATATATATTTAATATCAGTTGTGTCTAAATGTCCCCAAAAGAATTAGGATTTAACCACAAACACTTGGCCAGCTGCCTGTTTTATAGCAGTTGTGCCATATCTTGTTAAGAGTTGATTTATATTGACATAAACTGCTCAAAACTGAGAGGAAAATCACATTTAAATGTGAAACATTTCAACAATGTATGTGGGGAAGTTGTAACTCAGTTCTACTTCATTGAAACTCCTGGCCACTGTAGGAAGTTGTAGATATATACATACAAATATGAATATACCACGGGGATTAATTGGGTAGTCATTTGAAGAAGTTGAATTGTTATTTGTACTGTCAACAAACTATGGATGGAATGATTTCCCAGCGATATCCTCCGTCTCAGAGATCTTATTAGTCTCAGTTTGTGTAACTAATAGCCTCAGCTGCTGAAACAACGCTTGCTTTAAATTATCAGTTGCATTATTTTTATGTACCTTAACTAGGGTGGTCCCCCGGAGTTTATCCTGACCTCTGGGACCTCCCCTCCGCTGCGGGGTCACCAACAGAAAGTCGTGCCTTCACCTCCCGATGACATGGCAGATTTCTATTGGCCATCAGAGCAAGGCTGACTCTGGCAGCCATATTGTGCAAGTATTTTTGCCCCGATGGAGAAACCTACTTTCTCTACCTACTGTTGGGGTATTGCAGATCATCTCCAAGGGACCCCTAGTTTCCATAGTATATAATCCAACCCCCCGCCTCCACCCAGAAAAATAAACAAGCACAATGAACCGCTGCTGTAAAGGTACAATAACACCAAAGAAAATTGAGGATGGAGCGGGAATGCAAAGTACACTAAACAATGTTTCACTGTGTCAGTAAGAGCGACGCCATTTTTTTTTAACACCACATGTAGATCTTGTGTAATTCATATTCTGAGTTAAGGGTATGGCAATTATACTTTTAACTCGCCAAATAGCTCCCATGAATTAAAATAGCTGCCAGTCACTCTAAATTTATGGATATCGTTTTTCCTTTCTTATCATATTTGGAAATGCATAACTCTATCATAGCGAGACCAGATGATGCTGGGTTATAGTATATAGATGGTAAAAATGATAATTTAAAAAAAAAAAATTCTTATAAATGTTTAGATTAATTTGTTCTGAGAGCTCTCGGATATCGGGTGGGTGTCTTATTTTGTTTTGTGGTAATGTCTGGTATTTGTGCAGTGTTCTTGGATAATATATGAGCCGTGGTGTGGGGGGGAGGTGTCTTGGGGTGGGGGAGGGTGGTGTGGGGGTGAGGGGTGGTGTGGGGGTGAGGGGTGTTGTGGGACTGTGGGGTTATAGTAGTTGTTGATAAGTTTTTTTTCTTCTTCATGAATTATTGTATTTATATTGTTTCATGTTATTCAAAAAAGAATAAAAAGATTAATGGGCTTGACTTAGCGGTGTTGAGCCATAAGACACATTCCACTGCTGGCTGACCCTTTACAGCACACTGACCGCGAGTCATCAAAATGCGATCCTTGCTATTGCGCCCGAATTGGCGAAATCTGCCATTGACTTTAACGTGATGACTCCCAGCCATTGTATCTTCCGGCACCAGAAGGGGACACGGTTTAGCACTACTTAGTAAATATGACCCTTTTATTGATACAGTATGCTGCTGTATTCTTTATGGGGTTTTTTATACCGCAGCCGCATTCATCACCAAGAAGTATTTATAGTATTTCTAGGAAATATTATAATGTAGTATTGTTACATAGGTTTATAAATTCAAACCCCACAAACTTCAGTTTACCAGCATTCTATCACAGCAGGTGTTTAATAATCTATAATCTATAATAATCTATAAATACTTGGATTATCGAACTGGTTAAAATAATGATCAATTCTTTAAAAAAAAAAACATATCATCTTTTTATATCAATTAAAGATGTAAAAGAGTCAAACATTTTCAAGACTTTGGGCTATAACTGCAAAAACAACAGACTATAAAAGTGTTACTTTTAAATAATGATAATATAAATCAATATTACAAATCAAAACAAGCAATAATATTAAACTAACAAGTTAAATGTTAACATTTAGAATATTTTTACACTGGCATATTATTAACGTTAACAATTGATGTATTATTATTGTTATTATTATGATTATTATGATTATTATTATGATGTGTAATATTATTATTAATATTATTTAATATAATAATTTGCCAAAGCAAAACACACACACACACACACACACATACACATACATACATACATACAGGCATACCCCGCATTAACGTACGCAATGGGACCGGAGCATGTATGTAAAGCGAAAATGTACTTAAAGTGAAGCACTACCTTTTCCCCACTTATCGATGCATGAACTGTACGGAAATCATCATATACGTGCATAACTGATGTAAATAACGCAAGTGTAACAGGTTCTATAGTCTCCCCGCTTGCGCACAGCTTCGGTACAGGTAGGGAGCCGGTATTGCTGTTCAGGACGTGCTGACAGGCGCATGCGTGAGCTGCCGGTTTCCTATTGAGCGATATGTACTTACTCGCGAGTGTACTTAAAGTGAGTGTCCTTAAACCGGGGTTATGCCTGTACATACATACATACATACATGCATAACAGAAAGAAATCAGCGCTAGGACTAACACAAATGAAATATTATAAGTGAGTAAATGAGTGACTAATAAATGTACTGACCCAGGTGAAATGAGCTAGCAGGATGCAGCCCTAATGAGGATATGCCTATCTTGATTAAATGGAAGAAAGAAAAAAGGCGCAATCCTGTATAGCAATAAAAAACAGGAACATTTATTAATTAAGCAAGGAAGGCTAGGTGACTGAACAGATTAAAACAAACACAATGATGCCAATAGACACAATAAACACAATATATGACAATAAAAAACAAGAGTACTCTTGAAAATAAAAAAGAAGGGAAATGTCACCAAAAAAATGTCCAATAGCGCAAATGTAGGAGGCAGTGAGATGTGGGAGGAATTGTCACTTGATAGGTAGCAAATGACTGGAGCAACAAATGGGGAGAGGTATTTGACCTGTCAGATGATAGATTGCGGATGCAAACGTGGAAAAATCAGGCTGATATTGACCTCTATAGATGGAGATGGGAGGTAGGCAAATAGCACAGACAAGGGATTAAGGAATGGTCTCACCAAAGGATGTAACCGCAATGACCACAGGGGTCTCCGCGTCCCTCCGTCAGCACACCAACGAAATAACGCTGGAGATGAACACGTGATGCTGATCCGGGTAACACTGGAGACGCTGTTCCACTTCCACTTCCTGGATTACCCCCTCACACAAGACAGCTGTATTCGTTCAAGTTGAATATTGACTCGTGTCTCTGCTTGATGTCAGACTCAGACTCAGCCAGACAGACAGACAGACAGACAAATACAGCCTTCCACTTTGTTCCGCCAATACAACTGAAATAGTTGCTCTCACTCCTCACATGCGATTAGACACTCCTCTCACAGTTTCATCAGCTGTTGCGCCGACTTCTTCAAGGGTGAATTCTAGGGGATAAGTGGTGAACCTTTATAGGGTTGTCTTAAACCTGATAGGTTAATTAGTAGGAAGACAAATATGATGTCTCTTAAAGAGAAATACATACAGAAAATGACCATCAATGAAACTAGCATAGGGCCAATATATAGCACAAAAAAATCTAAGGTGATTGGAATAGGGCTGCAATATAAAACATATATAATAAGGCAAGTCAAATTAAGAAAAAAGATATTATTAAATGTTACATACCAATATGCCGCGTGGATATCTGTCATTGGAGTAACACTTGGTAGCTGCTGCTACATGTTTTATGTGGAGGACTAACTATTTTCGTCAAAATAATACAGCTACGATCGTAGGAACGGAACTCTCGCGAGATCGTGTGACGTCATCACGTCATCACGTCCTGCGGATGTCCCGGATGAACACAGAGGACGGGAGATGCCGGTATAAGCTGGGAGCTCTATCTGAAGCCTCGACTGTCTGCATCAGAAGATCGTTTGAGACCCCAAAGTACCGTGAGTACTGAGAGTACAATAGGTACAGTGAGAGACCCAAGCAGGGCTCACTTAAAACGGGGACCATATCCAGTCCTAGGAAACTGTGGGCACTATAAGTAGTGCAGGTGCAAAGTGTGACGTCATTAGAGCTCACGGCTACTCGAAGTGTGTATATACAATGCCTCATACCTGGATAAAAACACAGGTGCTTCGTTAAAGACTGTCAAAAACCAGCTGAATATTAGTAATCCCTATGAGTGTGAGATACTCTGAATTCTCAACCGTTTTATTATTATATTAATTTTTAATAAACTGTGTTACACTATTTGTATGTTTTTTACCTTCCTTTATATGCAACGCTACATACGAGATAACATTGGGCTGTGAAGTACGTGCCATTGGATGTTCCAGAGTTTCCATACTGTTCCAGATCCCAGAGTGGATACAAGGCTCGAATCAATTCATACACTGTGAGTGCATATCGTACCATTAAGGGGTTAAATTGTTAGAACATACTACCCTATGTTTCTTTTTCGTGTCTCCACTTGTGCCTAGGTCAATCTTTTGGAATATATATATATATATTCAGTGTTCGACAATTGTATACATTTACTCGCCCGGGGCGGGTGGATTTAACCCCCGGGCGAGTAAACATTGGCCCAAGCAGCACACGTGTTTTTTTTTTAAATTCCCCCGTTCGCGCTGAAATTTCCCTGCTCGCGCTAAAAAAAAAAAAAAAAAAAAAAAAACTCCCCTACCTGACTCCTGATTGGCGCGCGCTCCAGGCTTTGTGGGCGCGCGGCCAGGCTCTATATGAGCCCGCCCCCAACGAGCGGCCATTCTGCCTGGAGCTCTGTTGGAGGGTAAGTACTCTCCATGCTGCGGCCCCTCTGCTCCTTCCCTGTGATCCCCCTGGTCCCCACATGGCTCCCTACTCCCCACCGCGGAAGCTCTCCTGTCCTCTGCTCCTGTCCCATTCCCCTCCTCCTGTCCCCTCCTCCTGTCCCCTCCTCCTGCTCCCTTCCCCTCTTCCTGCTCCTGTCCCCTTCCCCTCCTCCTGTCCCCTTCCCCTCGATCCACCGATCGATGTCAGGGGCGGGAGGTCCCCGCTGCTGCAGCCCGGTTGGCTTGCGGGGGGGGGGGCTCGGCCCTCACCACGTGCCTCCCATGCGTCCCCTACCTTCATGATGGCGCAGCCGCCGCATGAGGTGGGGGGATGTCGGCCTGGCCCCCCCCCCCCCCCCCGCCAAGAGCATCATGCCGCCGCGGGCTGGGGGGGAAGAAGCAGCCTGCAGCTTGGCCGTGCACTGTGACATGCCGGCGAGGGGAGCAGGGCAGTGGCGGCCACGGCGGGGCTGACTGTCACATGGGGCGCCCAGTGGGGGATACCTCGCCACGTGCCTCCCACCCACCCTGCTGATTGGGGGGGGGGGATGTCGGCCTGCCCCCCACACGAGCGGGAGATGGGCGCGGGTGGGTGGGGGATTTGCGTGGTGCTGGTCGCGGCCTTTCCTCCCCTGTGTGTGTGTGAGCATGTGTATGTGTGTGTGTGTGTGGGAGAATGTGTGTGTGTGTGACACCAGAGGTCCCCCCCAGTCAGTAACCCCCCCCCCAGTCAGTCACCCCCCCAGTTAGTAACCCCCCCAGTCAGTCACCTTCCCCCCAGTCAGTCACCCCCCCCCCTGTCAGTCACCCCCCAGTCAGTGTCAGTCACCCCCCAACCCCAGTCAGTGTCAGTCACCCCCCACCCCCAGTCAGTGTCATTCACCCCCCACCCCCAGTCAGTGTCAGTCACCCCCCCACCCCCAGTCAGTGTCAGTCACCCCCCCACCCCCAGTCAGTGTCAGTCACCCCCCCACCCCCAGTCAGTGTCAGTCACCCCCCCACCCCCAGTCAGTGTCAGTCACCCCCCCACCCCCAGTCAGTGTCAGTCACCCCCCCACCCCCAGTCAGTGTCAGTCACCCCCCCACCCCCAGTCAGTGTCAGTCACCCCCCCACCCCCAGTCAGTGTCAGTCACCCCCCCACCCCCAGTCAGTGTCAGTCACCCCCCCACCCCCAGTCAGTGTCAGTCACCCCCCCACCCCCAGTCAGTGTCAGTCACCCCCCCACCCCCAGTCAGTGTCAGTCACCCCCCCACCCCCAGTCAGTGTCAGTCACCCCCCCACCCCCAGTCAGTGTCAGTCACCCCCCCACCCCCAGTCAGTGTCAGTCACCCCCCCACCCCGTCATTGTCAGTCACCCCCCCACCCCCAGTCAGTGTCAGTCACCCCCCCACCCCCAGTCAGTGTCAGCCACCCCCCCCACCCCCAGTCAGTGTCAGTCACCCCCCCACCCCCAGTCAGTGTCAGTCACCCCCCCACCCCCAGTCAGTGTCAGTCACCCCCCCACCCCCAGTCAGTGTCAGTCACCCCCCCACCCCCAGTCAGTGTCAGTCACCCCCCCACCCCGTCATTGTCAGTCACCCCCCCACCCCCAGTCAGTGTCAGTCACCCCCCCACCCCCAGTCAGTGTCAGCCACCCCCCCCACCCCCAGTCAGTGTCAGTCACCCCCCCACCCCGTCAGTGTCAGTCACCCCCCCACCCCCAGTCAGTGTCAGTCACCCCCCCACCCCCAGTCAGTGTCAGTCACCCCCCCACCCCCAGTCAGTGTCAGTCACCCCCCCACCCCCAGTCAGTGTCAGTCACCCCCCCACCCCCAGTCAGTGTCAGTCACCCCCCACCCCCAGTCAGTGTCAGTCACCCCCCCACCCCCAGTCAGATGTTCTGTCACCCCCCCACCCCCAGTCAGTCTCAGTCACCCCCCACCCCCAGTCAGTGTCAGTCACCCCCCCACCCCCAGTCAGTGTCAGTCACCCCCCCACCCCGTCAGTGTCAGTCACCCCCCCACCCCCAGTCAGTGTCAGTCACCCCCCCACCCCCAGTCAGTGTCAGTCACCCCCCCCACCCCCAGTCAGTGTCAGTCTCCCCCCCACCCCCAGTCAGTGTCAGTCACCCCCCCACCCCCAGTCAGTGTCAGTCACCCCCCCACCCCCAGTCAGTGTCAGTCACCCCCCCACCCCCAGTCAGTGTCAGTCACCCCCCCACCCCCAGTCAGTGTCAGTCACCCCCCCCCACCCCCAGTCAGTGTCAGTCACCCCCCCACCCCCAGTCAGTGTCAGTTACCCCCCCACCCCCAGTCAGTGTCAGTCACCCCCCCACCCCCAGTCAGTGTCAGTCACCCCCCCCCCACCCCCAGTCAGTGTCAGTCACCCCCCACCCCCAGTCAGTGTCAGTCACTCACCCCCCCAGTCACCCCTGCCCCACCCAGCCACTCACCCAGAAAACCACTCAACCAGCCAGTCACTCACCCAGCCTCTCTCTCTGTGTATCACCCACCCTCTGTGTGTGTCACCCACCGTTTCTCTCCTCTGTCTCCCCCACACTCTCTCTCCCCCCCACACACTCTCTCTCCCCCCCACACTCTCTCTCTCCCCCCCACACTCTCTCTCTCCCCCCCACACTCTCTCTCTCCCCCCCACACGCTCTCTCTCCCCCCCACACGCTCTCTCTCCCCCCCACACTCTCTCTCTCCCACACACTCTCTCTCTCTCTCCCCCACACTCTCTCTCTCTCCCCCACACTCTCTCTCTCTCCCCCACTCTCTCTCTCTCTCTCTCTCCCCCCCACTCTCTCTCTCTCCCCCCCACACTCTCTCTTTCCCCAACACTCTCTCTCCCTCTCTCCCCCACACTCTCTCTCCCTCTCTCCCCCACACACTCTCTATCTCTCTCCCCCACACTCTCTCTCCCCCCCCCACTCTCTCTCTCCCCTCCACACTCTCTCTCTCCTCCCCCACACTCTCTCTCTCCCCCACACTCTCTCTCCCTCTCTCCCCCACACTCTCTCTCTCTCCCCCACACTCTCTCTCCCTCTCTCCCCCACACTCTCTCTCCCTCTCTCCCCCACACTCTCTCTCCCTCTCTCCCCCACACTCTCTCTCCCTCTCTCCCCCACACTCTCTCTCTCCCCCACACTCTCTCTCCCTCTCCCACACTCTCTCTCTCTCCCCCACACTCTCTCTCCCTCTCTCCCCAACACTCTCTCTCCCTCTCCCCAACACTCTCTCTCCCTCTCCCCCACACGCTCTCTCCCTCTTCCCCACACTCTCTCTCTCTCCCCCCCACACTCTCTCTCTCTCTCTCCCCCACACTCTCTCTCTCTGTCACTCACACTCTGGATCTCTTATTTACCCTATATATCTTAACTGCCCTATACTACACCGAAATCTTAACTACCCTATACTGCTTTCTTCCAGATCTGGCTCAAGCTTCACACGGAAGACATCGGAACCCCCCCCTAACCCAGAAGACAGGTAATGAACACCTCCCCAATGTATAACATTGCGGGAATGAGCGTACCTGGACATTGAGGGACTGCAGATCAGGTAAGATCCCAGGTGGGATTGCTGCTTTAGATATTGTGAAGCGGGGACATCCAGACATTGGTTAAGGGGTTCAGGAAACTAGTCATTCACATCTGGCTTTTATTTCTAGATCTGACATTTACACACACACATGTAACAAGGACTAATTGTAGTATAATGTAATACAATAAATACATTTATGTCAAAAACGAATGTTGTTCTGACTAGGAATTTATTAAATGTATTTTATTTATATATTTTATTTTAAAGCGGGGTTGGGGGCGGGACTAGGGGCGGGTTGGGGGCGGGACTAGGTGGCGAGTAGATTTTTTGGTTGGGCGAGTAGATTTTTGGGTGATTTGTCGAACACTGTATATATTATATATATATATGTATATATGTATATATAATTATTATTATTTTTTATTTTATTGTGATGGAGATGTTTCATAAGATGTTTGCATGACATAATTTGTTATTTTGGTCCCATTTCAGATTTCAGTCTCTTAACAATTTACTACATTTCTGCTGGACATCCATCATTAAAGATGTCTTCAGGGATTTCAGATATTCTTGCCCCGTTTTTTTTCCTCGAGCTTCTGCCCATCGCTGCGGTCTGTTGTTCATTAAACAGAAGTCAGAACTTGTTTCCTTTTTATTTGTTGATACACAGAGTTTCTTTAATAATATGGAAACAGGGTTCAATCAAAAGTAATTGAACAATCTGGAAATCCTCCTAAAAAAGATCCTTATTATAAGGGTAAGACGTCACAGAAATAAAGTTAGCACACACTATGTGTATTTTTTAGCTATATTTTTTTGTGCAGGAAAAAATGTTTGTTAACGCTTTAGGCGCTGGGGCAGTGTCCAGTGCTCTGTAACTCAATGATTTGCGGGGGAGAAAATCTCCCACACACATTTAACAGGATGACTCTTATTTTTCTCTGTAATTGATGACTCCGCTTTATTGGTTTCTTCATCAGGGTGTCAAGATCTGTAGAATGAGATGTGACAAAGGATCGCGCTTCGGTTTAGTAATTTAGCCTGGTGAATATATTGTGCGCTTGCGTTATGATACGCTGCCGTTCCCTCAAAGTTCCATTCTGTAATCAGTGATTTTGTGGGGTGCAGTGGTCTACTTTGCAATAAATTTTCTCACTTTAAATACTTGTGTTGCATGATGCATGCTACATACTGTAGCTAAAAATACAAGAAGAAGAATATGCTTCTTTGTTAGGTTATAGACACAGCTGCCAGCAATAAGACTAAAATAGCAGTGGTTTTGCAAGTTTTCGGGGTATAAAATGGACATATACATTATGTGCAGGAAACGAAATATGTCTATTGTCAGTCTCACAGTTTATTCACATCTGCATCTCATAGACTTCAATGGCATTTCATTGGCGAATATTATCTTTTGCATTAAAATGCCTTTTTTGGGGACCTTACCACTCAACTCTCCCTGCATGTGTTCCTTTTAGGTTGATATCTCCGCAAAGATCCAAGATGTCGGTGTCACAGGAGACTAGGACTAAGACACCAGGGATCAATTCGCCAGACAGAAACACAGAGTTTATAATAATTTATTGGAAAAATGAATATCCACAACTATGTACAGTAAATCAAGACACACACTTACAACTGGGAAACTGGGGTACCCTATAAACGTAAATGCAGGGATCTTCCTAAAGAGATTTTCCCTGTTCTGTCTTCCTGCAGCTTGTCCAAGTTGCCTCACAGCTTGTTTCCAGCTTCTTCTACTGTAGCTGCTCCATAAAACACTCTCAGCTCACAGCTAGCAAAGAGCTGATCTTCTCTAGCCAGGTGTTTGTAATATGACCCTCCCTAATTGGTGGGTGGAAAGGGCAACACAATCACAATTACATGCAGAGCCTTACTTGGGAAGATCGCAGCCCACTTTCCAACATTCTAGCAGAAAACAAAATAACCCCTGGTCCCTGAAGTGCTGGAACCAGGCCACACACAGCCACCCACCCACACACACACACAGCCACCCACACACACACACACACACACACACACACACACAGCCACCCACAGCCACTGCCTTCCCAGCAGGGAAAGCAAAGAAACAGCACTCAGCAGTAGTATGTAGCAAAAAGATTGTATTCAAACAACATGATAGCACATGTGTAAACCAACGTTTCGATCCACTAAGGACCTTCTTCAGGGGTGCACCTCCCTGAAGAAGGTCCTTAGTGGATCGAAACGTTGGTTTACACATGTGCTGTCATGTTGTTTGAATACAATCCTTTTGCTACATACTACTGCTGAGTGCTGTTTCTTTGCTTTCCCTGCTGGGAAGGCAATCTGTTGCATATACTTGTCTTATGGAACATGCACCTGATGATTTGACTCTTTTGCTTGGCGTGCCAGCTGTGCTCTATCTATATCTATCTGTGCATGTGTGCATGTGTGCATGTGTGCTTGTGTGCATGTGTGTGTATATATATATATATATACAGTCATGTGAAAAAGAAAGTACGCCCTCTTTGAATTCCATGGTTTTACATATCAGAACATAATAACAATCATCTGTTCCTTAGCAGGTCGAAAAATTAGGTAAATACAACCTCAGATGAACAAAAACACATGACATATTACACAGTGTCATGATTTATTTAACAAAAATAAAGCCAAAATGAAGAAGCCATGTGTGAAAAACTAAGTACACCCTTACTGCCTCCATAGGAATTAAGATGCTAAGTAGCAGACAGGTGCTGCTAATCAAATGCCCTTGATTAATTGATCATCAGCAAGTGTGACCACCTCTTTAAAAGCCGAAGTTTTAGCAGTTTGCTGGTCTGGAGTATTCAGGTGTGTGCTAACACAATGCCAAGGAGGAACGACATCAGCAATGATCTTAGAAAAGCAATTGGTGTTGCCCCTCAATCTGGGAAGGGTTATAAGACCATTTCCAAACAATTTAAAGTCCATCATTCTCAGTGAGAAAGATTATTCAAAAGTGGAAAACATTCAAGACAGTTGCAAATCTTCCCAGGAGTGGAATTGCAAAAAACCCAAGAGTTACATCTCAGACTCTACAGGCCTCAGTTTGCATGTTAAATATTAAAGTTCATGACAATCCAATTAGAAAATACTGAACAAGTATGGTTTGTTTGGAAGGGTTGCCAGGAGAAAGCCTCTTCTCTCTAAAAAGAACATGGCAGCACGGCTTAGGTTTGCAAAGTTGCATCTGAACAATCCACAAGACTTCTGGAACAATGTCCTTTGGACAGACGAGACCAAAGTGGAGATGTTTAGCCATAATGCACAGCGCCACGTTTGGCGAAAACCAAACACAGCACATCAGTACAAACACCTCATACCAACTGTCAAGCACGGTGGTGGATGGGTGATGATTTGGGCTTGTTTTGCAGCCACAGGACCTGGGAACCTTGCGGTCATTGAGTCGACCATGAACTCTTCTATATACCAAAGTATTCTAGAGTCAAATGAGGCCATCTGTCCAACAGCTAAAGCTTGGCTGAAATTGGGTCATGCAACAGGACAATGATCCCAAGCACACCAGCAAATCTACAACAGAATGGCTGAAAAAGAAAAGAATCAAGGTGTTGCAATGGCCCAGTCAAAGTCCAGACCTCAACCCAATTGAAATGCTGTGGCTGGACCTTAAGAGAGCTGTGCATAAACAAATGCCTACAAACCTCAATCAACTGATGCAACGTTGTAAAGAAGAGTGAGCCAAAAAAACTCCACAACGATGTGAGAGACTGATAAAGTCATACAGAAAACGATTACTTCAAGTTGTTGCTGCTAAAGGTGGTTCTACAAGCTATTGAATCATAAGGTGTACTGTACTTAGTTTTTCACACATGGCTTCTCCATTTTGGCTTTATATTTGTTAAATAAATCAGGACGGTGTAATAAGTCATGTGTTGTTGTTCATCTGAGGTTGTATTTACCTAATTTTAAGACCTGCTAAGGAACAGATGATTGTTATTATGTCCTGATACGTAAAACCATGGAATTCAAAGAGGGTGTACTTTCTTTTTCACATGACTGTATATATACATATATATATACACACACACACACACACACACACACACACACACACACACACACACACACACACACACACACACACACACACACACACACACACACACACACACATACATATACATATACATATATATATATATAGTGACAGAAACCAGGGGATGGTAATAAATTCCATATATGGGGCTCCAGGGATACTGAACAGTTTCTATCCTGTTTAGGCTAGAAGTGCAGCCTCATAATACATGCAGTGAAACATCTCCAAATTTAGTGAATCCCATTCTATGGCGGAACTTGCATTGGTGACTTAAGGCTGCAGTTCAGTCTTTTTTTTTGTAATTTATTTTTTTACTTCAATAGTTTCATGTGGGCAATCTCTAATTACCTAAAGAACTGCATAGCTGCCGGTCAATTCGTTCTCCGTCTATTGATCGGCAAAGTTTGGCGCCATCTTTAAATATGGGGAATGTAAATCGTTGCTATAAAACCAAGCATGCTTGTTAAAATAGAATACAAGAAAATTGGTCTTTCAAAGTTGTTGTTTTTTAAACAAAAAATGCTAAAAGTATTTTTTCTTACTACAGAACTGATTTATTAAAAATTAAAACACAAATGCAGAATATTGCCTGACCTGCAGCTTTAAGAATGTTGCAACTTTTTTGCAAGCCCCGAAGTTACCACATTTGCAGACTCAGGGGAAGGTTTTATGAATTCTTATTCTAAGTAAATTATTTGTTATAAATGTAACATGTTAATAATATTTCTCAAATGTGTGCGTATCAGTTAGCTGGAGACGTTTACATCCCTTCGAGCATAGGAGAATTTTTATAAGGAATCCCTGCAGGTGCCCTAATGACGTACGGTGTGCATAAAGCAAAGTGCCCCCTAGGGGCCCTTACAACGTACATCGTACATCATTGCCCTCTGCTTGCTATGTAGGGAGCTGCAGGGAAAGTCAGATCCCCAGGCGTGCAGCCGTCGATCGGAGACGCGAGTAGGATACCGCTCTACACGGAGGAAACAGCCGGGAGATTCCAGTCATAAAGGTACCTACTTACAAGGCACAAGTTCGCTGGGCTAATTGTAAGTAGGATTTTAATATTAACATTGGCGGAGAGTTGGTCCTATCAGGATTCATTGGAGCTTATCACACATCACAGCTCACTTTGCGGCATATTATTTTATTGCAGTATTTTATTGTTTTATTAACCCAATAAATAATAAATAATATTCTTATGGAATATGTTATCATAGCACTGAAGTGTTCAGTCCATTACAATTGTAGTCCTGTTTTTCCCCTTGGACTATGTAGTCAAAGATAATGTACTATTAGTGCCCTGTTTTTGTCTTTATTATCCACATACATGCTGGCTTGCTGTGAGAATATTCTGGAGCCACGCATCAGCATAACAGACCGGGAAGAATCCACGGAAGAGCTATCTGTTTGCGGTCCACTTTGGGTTGTCATCCTTGGCACCATACAGGTCTTTTTTGTTATCAGAATTGTGATGTCCCCATCACAGCGTGGGATCTTATGTCCCAGATTAAGGCAGGAAACTTATTATTTCTCTATATGGGGTTTATTTATAGGGTTAAATAATACACTAACAGGCCCACCATCCCTTTAAGTCAAAACAAATCCTAAAATAAACACCTACCCTCTTAGGAGACTAACTATACATGCAACTTCAGCCCCTTACTAACGGGATGGACAGCTAAGCTTGTTACCACCCCAAAACAGGTACTATTATAGCCAAACATATATAGCTCAGAGAATCTCTCCTCTTTAAGTCCAATGTTAAGGACATCCCTGCTTCAGCACAGTCTCTCACCCATCCTTCCTAGGGGAACTCAGTCCTTTGAAAACTCAGAGAATCTCTCCTCTGTAAGTCCAATGTAAGGACAGGACATCCCCACTTCAGCAAAGTCTTGTGTCCTTCCTTCTTCCTGGGATTAACAACTCAGGCAGTCCTAGCAGGCTCCGCGACCACCGTCCAGCGAGCCTATGGGACTGTGCCATCTTCCACAGCTGGGGAGAACTCTTCTCTGCCCCCCTTCTCTGGGAACAGCAGTTTCTCTCATTGTGTAGTCACTTCCTGACTTTTAAAAAGGAGTTCAGCCTTCTCAATTATTTTGCAGCTGCTGCTGCTGGCTTCTCTAGGGAAATTAACTATCTGTATGCTGGAAAGTCCCATAGCTGCCCTATTCCAGCACCTAGAGACAGTGATTGTATCACATAATGTAACAAGCCTTTTTTGTTTCTATAGCAACCATTCGCAAAGTGACAGAGACTGAGTCAATAATCCTAATTTAGTGAACCCTCGAGCCGAATCTTCGCCGATCGATCACAGGAGAACGGATCGATTGGCAACTTAGCTAATTAATTATCATTGTGTGGATTGTATTGATGCACATATTAAAGGGGAAAAATGTAAATCAATAAAAAAAATGGCAGCTTGGACTACTGCTTTAAGTAAAGTATTAAACAGATGAATGCAGTATATGAAATCAGTTTTAGAGGGGGCTTGTTACAAAATGACACTCCTTTACTATAAGACATGCTGACCAAAGACAAATGACAATTTTCCATGCTTTGAGCTCAGTACTTATCTAGCGGTGAGGTGCAGGCTGAGTAATTGGCCTTCACGTTCTGCCAGTTGGCAGGAGTTTCAGATCGCTTTCTACAGTAAATACTGTTGCTAAGGATATAAAACAAGCTCTTTTGAAATATGCTTCTGCAATAGGAACTGTTCTACTAAAAAACACTGTACGTGTGTGTAACGGGTATTCCCTGTGAATACTAGCGTTACTGCCGTGCTGTGCAACCTGTGTGGCTCTCAGGAACCTAAGTCTCCGCTGAGGAGCCTGGGGAGACATACATATATTACTATCTCGTGGTGCAATGCCTCCACGTGGGAGGGATCCCAACGGAGTGGGAGGAGGCCCTCTCAGGAAATAATCACATTAAACGAACAGTGGCAAAACAGAACTGGCTTTACTGCATGTTACTGGTTAACAACAAATAACAGGTGTCCCTCCCTTGAGGGGACACTAAATACTGCGGTTAGCAATCCGCTTTCCCCTTACACCGGGTGATTCCACCCCGTGTCCATAATCCCCACACAATCTGTCCACACCCTTTGAGGGAGAAAACACATGACTGCGCAGTCACTAGTCCCGTAACAGTATTAAACAGTAAAGTTGGTGCACTTGCTGAACGGGGTTACCTGCCGAGCACTCCTGTGCTCGGACCTGCAATCGAACTTCATAAAGGATCGGTGGACGGAAAGACACCGCAACCACCATCCGGGGCGAACGGCCTCTGCAACGGTAGCGACGGTATAGGCCCAACTCTCTGGCAGTACGCGCAGTGTCGGCTGGGTCTATGCGGAACTTTCTATATAATAAGGGTAATGTCCCTGACTGGGGCCGGTCCCTACAATACTCAGCTGTAGTGTCGTAGGGCTATGTGGGGCCTGAGGGGCTGCTGGCCTAGTGCAGAGAGTCACTGACTCCTGCACGCTTTCTCCTTCCCTTAGCTGCTCCCGACACCAACTGAACTGCGTATGCAATCCCATGCATATATCTATCCCTTGAGGGGAGATTCTCCAACCCTATTGGTTCCTGATGTCACATGGGACGCTCCTGTTACTCATGGGAGATATGTCCCTAACTGTGAGGTTAGCTCCTTGCGCGCGTCTCCTGCGCATGCGCAACTCTGCCGAGCAATATTCACTGTACCCTGCACTTCGAGCCGCCGGGACCTTAACAACGCGACGGCGGCCTTAGCAACGGCCGGCACGCGTTCCTGAAAACAGCTGTAAGTGCAAGGAGAGAAGCCTGGCTACATGTGTAATATCTTAATCAATATTGCAAAAGCAAGGGACTACTCTGAAAAAAAATTCTTCTTTTGTGGCCTCAAGGACCTGGTTTCTCGTTAATATGAAAGTCTGTAATTCATCAGGCGTGACGGTTCAGCAATAAAACTCAGCGCACAGATTTGCTGTTTGAAGTGAAGCAATATTTCCCATGTTTGATGCACATATCAATTTCAGCATTTCAAACATGCCAATTAAATTTGATATTGCAGTACCGCTGACTTTTACTTTATTTTAACATAAATACTTTATTTTATTACGTTTGTGGTGTCTGGCCGTAAAATGGATTAGCTGTTCTTCTAGTTTTATCACTAGCTCAACTGAACCGTAAAACTGCATATTTCTGCATTTGGAGAGCATCTTACTATAAATATACATGTAATCAGGGACGCCGAGAGGGGGGATAGCTGTGGCCGGTGTCCCAGGCTCGCTGGCTGGGGGGGGGGCCCGGCCGGCGGTGCAAATTTGCCCCGACCTCTGACCAGGCCCTGCTGCCAGTCGCGGCCAGGCCCCGGCTCTCGGCTGCCTGTAAGCCTCTTCCTTTCGTTGTCCCAGGCTGCCGATCTTCCACTGTCGGCGCACGATGGGGCTCTCAACTATGCATGTATCAAGGGGCGAGCTGGGTAAACAGTAGATGAAAATACACAATAATGTGTTTACCCACAGCAAACAAAAAAGGTTTATAATTGGAATATATCAAGGAGATGCGCCTGTATAATATAAACATTGCCATATAAAAGCCTCCATGTCGAGCCAGGCATATATATACATGTATATATATATATATATATATATATATATATATATATATATATATATATATAAATATATATATATATATATATATATACACACACAGGCAAATCAACCTATAAAAAAGTGGTATAATAACCACAAGAAAAGCGTGTAATACTCAGCTGAAGTAAAGTGAAATAATCAGGAGTCCATGATAGTAAATGATCCCCGCTGAGCAAAAAAGCCCTTCCTAGACCCTGTGAAGGAAATCACCCTCCCCGCACTCTATCCAAATCGGCACAAAGATTCCTAGCGGAAAAAAGTTCTTTGGAGGTCTCTCATGCGTCCGTCACACTCAACGCGTTTCGCCCATAGGGTGGGCTTCTTCAGTCCTCAAGGGCCACCAACAGGTCAGGTTTTCGGGATGTCCCTGCTTCAACACAGGTAGAGCACAGGTGGCTCAGTCAACGACTCAGTCAACAACTGAGCCACTGACTGAGCCACCTGTGCCGGAGCTGGGATATCCTGAAAACCTGACCTGTTGGTGGCCCTTGAGGACTGGAGTTGGCCGCCCTTGCACTAACTAGTGTGTTCAATTTTATGATACATCCAATCATATCTTTATTAGCAGCTTAAGCAATGAAAAGGTTAATATGTAGTTAGGAGAAAGCTATACATATACATATACATATATATACTTAGTTAAGTTACGGTGGGTAAAAAAAGTGACAAAAACCCTCCACAGCAAAGCATATAGCAAATGGAAATATTCCTGTATGCTCATTTGCATGTCTTAGACAGGTCTGCAGCCCCGCCTTTCACCATTATCACCCAGCACACAGCACTTCCACTGCAGCAAGGGATTCTGGGAAATGACATGCAAATGTGCACACAGTGTCACCTTATATATGAAACAAAGAAAAGAAAAAGCGCCCGATCCTAGTACATTATTTCTAAAATATAAATTTAATAACTTCCATAGCTCACAAACAAAAATAGTATTTAGGCGTTTTATGAGATAAATACTCATGCCCCAATCAGGTCGCTGGAACTCCGCTCCGATTATATTATTTATAATAGTTTTTATTACTGGACATATAGGCACAGTCTTTTTTTTGTCTGTATATATATATATATATATATATATATATATATATATTGTGTGCAAGAAAGAAAGAGTGACCCCGCATCCACTCTGGTAGTTTGTGATAACCATAAGCCGGTAGATAACGGTGTAATTACCATGATCGGCGGTGCTCACGGGCCTGTAATTATGAAGCAACCAAAGGAAAAGAAGCCCGCTGAGAGCACTCCGGTGTACCAAAATGAAAAATACCATTTATTGATTGACACATGAACATAAAAAACAGTGCAGAATAGTTAAAATATGGCGTAGCCCCCAGACACGAGCACTACAGAAACACTGGAGCTGAGGACTGGTGAACTAACACTATAGTCACCGGTACCTATAAACACAACAGTGGGAAAGCACCTACGTCCACAGTGAGGTAAGTAGATGACCAATGGTACATAAATGGCACAGAACCACACAGTTAATGAAAAAAATGTCCCGAGTGCTTAAAGGAATGCAAATTACCAGCTGCCTATGGAAAAATATATAAATAAACAGTACTCAAGGTGAAGCCTGTATAAGCGAGATAGAGTCAAATCCCAAAGCTGAGAGTAAGCTGTATGTAGATAGTCCTCTCAGGCTGTAGACAATAACAATAGGCAGTCAGCAAGCCACATCAAGTGAATATTGGTGGACACATATGAAAACGTGTGATAATAGAAGTCCAATAAACATCTCACTGGAAAAGTTCATGTAGATGCTTATATTCCCAATACAAGGCAACAGTGTTCTGAAGTATAATTACATGTACTCCACAAGGAGAGTGGTCCAGCGCTCCCACTCCTGCGCATTTCGTCCAGCGACTTAAACTTGGAGTGGTGAGGTAGCTAGAGCGATGTGCTGTTTTAAAAGGACTTTTTCGCGCCTAGAAGGTGAAGCAGCTGATCTCAATCGCGGCTCCCGGAGGTGAGTAAGCGCTTCCGCGTGTCAGCGTGAAACGCACAGCAAGGTCCGCTACTTCCGCATTTGAGCTGTACGCGCTTTTGCGCATGCGCAGTAAGTCTCCCTGCCGGTATCAGGTCTCGTCTGTATTGTCGGCCAAAGTACACACATAATAACAAAGTACCCTCATACTCCATCTCTCCCAGTGTCAAGCATATAGGAGGGTGTCCATTATGGGAAAGTTGAACTGTTAATCCTAGAGGTGTACACGCGTGGAGTTAGACCACATAAAAAGGGCATACAGAGTGCTCTAATACGTAGGTGCAAGATGAAAATGCCTCAGTCTTGCACCAAAATCGCCTTGATACAGAGACCCCTAAGTTTTCTCTGGATAGAAAAAAAATACTTGACAATGAAGTAAATATTTTGCTAACCAGATATTTGATAGGTTCAGTAGCTTCTAAAGTTGTGCAAAGCCTTTAAGAGGTTTTTGTTAAGCCTTATATTTTGGTATAACACAAGCACGTGCCTAAATTAAAATCCCAATATTAACCCCCTGTAACCGTGGCCAGTTCACATTTGGGGCTGTAGGGCATTTTTACAAAAGTCTCCTGGGTGAAAAATAGTGGAAAACACAAAAACATTCCGGATTTATTAAATGTGCATTTTTATGTAAAATCTGTTTTGAAGCCAGAAGTCTTAGATAATCGACTCCCATTTATCCGACGTCTTCCAAGTACAAAACCCGTGCGGCAAAGACCGCGGCAAAAGGAGGAAACGCATGGCAACAAGTGGCATGGTGTTTGCTTATTAATCCGGTGATATTTTTGCTTAAACTCACCGTCATGTTACAGATGGAAACGTCGATGCGCTCTTTCCTATACCCCAGACATCATTAATTATACTGTACGGGCAGATGTTTGTTCTTGGAAATTGTACGACCTGTGTTGTGTACACTGCAACATTATCTAAAACAAATATATACCGTATGTTATTATTAACAGCTGGGATTTCACCTTTATATATGTTATGAGTGTGGTGGACACATAGTTGTTGGTTATAGTGCAGTGTGCTAGATTGTCACAGATGCTCTAAGATTTCCTTATAAGGTAATTGAGCAGGAATTCCTGCTCTTCATACTGCAGAAGCAGCACTTTGCGAAGACCACAGTTAAGTATAGTTTGGATGGCTGTGTTTATACGCCCTAATATTTTGTTGAAACCGATGTCAAACAAAAATCTGCTTATTTGCATGCAGATATTAAGTGATTTGACAAAACTGTAATTTCCATGACAAATTGTATTGTAATTTATAAGATTTCAAAAGAAATATTTATTTCACATTTTCCAAAACCTGTGAAATATTTCAAGAAAATAATCATTTCAATACATTGCAAAATGAATACACACGGAAGAAATACACATCTGTCAGAAATTAATACAAAAACATCCTGTAATATGGTAGTATTTAGGGACAAGACTGCATACTGTGACATAGAAATTAAAACAATTACAGCTTTAAACAGACTTAATGCTAAAGTTCATGAGGGAAAATATCAATTTCACTCTCAACAAACCCTTTTGGTAGCAGAAAATATCAAATGCAAATATCCATACTACATGGAATGGATTCATAATGATATGATCTAGTTTCAATATTTTATACAATATATTTTATGATGAATCTAATCCCACGGCACCACGTGTTTGGCAATGAAACAGAAAGATCCATATTGCTGAAATGCAAAGCTAATTTTCAAAGCGAATGCAAAGATGGGTTCTGTCAGCCGAAAATATGTCATGGATTATTTGTGCCTGGGGATGAAATTAACTAGTATATATTTGGACTAGGATCGCACATAATGAATGCTCACGGTGTATCATATAAGAGGCCTACATGGCCGGCCTGTATTTAGGCCCAGATAAGGGGTGGCATATTTCAGGGGGGGGTGACACATTTCGGAGGGGCGGGTGCTGCAGTTACAAAGGCCCCTCTCTCTTCCCCACAACAATTAAACTCATTGCCAGGGGAGAGCGCCGGGCCTCTGTAAAGGTCTCTTACCTCCTCCTGCAGTGCTACGGCGTTTAATGATGCTGCAACGTCATATAGTGATTCGTTGCTATGACAACATGATATCACATGGCGTGCCGTTGTCATAGGAACGCGTTGTCACATGATGTCGGGACGCTGCAAGAGGAGGAGGTCAGGGCGGCGAAAGGGTAAGAGCCGATGGGCGAGAAAATTCTAAAACCGGCCCTGCTATAAGGTTTCTATTAAATGCAAAACACCATTCAATCCAACGAAGGGCCCGCCATATACATGTAAAACAAATATATAATCGCTGCGCTTCTCCGTGTAAGGAGCATGCAGCTGGCGAAGAGATAGGCCATACAAATGTGAAAAACAGACAGTGAATCCCTGCGCTTCTCCCTAAATATATATATATATATATATCCCCATTTATTGCTATGCCAAAGGGAGAAGCGCAGGGATTCACTTTCTGTTTTTCCCACCATATACATGAACTGACAAACATCGTTTGCTACCATTGTACATTTCCAGGCTAATATCGTATCTTAGAAATGCTTTGCGCGTAAGTATCTTTCATATGGCTCATGTTAAGAAACTAAACAAGTTCCATGCATTTGAAAATAAGAACATTATTGCAATCTTTAATAATATTAATGTCTTTGCTGATGTCGCCTCTTATTTTACAGTTGTATGCTCTATAATAGAGAGCTTCTTATTATACGGCAGTATCCCAAATATACCCTGTATCTGCTTGTATTGGTTTTGTTTTTTAGGAGTGTAAAAATGGTTGCTGATTTGATCTCGTCGGAGGTAAATAAATACATTTCAAATTCATTTTAGAAAAAGATTTCAAAAACAAAGTAAAGAAAAGTGAACTGCACCTTTAAATATGTACAAAGACGGGAACATGTTAACCGATTTAATGCCTTGAGATTCACGGGGTTAAATATCGCTATCTAAGGTGCCCTAGATGCTGCCAAGGGCTAGCGATTTGTAATTCCTATTTAACCCAAGATTTGCTCTTTATTCAATGCAATAAATATTTCGAGTCCAGTATCACAGTTGTTAAGATTGATCATTGTCTTTGTGGGGCTTTTATCATGTTTCGGTTGCCCCCTGCTCTTCTGGTGTAATAAACTGTACTTTGGGCGCAATGAGACCCGAGTTATTTCTTCGCATCGAGTTGTTTCTTCGCATTGAGTTGTTCCTTCTCATGGAATTCCGTTTCCTCAGTGAGTTCTGATGAGACAGTTCACTTTTCTGAAGCGTTTGGATTAGAATAGATGGTTTTTCGTCCAACTCTCTGGCACTGCAACGGGGAGCTGCCACTTTAACGGTGTTTCCAAACTTGGAATAATCAACTGAATAAACCCCTTCTTCTTCAGTTACAATAGATACAAACCGATGTCCCCATTGGATTTCTTCAGTGACGTAGGAGGTTCTGGCTTGAGTTGTTATACCTGTGGTTTCCACAACTCCTTCAAGTATGACTATAACTTCCAGATCTTGAGTGGACAAGTCAGAGGCAGAAATCTCATAGAGCGGGCTACGCTTGTCTATCACGTGGCAAATAATCAAAGGAGCCACAAGGAAAATATTGTTGCTCTCGATTGAATTCTCAATTGGGATGTCTATTTGGTGAATGGGAACGACTTCCCCTTCAGCAGTGACAGTCTTCCGTACAACCTGGATCCTCACAGAGGCGCTGATAATCATGCTTTTCCTCAGGTCTCCAACCCGGAGCATGAAGCATAGTTTGCCGTTACGCACGGCTATGACGGCATATCGGCTGAAGATCAAGGTCTCTGCCCTTCTGTGCGACTGGGCTGTTTTCATAAAAATGCAACCCAGCATGACCGCATTAATGATTAAGCCCACAATGTTTTGCATAATCAAGAGGGAGATTGCCAATGGGCACTCTTCCGTCATCATTCTCCCTCCAAAACCAATGGTTACTTGGACCTCAATGGAGAAAAGAAAGGCAGAAGTGAAAGACCTGTTAAAAACAAACAAGTAATTAATACACTGGGTGAAATACATGAAGGTAATAACAGTAAGATCCCAACTCATCTAGCGCCCTCCTGAAAGATATTCCCATTAACAAAATACCTTGTTCCCTAAATTATGTTAACCTTATTTTATGAGATTTATATTTTTAGTTGGAGTTAGGGGTGTAGCTATAGCCAGGGCAAAGTTGGGGGGCCCGCTCTCCCCCCCTGTCGGTTGCCCATCTGTCTCTCTTCAGATAGAGACAGGCTTGGGTGGGTTGGAGGGGATCAGAGGATGATGCCGGTTGAGGAGAGAGGGTCGGGGGAGGGAGGAGAGAGAGGGTGGGGGGGAGGGAGGAGAGAGGGTGAGGGAGGGAGGAGAGAGAGGATGGGGAAGAGAGAGAGTGGGGATGGGGGGAAGGGAGGAGAAAGATAGAGGATGGGGGGAAGGAGGGAGAGAGAAGGGGGAGAGGGAAGAGAGAGGAGGTGAGAAGGAAGAGTGAGGAGGGGGAGTGGGAGGAGAGAGGATGGAGGGAGTGGGAGGAGAGAGGATGGGGGAGAGGGAGGAGAGAGGATGGGGGGGTGAGGGAGGAGAGTATATGGGGGAGAGGATTGGGCGGAGAGGGAGGATAGAGAATGGGGGGGAGAGAGTGAGGCTGGGGGGAGAGAGTGAGGATGGGGGGAGGGAGAGAGTGGAGATGGGGGAGGGAGAGAGTGAGGATGAGGGGGACATAGACAGAGGATGGGGGAGATGGAGGAAAGCAAAAAAAAGGGGGGGGGCACATTTGTCCCAGTTTTTTACATTTGAAAATCTGGTCACCCTAAGGAGGGGGAGATCTGATGATGATGACGTGGGGGGAGTGCTGATGATGAGAGGGAGAGAGCTGATGATGATGATGATGATGATGATGATGATGATGATGATGATGATGATGATGATGATGATGATGATGATGATGATGATGGTGAGATAGTTGATGATGAGGAGGGGGGGAGAGTTGAGGAGGGGGAAAGAGCTGATGATGAGGGGGGAGATGAGGAGGAGAAATCATGATGAGGGGGGAAGAGATGAAGAGGGGGGAGATGAGGAGGAGAGATGATGAGTAGGAGGAAGAGGGGGAGAGATGATGGGGAGGGGGAGAGATGAAGATGATGATCAGGGGTGATGACGAGGAGGGATGGGGAGAGATGATGAGGGGGAGAGATGATGTTGTGGAGGGGGAGAGATGGTGATGATGAGGAATGATGATGAGGAGGGATGGGGAGAGATGAGGAGGGATAATGAGATAAAGAATCAGGGAGAGGATGGGGGAGGGAGAAAAAATTGCAGTCAGTATTAATATTAATGGGGCCCTGAAATTATTTTTGCCCGGGGACCCGTGAATATCTAGCTACGCCACTGGTTGGAGTCAACACAAAGTTTCCATGAAATCTTGTACTACTGTAAACGGTGCAATATTCTAAGCAAACTGGTTGTTCTAACTGAGAGTTACATCTCCCAACCGAAATAGTTGGGAGGAGGAACAACATTTAAGGTCCCATATGGACCTTTCATCGGGTGAAAAATCCATATGGGACCTGCAACGTGTTCCTCCTCTGTTCTTGGCTGTCACAATATATGAAGAATTGCATTGTGAACTTGTGAGTAGAGACGTACGTTGTACCTCTGTCCTAGAGGAGACCTGCACTTTGAAGAATGTGCTTGGCTATGTTGTGTTGTTGCACAAGCAGGATTCTCCTCGTCTGAAACGGTTCCCCCGCATTTTAGATACTGGGTTGACATCTACAGTTAGCAGACAAATTCAAATGTCCAGGCCCAGTCTTGGTACCAAATGTTAAAGTAAAACCATCAGATTTTCCCAGCAAGAAACTATGAATAATATGTTTCCTCTTATATTTGACACAATCAGCAAAAATGGCATTGTGCATCAAAGCAAAATGCCATTGCACTGATAAAATGAAGGATGAGAGGGAGTTTTTTCCTTTATGTAATGAGATAGAGGCTCACTTAGCCTCATGGGGAGAATTTGAGGGTTTGGAATCCCATGCACTATTTACATCTATCACGACCTCCCATGCTATCCCACGGTAGTGCAAAGACTGCACAGTCAAAGACTGATTGAGCCACCTGTGCTGAAGCAGGGACTGATTGAGCCACCTGTGCTGAAGCTGGGATATCCTGAAAACCTTACCTATTGGGGGGTCTTGAGGACTGGAGTTGATCACCACTGGGCTAATACAGTTGTGTGTTTCACAGTTATAAATATTTTATAGGCAATAAGTGCAACAATACAGACATTACGAATAGAGAATAGTACCATGCTAGCCAGACATAACCAACAGAGAATGGTACTGTGTTAGCCAGACATTACGAATAGAGAAAAGTACCATGCTAGCCAGACATTACCAATAGAGAATGGCACCGTGTTAGCCAGACATTACCAATAGAGAATGGTACCGTGTTAGCCAGACATTACCAATAGAGAATGGCACCGTGTTAGCCAGACATTACCAATAGAGAATGGTACCGTGTTAGCCAGACATAAACAATAGAGAATGGTACCGTGTTAGCCAGACATTACCAATAGAGAATGGTACTGTGTTAGCCAGACATTACCAATAGAGAATGGTACCGTGTTAGCCAGACATTACCAATAGAGAATGGTACCGTGTTAGCCAGACATTACCAATAGAGAATGGTACCGTGTTAGCCAGACATTACCAATAGAGAATGGCACCGTGTTAGCCAGACATTACCAATAGAGAATGGTACTGTGTTAGCCCGCAGAATAGGCCATGAACAGCAAGGAAGAAGTGATACCTTTAATACTTCACTCGTTGTCATAAAGAATGCAGCTTTCAGGACCACAAAGGTCCATTCTTCATGCAGATGTTACCTGAGCAAAGGGCCATTGTGAACCTGAAAGCATGCGCTCTTTTTAACAACAAGTTAGCTATGAAAGATACTTCTGCCTTACGTTTTTATGTCTAATACAGGTAATAGTTACACATATTCATCAAAATGTCTCATTTTTCTTTGTAACATTTGTAACATCCATCTCATTTCATGTAATGTTATTTGATATTTGCATTGGCGGCGGCGGCCTTACCTGCACGCTCCTCACACACCAGCTTCCTCAAATAAGACAAGAAGTGTCAAAATAATTGTACGTTTTTGGTGGGTTAAGCAGTGAAACGGCACTTATTGGATGCTACATCCAAATATGATCATTACTCCAAGTTCATTTAAGGATTTTATAGCCATCAGTTTTGGTTGTTTATTTTAATAAAGTTATAAATAACTTGACCTAAATATAACAACACTGTAATAAAAATGAATATTAGCCTAAAGTCTTCCAGATGTTTCCAACTAGATGCCATTTTACAAAGTGTTCCTCCCTTCCTCCCTCTTAACTTACTTTACATTGGTCACACATGGCTCCAGGTATTTTACATTGTTCCTGATCATGTCCATGTCTCCATGGGCAAAGGCCACAAGCCACCACATCATGGCGAAGAGCAGCCAACTGCACAGAAAGGACATGGTGAAGATGACCAGTGTATGACGCCACTTCAGGTCCACCAGAGTGGTGAACACGTCCTGCAGAAAGCGTCCTTGCTCCCGAATGTTTTTATGGGCAACATTGCATGCTCCACTCTTGGCAACAAAACGGGCTTTGCGTGTACGGTCACAGACCCGTGGTTTACGTAGATTCTCAGCTGCAATTCTTGCTAAGACATATTCCTCTGGAATAATGCTCTTCCGGGCTAGCATTCTGCTGCTATCATGCTCTTCTTCCGAGCAAGAGATTGATGATTATATATCGTAGCTCAAGGGATCCATTCCCACCTGCTATCTTCTGAAGGAGTAATCTAAAGCAAAAAAAGGTGAGACAAGGGTCTTTATTTTTATACATGCATCAATGCAGACAACTTCCATACCTGTAGGTTAGAATATATTTGAATGGGCCAAACACGTGGTCTTCTTAGTATAAATATATAATATAGTATATTTATCTTCTGAAACATCATGGGTCTTTTCTGTAACATTGGTCAATTACAAAATATCACTGGCTACAACAGCGTTTCTCCAATACGTCTACTAAAACTTTGAACTAAGTAATAAGAAAAAAATAGGCAAATACACTTTTAAATGGAAAAGAAAAACAAAACTCCACTAAACACCTATTTTCTGCTCTATAACCCAACATACTGTATATTTGAAAATAAATAATAATGTATTTTAATATCCCACATTGTCCCACCACTGAGATGACATTCTAGCAGCTCATTTCCGGAGCACTTGTCTACGTGTTAGCCTCTAACGTGGTGAATAGACTATGGAACAATGCTTTTATAATTCAGATTTCATTGGAGAACCTGAGGAAGAGTGATCCATGAACAAACATTAACCCTCGGAGTAACCAAAGAAGTAGCCACTCCATCATGGGGTCAGGCACTCTACTCATGTTTAGTGGCTACACCATGCCCAATGAGTGCTTGTTTTTCAGGTTATCTGTATAGGGGAAAGACCAGGGCAACAATTAAACTCAGCAATGTACAGTATTGTGGTATAAACTCTGTTTGATTCCCTGGAGAGAAAAAAGATCTTTTTTTTTTCTGTCTAAAAAAAAAGTCATGTTTTGTTCACGTGAATCTTTTTCTTACTGTAAATATTGATTTCGGAGTTTTCAAACTGTTCTGGCCATGAAATAATGTACCTTCCCAGGACCCTCGTGCAGGACTATCAGTATATTTGCAAGTTCATAAATAATATTTTTAGTACTTTGTGTTATTTGCAGGAATGCTACAGAACCAAGCTATTTTAAGAAACATTCAATGATTAAGTATATTCTTTTTCCTCGTACAGACAAGGAGAGCAGGGTTTATCAAGACGTTACCATTTGTGCAATGCATTACAGCCCAATCTCTCACCTTACATCGCAGTCTTCCAGAAGTTTCGCAAGGAAATGAGCACGTGTATGAATGTTGGCATTATTAAGCAACATTATGTCTTTAACTCAGTCTATTGAATAAGATGCTGGGTTTCCAAAGCTGCTTTGATAGCAGCTGCAGTTCCCATTCATTGCTAGGCAGAGGCGCCATACTGCAATGCTGGCCCAGTGAGGTAAAGGGTGTGAAAGTCAAGGACGTTTCTCTAACAAAACTCTGAAATTACGCTCAATGGTTTCAAAACATATTAAACTTCGGGAATTTTTAGCAGATTGTGTTTTCTCACAATTCTCTATTATTGTCCTTGTTTTTTCAATGTTGACCCTTTTACTGCCTGAGGGTTCAGAACACACTCAGCGTTTGGGTCTGTCCAACTTTTGAGGTTGAAAATAGAGGCAGTAAAGAAGCCAGTGCAATTATCTATTAAAGAGACGGACGCTGAAACTTGTGTCATTTTCTACAGCGCTGATTTTCATTTTGTACTGCGCTGTGACGTATGTTGGGGCCTTATAAATAAATAACAATAGCGCCTGTAGCGGCAAAGAGTCCATCAATACAGGATTTTCTGTGATGAGTCATTAACCGCTGGAGAGTCACAGACCAATGTTCTTCATAGCCATAAGGACCCTCTGGAACTGAAGGGGCTATTATTATTATCAGCTGATGTACAGGAGCAGTAGGGTTGGGCTGAAAGAGGGTAAATGGCATACAACTGATTACCAATATTCCATGTAGTGATACAAAGGTAAGGAGGTAAGGTTCACACAGAAGCTCCTCCCCAATCTGCCACCATACCAGAGGGTTCTGCAGCAAAAGGCTTCAGCACTGAGTGTGTGAATAGTTCACTGACTCAGGGCTGCTGCTCACTGCCTAATGAGAGGCTAATGAGAGGCTAATGAGAGGCTGCCTGCTGAGCAGACAGTTCAGATAGAGACAGCTTGACAAGCTTTGAAGAGCTGGATCCAGCACGTGCTTTCAGAGTTACAGTTCTGTATCCTGTGTCTGTTATGTATCACAGCCCCCAATTCATACAAACACATCAAAATCAATATTTCCAGTTAACAACATAATAATCCATTAACAATACACATTGTATTTGCTTTTCTATTCAGCTAATTAGTTTAAGAAATGCATTAGCAGCAAACAGCCTTTCCTTTGCCAGGCTTTTGGCTGTGTTTTGTGAACTGAAACTAGTAACTATTTAAGGTAACTCTTCCCTGTAATACTGGAGGAATTCCAGTGTTAACCGGAATATTATGAAATATCACTATCTTTATACTACATACTACCCCAAATGTACCAACACTAAGCATGAACGCAAAGCAGGAACCATGGCTCGCCCTGCTGATATGCACCCACAGTCTGGGAAAGGAATGGGATACTCACTGCAGTGCCACATTGTAACGGAGATGCTGTGACTTTACTTCCAGAGGTGACTTCACAAGACAATCAGAAAGCTCCACGAGGTTCTGATGGAGAAAGTGTGAGTCGTTCTTTGGGAGAGGGTCCCAGATTCAACTGACATCAGCAGAGGGCACAGGAGGGGGGTTCAGATCTCCATACCCTGGGAATGCTCAATCCCTGCAGCCAGATATCTTCTGCTCTGGCCCCTTGCAGACTGCGCCTGTCACTGTCCTGCTGAGGTTTCCTTTCCAGCCACCTTCACCCTGTTTTCCAGGCTCACAGTTTGGGGAAGTTACTCCGGGAGACTTTTCCTTCAGCCCAAACATCTACTGACGTAAAGGGGAGGATTGTCTGTGACTTTTATCTCTGCTGCTGCACAAGACCAGAGAGATTACTGAGATGTCCCAGGAAGAGACTGGCTGTTCTCACTGCAAGAAGTGACCGAGTCCCAGGCAACACACAACTTTGTGCCCTGTGATAAAGAGACCTCATGTGCCAGGGGAGTGAGATCTTTTCATTGCAATGCAGTGTGCCGTGTGCTGAGCTGGGTACAATCAGATTGGGAAGGTTACCAGGTTGCAGACGTTCACTGGCACATTAAACAAAAGATTTATCTGATCATTCCTTAATTGAATGTTGACAATTTGGCAATGTTTTTTGCCCAATGAGAATTTAAAGTCTCCCCCTTCCCCCCCTCCAGCAATAATTGCATTTTTAGTTATAAGAAAAGCAATCTGCTGCCTAACTTGGATCAACACTGGATTTAATTAAAAATAAAAATAATGTAACAACAAATAAACACGCTTCTAGGTTGGTTCTATATTGCTGTTTTGAAGACATTATTAATGCAGAATGAAATAAAGTTGGATACATTTTTTTGTAATTGTATCAAAATACTGTACATTTTTAATTCCATTTTTAGATTGTTGATGCAGGTGCTTCTTGCTGGCAATGCTGGGGGCTAGTTTAATTAATGGTAGCGTGTGTACCTGGAATATACTGTATGAGGTCTTCCCTTTACAGCCGCAATCACAAGACTGGAACTTGGGGGGTCTCCAGGGCTATTTTTATTGCTGGGGACCCCAGTCCCTGGGATACGTATCGTTGTAGGTACCTGCATATCAGTCCCCTAAAGGGGAAACATGGCGATTGAAATCTTTAGATCAATAGGAAGCCGACATGTCATTTTTGTGTGGCTTCCTATTGGATGGCCATTTAAAACCCAGTGCAGCACCAGGAAGTGGCACCAGGGGTCCCCAGAGCTGGGGGGGAGGGAAGGGGAAAGGGAATGGAAGGGTAGAGGGAAGAGGGGAGGGAGGGGGGGCTTGGTAGGGGGAATTGCTGCTTCCAAGTTTCTATTATTTTTTTGCAGAAGAAATATCATTAAAGCTGGGGAGCTCAGGTCACACCCACTAACTAAAGACTTTTCCTGGACCCCCGATAGTTGAGCAGGGGGATGGAGTAGTTGCTAAGCCGTTGAGCAGGGGAGCAGGGGCGCAGGGGGTGGGGAGACGGGGGGCGGGGAGTACACACAGGTTGTTGGGGGGGGGGGAGCACACACAGGTTGTTGAGCGGGGAGGGAGCAAACACAGGTTGTTGAGCTTGGGGGGAGCACACACAGGTTGTTGAGCAGGGGGGCAGGGAGTACACACAGGGTGTTGGGCGGGGGGAGCACACACAGGTTGTTGAGCATGGGGGGAGCACACACAGGTTGTTGAGCAGGGGGGGCAGGGAGTACACACAGGTTGTTGGGCGGGGGGGGGGAGCACACACAGGTTGTTGAGCATGGGGGAGCACACACAGATTGTTGAGCGGGGGGGAGCACCCACAGATTGTTGAGCAGGAGTAAGGGGAGCACACACAGATTGTTGAGCAGGGGGGGTGGGGTGGAAGAGCCTGTTTGTACCTGTGGACCCTGCAGAGGCCAACTTCCGAGGTCGCTCTGCCGGGCCAACATCTGCTGTAATTCTTGGTACCGTTGTGCTGGCTCTCACCACCTGTCCATGGTCCTCACCACCTGTCCATTGCCCTCACCACCTGTCCATGGCCCTCACCACCTGTCCATGGCCCTTTCCACCTGTCCATGGCCATCACCACCTGTCCATGGCCCTCACCACCTGTCCATGGCCCTCACCACTTGTCCATGGCTCTCACCACCTGTCCATGGCCCTTACCACCTGTCCATGGCTCTCACCACCTGTCCATGGCCCTCACCACCCATCCTGGGCCCTCACCACCCATCCATGGCCCTCACCACCCGTCCATGGCCCTCACCACCCGTCCATGGCCCTCACCACCTGCCCATGGCCCTCACCACCTGTCCATGGCTCTCACCACCTGTCCATGGCTCTCACCACCTGTCCATGGCCCTCACCACCCATCCATGGCCCTCACCACCCATCCATGGCCCTCACCACCCGTCCATGGCCCTCACTACCCGTCCATGGCCCTCACCACCTGTCCATGGCCCTCACCACCTGTCCATGGCTCTCACCACGCGTCCATGGCTCTCACCACCTGTCCATGGCCCTCACCACCTGTCCACGGCCCTGCTCACTGTCACCTCTCCTTGTGACATTGGGCAAATAACATTTTCTCTTTGTAAATCAGGCACCAAAATGAGATGGAACTCTGTGGGATGGAAACTCGTGCCTGTAAAAGGTTTGTATGCACGTTCAACGCTACATAAGAATATTACTGAATAACAATGTTTTCCTTTTCTTCTATGCAATGTTTTTTTTTTACCACTTATCCCTGTATTGTGTCTGGTGTGTTTTATATAATATATAATAATGTTTGTTAACTAATTACCACTGCTTTTCCTAATCTTTGGTTTTTATTGTTGACTATTCAGTAGATCACCAGAAAATGGTGTTTACCAAAGAATTTGGAGATTGTGTTTCAGTTACCTTTGTGACTGTTTATTTGGTAAATGTTTTATGCCTAATGGGAATGTAAAGTTATATATATATACATATATATATATATATATATATATATACATATATATATACACACATATATATATACACACATATATATATATACTAGCTGAGAGACCCGGCGTTGCCCGGGATGTAATGTTCCCGTTCCTCTCTCTCCTCCCCCCTCTCTCTGTTTGTCCCCCATTCACATCAATCCAGTCCCCCCCCTCCCTCCCTCCTTTACAGCTTCATGTAGCGTGTGTGCGTCAGTCACTGTGTGTTTGCTCGCGCGTCAGTGAGTCTGAGGCAGAAACACAAACACACACAGACTGACTGACGCACACACAGTCAGTGTGTGCCTCAGTCAGTGTGTGCGTGCGTCAGTTAGGCTTTGTGTGCGCGTCAGTCAGTGTGTGCGTGCGTGCGTCAAAGGGAGGGGGGGGGCGTCAAAGGGAGGGGGGGGGGCGTCAAAGGGAGGGGGGGGGGGCGTCAAAGGGAGGGGGGGGGGCGTCAAAGGGAGGGGGGGGGGGCGTCAAAGGGAGGGGGGGGGGCGTCAAAGGGAGGGGGGGGGGCGTCAAAGGGAGGGGGGGGGCGCCTCAAAGGCATGGATTCCTCCCCCTGCATTTCCTGCAGTGGACAGGAGGGGGGGGGCAGTGGACAGGAGGGGGGGGGGCAGTGGACAGGAGGGGGGGGGCAGTGGACAGGAGGGAGGGGGCAGTGGACAGGAGGGAGGGGGCAGTGGACAGGAGGGGGGGCAGTGGACAGGAGGGGGGGGGGCAGTGGACAGGAGGGGGGGGGCAGTGGACAGGAGGGGGGGGGGCAGTGGACAGGAGGGGGGGGGGGCAGTGGACAGGAGGGGGGGGGCAGTGGACAGGAGGGGGGGGGCAGTGGACAGGAGGGGGGGGGGCAGTGGACAGGAGGGGGGGGGGGCAGTGGACAGGAGGGGGGGGGCAGTGGACAGGAGGGGGGGGGCAGTGGACAGGAGGGGGGGGGCAGTGGACAGGAGGGGGGGGGGCAGTGGACAGGAGGGGGGGGGGGCAGTGGACAGGAGGGGGGGGGGCAGTGGACAGGAGGGGGGGGGGGCAGTGGACAGGAGGGGGGGGGCAGTGGACAGGAGGGGGGGGGCAGTGGACAGGAGGGGGGGGGCAGTGGACAGGAGGGGGGGGCAGTGGACAGGAGGGGGGGGGCAGTGGACAGGAGGGGGGGGGCAGTGGACAGGAGGGGGGGGGCAGTGGACAGGAGGGAGGGGGCAGTGGACAGGAGGGGGGGGCAGTGGACAGGAGGGGGGGGGCAGTGGACAGGAGGGGGGGGGGCAGTGGACAGGAGGGGGGGGCAGTGGACAGGAGGGGGGGGCAGTGGACAGGAGGGGGGGCAGTGGACAGGAGGGGGGACAGGAGGGGGGACGCAGTGGACAGGAGGGGGGACGCAGTGGACAGGAGGGGGGACGCAGTGGACAGGAGGGGGGGGCAGTGGACAGGAGGGGGGGGCAGTGGACAGGAGGGGGGGGCAGTGGACAGGAGGGGGGGGCAGTGGACAGGAGGGGGGGGGCAGTGGATAGGAGGGGGGGGCAGTGGACAGTGACACACACACACACACACACACACACACACACACACACACACACACACACACACACACACACACACACACACACCTCAGTTGATGCGCCCTTTTTCAGTTCCGTTTGGCGCCGGAGGTGGGGAGCGACACCTACCTGTACTTCCGGGCGCCGCCACCGTCTGACTCGGCGCCGCGAGGGAGGAAGGGGGTCCGCCATCTTACGCGCCGCGTGGCAGCTGCGGGAAGCGAGGTGATTTGGAGCGGGGAGGGGGGAGAGGTGATTTGGAGCGGGGAGGGGGGAGAGGTGATTGGGAGCGGGGAGGGGTGATTTGGAGCGGGGAGAGGTGATTTGGAGCGGGGAGAGGTGATTTGGAGCGGGGAGAGGTGATGCCGCTGGGGAGGGGGAAGAGGTGATGCCGCTGGGGAGGAGGAAGAGGTGATGCCGCTGGGGAGGGGGAAGAGGTGATGCCGCTGGGGAGGGGGAAGAGGTGATGCCGCTGGGGAGGGGGAAGAGGTGATGCCGCTGGGGAGGGGGAAGAGGTGATGCCGCTGGGGAGGGGGAAGAGGTGATGCCGCTGGGGAGGGGGAAGAGGTGATGCCGCTGGGGAGGGGGAAAAGGTGATTTGGAGAGGGGAGAGAGGTGTGTGTGTGTGTGTGTGTGTGTGTGTGTGTGTGTGTGTGTGTGTGTGTGTGTGTGTGTGTGTGTGTGTTTTTTTTTTTATTTTTTTGGACCTTTGGCCCGTCACTCCGCCTCAGGCCAATGAGAGGTGTGGGGGGCGGGCCAAGGGAGTGGTGTGAGTGTGTGAGGCCAATGAGAGGTGTGCGGGGGCGGGCGGGCCAAGGGACCAATGAGATTGCCGCTAGGGACACCGGACATCCAGCAGGCAGGCATGCATGCAGGCAGGCAGGCAAACAAACATACAGTGCTTTCACTAATATAGTATAAGATATATATATATATATATATATATATATATATATATTACAATTAGTCCGGAAATAATTGGACACTGATACAAGTTTTGTTATTTCGGCTGTGTACCAAAATAAATTCAAGTTACAGTTAATTAATGAATATGGGCTTGAAGTGCAGTCTATCAGCTTTAATTTGAGGGTACTCACATCCAAATTGGAGAAAGGGTTTAGGAATTAAATCTCTTTAATATGTAGCCCCCTCTTTATCAAGGGACCAAAAGTAATTGGACAATTGACTCAAAAGCTGTTTCATGGACAGGTGTGGGCAATTCCTTTGTTATTTCATCATCAATTAAGCAGGTAAAAGGTCTGGAGTTGATTCCATGTGTGGCATTTGCATTTGGAAGCTGTTGCTGTGAACCCACAACATGTGGTCAAAGGAGCTCTCAATGCAAGTGAAACAGGGCATCCTAAGGCTGCAAAAAAAAAAGAAAATCCATCAGAGAGATAGCAGAAACATTAGGAGTGGCCAAATCAATTGTTTGGTACATTCTGAGAAAAAAGAACGCACTGGTGAGCTCTGCAACACAACAAGGTCTGGACGTCCACGGAAGACAACAGTGGTGGATGATCGTAGGATCCTTTCCATGGTAAAGAGAAACCCCTTCACAACATCCAACCAAGTGAAGAACACTCTCCAGGAGGTAGGCATATCATTATCCAAGTCTACCATAAAGAGAAGACTTCACAAGAGCAAATACAGAGGGTTCACCACAAGGTGCAAACCATTCATAAGCCTCAAGAATAGAAAGGCCAGATTAGACTTTGCCAAACAATATCTAAAAAAGCCAGCCCAGTTCTGGAACAGCATTCTTTGGACAGATGAAACTAAGATCAACTTGTACCAGAATGATGGGAAGAAAAAGTATGGAGAAGACTTGGAACGGCTCATGATCCGAAGCATACCACATCATCTGTAAAACACGTTGGAGGCAGTGTGATGGCATGGGCATGCATGGCTTACAATGCCACTGGGTCACTAGTGTTTATTGATGATGTGACAGAAGACAGAAGCAGCCGGATGAATTCTGAAGTGTATAGGGATATATTGTCTGCTCAGATTCAGCCAAATTCGGCGAAGTTGATGGGACAGCGCTTCACTTTACAGATGGACAATGACCCAAAACATACTGCGAAAGCAACCCAGGAGTTTTTTAAGGCAAAGAAGTGGAATATTCTTCAATGGCCGAGTCAATCACCTGATCTCAACCCGAATGAGCATGCATTTCACTTGCTGAAGACAAAACTTAAGGCAGAAAGACCCACGAACAAACAACAACTGAAGATAGCTGCAGTAAAGGCCTGGCAAAGCATCACAAAGGAGGAAACCCAACGTTTGGTGATGTTCATGCATTCCAGACATCAAACAGTCATTGCCTGCAAAGGATTCTCGACAAAGTATTAAAAATGAACATTTTATTTATGATTGTGTTAATTTGTCCAATTACATTTGAGCCCCTGAAATAAGGGGACTGTGTATAAAAATGGTTGCAATTCCTAAATGTTTCATACAATATTTTTGTTCAACCCCTTGAATTAAAGCTGAAAGTCTGCACTTCTATTGCATCTTGGTTGTTTCATTTCAAATCCATTGTGGTGGCGTACAGAGCTAAAATTATGAAAATTGTGTCAGTGTCCAATTATTTCCGGACCTAACTGTATATGTAACCCCCCTCATAAAGGGTTACTAGCAGTGGTAGCAAAGACTAGGCCCGCCCTGGTTTGCTATGGGGATCCAGACATCAAGCAGGGGTATTTGAGGAGGAGAGATGATTCTGGAAGGTTAGGTTGCAGCAGGACATGAGGAGAGGATCCTCGGGGAGAGTAGACACCCATGTTGTTAAGTTTCACAACTATTAGGAAGGGGACCTGGGCCTTTTTACCGTAAATGAACAAGATATGTACGTCTATTCAAGTGCTAAGCAAGGGCAGTGTTCGAAGGACAGTATTCATGTATGATGTAACATTAAGGGCAATGCGTCAATATATGGATGACCGGTCCCTGTGTTGGGGGACACCAATAAATTATAGTTATGCTATAAAAGTACATGGCGCCCCTTATTATACAACCTTGCTACCTCATCGCCCAGCCGCCTGAATCCAACCCGTGAGTCAAGGTAACTCATGCTGAGTATCCATATACACAAACCACCAATGTAACCTCCCTAGGAAGCCAGGCAGGGAGAGTTACATCCATTTATGATGATGTCGCCATAAACCTAAGCGATGAAACGCGTAAGAAGAGTGTGTTGCCATTGGCTGTGCCAGGAGCCTGCTGTATAGCGCCTTGTAACTACGGAGGGGAGCTGTGGAACTTGGAGGAGTGAGATTGCTGTAGCCGGGGGACCTGTATGTGGACGCACAACACTGGAGACACCTGGCTGTGAAGCAGACACATGTTCCCAGCCATGTGATTTGGAGCCCCATACCGGAAGACGCACAACGGAGGGCTGATGCTTACAACCAATGCGCATATTTTACTGAATTGTTGTAAGTGACCTTAATTTTAGCTTGTGATGTTAATACCTGAAACCCTCTACAATATGGCACCCGCGCTGTCCCTTTTTTTCATATATATATATATATATTATTTATATATATATATATATATATATATATATATATATATATATATATATATATATATATTTATATAATATGGTTCATGTTTGTGGTTAACTGTATGAACACAAATGTAATGCTTCATTTACAATAGCTGGTGATAATACCCTAGTACCCACTTCTGTAATGGACAAAGTAATACATGTTAATGGAACAACAACAAAACACTAGTATGAACTTTATTACTCTCTAAATTAAAAGCAATTGGGAAATAATACAATCTCATATTTTTCTGGAGGGGAAAAATGAAAAGATCTGTATTATGATACAAACAAGAAATTCCCCAAAGACAGATTTTTGTACAGTTTAACCGCTTAGCAATTCTATGCATTCCACTGATGTCTTAAAATTCCATTTTGTGGGATTATTCTGGCAATTGGTCTGAGTGGATATTTGTTCTCACATTATCACTTGGAACATGAGAAATATGTCAAATTACTCATTTTCATCAACAAAAAAACGAGGGCATGTGTCAACCTATTCACTTTAGATCTATTAGACTTTAAATCTATTCACTTTAGATTGTGATTCACTTTTGTGCTACAGTTTTTCAATTTTAGTAAAAAAAAATGACATAAAATAAAATTACTAAAGTAATACTATTAGTTTTCTTTTAATCTAGAATGACTTTCTCAGTTGGATGCGATGCTTTATGGAGCTGGGCGAGTTCGAAGGGTCAAATTCCAACTGTTATCGACCCCTCTGAATCACGGCTCACCCTGTTGGAATCCAATTCTTTGGTGAAAAGGATGCAAAGCCTAATTTCCACTTCTGAGTCAGGTACCACGAAACGCAGCGTTTCCTCCCTGTAGAGCGCGCGCTCCTCCCATCCTTGCTAGATGGAAAATAATTAAAGAATAAAAAATATGAAAATGTATCTATATAATGTATATCTTTATAAATTGGGGATTGCCTGTGGAGATAGGAACAAGATTGATTAGATTCAAAACCAAGCAAACGTCGGTGACATCATCTCAGGGGCAAAGAAATGAAAGTAGAAGTGGGCTGGAAATATCAGAAGAAGAATTTCCAGGGATATCAAAAGACCAAGACGACGACCAAAAGTAAGGTTGAAATCAGAGAGTTTGTTGGAGCTACGTGGAGACGAGAGGCTTGTAATCACAGTATCGGGCAGATGATTGGGAACGCCTTCATCCTGCAGTGGATCTACAAGGGATGAGGATGATGATGATGATATATAGATATATTGTAGCACATATATTTTTATGCCCTTGTGTAAATATGTCTGTAAATACATAATTTAAAATGAAATATAATAAACATAAAATATGAATACATGTAACAAATATTTTTATTAAGTACAATTTTAGTAAAGAACCCAGTGGAGTAAATATATATGTACTATAATATAATTTAATATATTTGTGTTAAATAAGTTAATAATACCATTTCGTTCATAATAATATCATAACACACATAGATGTATTTATTTATTTTTTTAAATCTCCAGAGATCCACATTTTACATTTATTTTATAAATTTGGGAATAAAACTTACAGATGGACAGTAACTCTCGGTAATGCCGAAGGAGAGAGCATTTCAGCAGGTGTACACCTGGTTGATGTGGGAACCTATGTACCAATACCCCTGCAGATTACTTGGCATGACGAAAGCTCTGATTTCACAGTGGGTGCCTGGGTATGGTTGGTTTTACCACAAAACAAAGGAGGACATAAGCATGGGGAAGTGATAGCAAAAGGGCAAGGAGCGACCAGATTGGTCTTAGTACAAGGGGCCCTTCACCCTGATTATGTTCCTGCCTATCGTTTAATAGCAGTTAATTGATATTTGTTTTCCTGTGTGTTTTGCTGTGTCCGTGGATATCTGGGTGCTCGGGATCCGCCGCATACTGAACACTTTTTCCAATCAAACCAACCAGACGAATTGTCGGATGTGTGGACCCACCTCAGTACGTGAAGAAGGTGGTTACCCGTATATGAATTGATGGATCTTTGGAACCACCTCAGTGTGGGGAGAAGATGGTTACCCTTATTTGGGTGTCCCATGGACCATGTGACACTGTCTCCAATATACAACCCATTGCAGTTTTAGTATGTTACCCATCTGTAAAAGTTAATTTCCAATCCAGAGAGGGGCTTGTTATGTAAAAACAAGTCTAGTATAATGCAATATTTCTTTTTATTGATCCTTATGACAGTAAGAGAGTGTGACAAATGAATGAACACACCCACCTTCCCCCCTCCAAACAGTAATCACTTTGTGCTGAACTGAAGGAAGGTTTGGGGATAAAGATGACATTTTCAGATCAAGTTAGAAAAGAAAAAGCAATCAGCAAAAAGAACATTTAAAAAAGATCAGGCATGTTAAAAGATTTAAAAACATTTCAAAATATCAGGCAGATCATAGCACATTACAACAGACCCCAAATCCTCACTCGATACTGATTTTAGTGCAACTGTATTTCCCATCTAATTCTTAATCAGATTTGATTGGCTGGGCTTCGTCAGAAACTCGGCTGTCAAACAGTCTGTAGAGTCTCTGACGGGACTGGTTTTTGGCAAGTGCAAGTTTTCTTGGAAACTGTGCAGTACTGTATACTGAACGTTTTCATATCCACTAGCTGTATTTATTGTATTAGAATGTTCAATAGACTAAACATACAGTACTAAAAATACTTTATACAGCCTTTATGTTACGTTATACAAGCACCTCTTCAAATACTGCCCCCACCCTTCCATAGGTCCTTACCTACTCTATAGCAGAGGGTCTGCATGGGTCTGACTCATGCTTCCTGGTGAAGGTCTCACCTCCTCTGCTGATTGGATCCCTATGTCATTCTAATAATTCTATGTAGCGCGCTTTCCCCCACCCCCTGGGAGATGTGTGGCTAAGGTGTATGGGTGTGGTGCAATACCTGATGGTGCCCAGGAGCTCTGAGCCTCTGCTGCTGATTGGATCCCAATGTCATTCTAACAATTCTATACAATCTTGTATTTGGTTGCCGCCACTGACAACACAAAGCGCATGCGTAGAAAATGTGCACCATTCTCCACTGCTTTGTCTTGGTGCGCATGCGCATAATCCTGCTGTATGGAAAAGCGACATCACATGCTATACGGACTACACGGTGGCCGCCATTAACAATACAATGCATGTGCACTACATTTCACTCACAGCGCTACCTTCTCCTGAAAGTGATTAAGCAATTTCATTAGTTGAGTCACACACTGCATTACATCATTAACACGATACGTTAATGCACAATGTCACGTAATAGTGGGACATACATGACACACAATCCCACATTTATAGTTGCAATAACGTTGGCTGCACCTGTAGATTCACTAAGGTCCATGGAGGTGAAACGCACCCGACCCGGTGAAGCGGCCATTAACTTCATCGGACACATAGACCCGCAAAAAAACCTCTGTGAATCTCCCCATTGTATTTCAATATTCTACGATGTAGCACCCTACTAACTGGGAGTGATTCAAATGGCTTCCTATATATTCTTCTTATATGTGTTTCCGAAAACAAAAAAAGACTATTCCTCCCGCAGAGCAAAAATGAGCACTAATTAAGTGTTGAGTTCAGTAAATGTCCATGCCAAAATGACAAATGATTTAGAAGCATTACCGCTGAATATCTACTAAATCAGTTTGTCCCAAGAATGGCTAACAATAGGGGTGGGTAGCGGGCGCGATATATCTCAATGCTTATTTTTGACTTGTGAAACCATAAGTAAATTATGTAGGGTCACATCTAACAAATTAAAAGACAACCTTTTTAACACCACACCCCATTACATAACTAAAGCACATATTTCTATAATTCAGCATTTAAACGTGTTATTCTTTCAATGATTTGATCCAACCAGCTGTTTCTAGTCATAGAAATTGCGATCTGCTTTTCTTTATACATGTGCGTATTTGATGTGTGCATTTGTCATCGCTAGTTCCCTTCCGTTTTAACTCTTTAAAACGGTGCGGCACATTCAGTGATACCAGGCATCAACGTTTTCCATGAAACGTCAGAGTGTTAAAAGATTCATCAGCAATAGGGTGTCTTATTGTACACACCACAGTATCTTTCCTGTATGTTTTATGGTTATATTTAGCATTGTTGATCATGGGTATCACTGCTCTAAAATACAATAAATCGTTAAATATCAAATTAAAAGTCATTCCAAGCGAAGACAAAATAAAAAGCAGAAAATCGTCTACATCTAATGTTTTTTCCATGATATTTAGCTGCTTACGTTCTGAGATCATATGGAGCGAAGCAGAGGATATCGCTAATTTGTGAATAATTCTTGTAACCACCTTCATGACTTTGAAAACTCGATGCTGTGCAGGATAGTTTATTTGCTTGATCAGCATACAAATGACACACTGTTACTTATACATGCAGTATACATCCTAATGATGAAATTGAATAATGTGGTTACAGATGCAGCAGCCATTATTAGAACAAATCACGGCGCTGTTCTCGTGTGCGCTGCTGTACTCCACGCGGCATTAACGCGGCCAATCACACCCGGCACACGTGTTTATCGCGGTTGCTTTGTTTGAATTTCATGGATTCTGTATTGCATCCGTGGCAGAAATGAATGAATTGTAATGTGTACAGAACTGTGCAACTGGGTCACTGTGTCATTGTGTTACTGTGTCACTGTGCTACTGTGTCACTGTGTCACTGTGCTACTGTGCAACTGGGTCAATGTCAGTGTTTAACACTAAAATGCCATTTTCTGCACTCGCGTCTTATGGCGGGAAGGTTGGAAGAGATCACGCACCATGACATGGGTATTCCGAGGTATACAACTCTACCCCCGCTGCTGGAACATCTACCTCCGCTGCTGGGGCTGCTCCCGCTGCTGGGGCTTCTACCTCCGCTGATGGGGCTTCTACCACCGTTGCTGGGGCTTCTACCTCCGCTGCTGGGGCATCTACCTCCGCTGCTGGGGCATCTACCTCCCGCTGCTGGGGCTGCTCCCGCTGCTGGGGCTTCTACCTCCGCTGATGGGGCTTCTACCACCGCTGCTGGGGCTTCTACCTCCGCTGCTGGGGCTGGGAAACTAAGAAGCCTCACATTTAATGAGTTGTGAATAACCTTTCCAAATTAATAGGGTCTCTACTAGAAGCACTGCAAAAAATCAGCACATTTGGGGGCGCATACTGGAGCGCATTATCGCTCGGGGCAATACTGTCCGCACCATCAATATGTTAACAAAGCGATGTGCGGACAGTAAGGCCAAAGTGAAGGGAAAATGAGCAGACCATGCTGTAGAGTCAAGGAAGACCGAGGGCCGCATGTCCCCTTGCACCTGACCCATCTGGAGCTGGTCAGCTCCCTTATCTCACACTCCCAGGTAGTGGGACTACCTGAGCTTGTGGGCTCCACGTATTTTGAGAGACCTGGTATGTGACAATACAGTACATATATAATGCACATGTAAACATGTCACTTTGGACACTACCTAGAACATCAGAGCAAACAGTACTGTGTTATTTGCCGAGCACTCACACATACAGGTGAGGAATACTTAGCTAAATAATATACGTGACATGCTTACATGTGTGCCCCATAAGATTACAAAACTCTATAGGTCACGCCTTGCACATTGCAGTAAGGGATCAATCAGTATAAAGTGATCCTTTGTCTATTTCAGGACCATGTAACTGCTCACTAATCAGAATAACAGTAGTTTAAGCTACACTTAAAGAGTCTCATTATAGTGGCTCAGTGAGTAAAGACACTGGCTGGCACTGAGTTTGAAGCAGGAGGAGCCTGGTTCAATTCCTGGTGACGACTCCTTGTGACCTTGGGCAAGTCACTTTATCTCTCTGTGCCTCATTCACCAAAAACATAGATTGTAAGCTCTGCGGAGCAGGGACCTGTGCCTGCAACATTTCTCTGTAAAGCGCTACGTAAAACTAGCAGCGCTATACAAGAACATGCTATTATTATTATTATCTCAAAAATTTCATGTCTATCTTGATTAATCATCTTAAGAAAGTTATCTAAACACACACTGTACCCAACACGTATCTCCTATGATTCACCATCAGCAACCTGCTGCTAGTCTTAAGGTTCACTAAAGAATTTTGTTGGTCTTCCTTCTGCTAACGATCACCCAACTGCCTTACCAACTTACCTGTGTTCCTCAAATCATTTTCCTTTCTAAATGCATTCCAGGCTTCTGATGTTAGCCATTGCAGACCTGTTAGAAATAGTCACTTTCAAAGAACTTATCGTCCTAAAGGTGTCAATGTAATTGCTATAACGGTGAAGGGGGTGTCTGCTTAGCGTGTAATAACTGGTAAGGGAGGGGTGCTATCAGGGAACTGGTAACAGTCTAATTATTTACAAAAAAGGGTCCCCCCTGATGCACTCTACCTCACAGAAAAATGTGAAATAAAATATAACTTTTATTGAGCATAATAAAATTATTAATTAATTAATAGAGTAGCTCTGATGAAGTGCTGTGTACAGCGTGAAACGCGTAAGAGCGGCTTTTATTTTTCCTGCACCATGTTGTCTGCCGACCATTAAAAGATTTTTTCATTAAGCACTTTTTCTACTGCACGGCTGTGCTCCGTCCTTCCTTCTTCTCGTGGGATCACCTTTTTGTAAATAATTAGACTAAACGTAATTGCACCACAAAGGGTGATACAGTGTAGCATGTTCCAGCTCTCACTCGTGTGCCTGGGAGTAACGGCTTTCTAACGTTTCCCAGCAGTTTGTGGATCACGACCTCTCTATATTAGCCTGCTATAATGTTCATAAAAGTAAGAGACGTGTTTCAAAATGCCTTATTTGGCCTACCAAATCTATACTAATGTGCTAACATGTACCCATGTTCTGTATGTATGTGCTTACATGTACCCATGTTCTGTATGTATGTGCTTACATGTACCCATGTTCTGTATGTATGTGCTTACATGTAACCATGTTCTGTATGGATGTATGTGCTTACATATACCCATGTTCTGTATGTATATATGTGCTTACGTGTACACATGTTCTGTATGGATGTATGTGCTCACAAGTACCCATATTCTGTATGGATGTATGTGCTTACAAGTACCCATGTTCTGTATGTATGTATGTGATTACATGTACCCATGTTTTGTATTGATGTATGTGCTTACATGTACCCATGTTCTGTATGTATTTATGTATGTGCTTATATGTACCCATGTTCTGTATGTATGTATGTGCTTACATGTACCCATGTTCTGTATGTATGTATGTGATTACATGTACCCATGTTTTGTATTGATGTATGTGCTTACATGTACCCATGTTCTGTATGTATTTATGTATGTGCTTATATGTACCCATGTTCTGTATGTATGTATGTGCTTACATGTACCCATGTTCTGTATGTATGTATGTGATTACATGTACCCATGTTTTGTATGATGGTATTGGATGATATGATGTTTTACTTTTTCAGGATCATCGTACAGATGTCGTATGGCTGCAGAGCAGGAGGAGGAGGAACCCGCAGTGACCCTCTATCTCACGGTCCGGATGTCACAGCGGAGGGTTTACATACTGTATAAAGCCGTTTTAGTGAGATTCTGCATTTACACAGCTGCTATACTCACGTGTTAGCTCTAATATCCTGCAAATAGAATGTACCCATAAGGAAGCTATCTCAATCTTTCATTAGGTGAATATCGGAAAAAGAAAAGTAAGTGCAGTCTCTGAACAGCACGGATACTCAAAAACTATCATTTTATTAAACATGCAATTTAAAGTAAAAGGGCATTCTATACTTCACCGCTCTAAACATGGTAACAATTGGATGCAAATTTGTGCTCTTCGTTCCCCTTCATCCTTGCTGCCTAGAGCCTACGCAGTAAGAAAGCTAAATGCAGAGATTTGGGAGCCAGGTTATCAGTGATTCCCTTATTGATTTCTCATGAAGTGGGAAAATAGACACCGTGGGTCCCGTGTTTCAGTGCCATGCACAGATACATTTGTGTTGCTCTACAATGCGTCAAATGCACCAAGATTGTTGCACTAGATCAGGGGTGGTCAACTCCAGTCCTCGATGGACCTCGCAGGTCATCTATTAGGGATATCCCTGCTTTAGCACAGGTGCTGCAATCAGTGTCTCGGTTAGAAGGCCTGGAGTTGGCCACTCCTGCTCTAGAACCTTACATCTGGAGCAGATTTCTACACCAACCTCAGACCTGGCAGATTTGCTGATGCAGAATGAAAGGAGTTAAAGTAACACACAGAGGTGCAGAATTTGTGATATCTCGTTACATTCTGTGCTTATGTAACGCCGCCTTTCTCAAACTGACTCTCAAAGCGCAGACAACGGAGCAAGGTTCTCGATACATTGACGCTGAGCTGCAACAACAAAAAGTGACACCATTTGTGCCAGTTTTCCTCCGAAATTGCCCTAGCACATAGAGCAGCTAGGATTTCCCTCTCACGTCAGAACATCTTCAGAAATATATTCTGCGAATACAAAAGTCTGACTTAACTCGCGGGTCAATGTTCAATATACTGTGAAGCCGTCTTCTTTCCGCCCAACAGGAACACGTTTTAGGCTCATTCATTGGAATAGCATATTGCCATAAATCCCCAAACGTAAAGGGCTGCATAGAATATAGACAGAGCCATGTTAAAATGTGATGAGTGAAGAAAAGTTTATTCCAACGTGCCATACAAATATTGTAAAACTTAGAGAAAAGATTCAGATCTGTTTCTCGGCAGTACATAAGATCATGCTTTTTTTAAATAGCAAATATAAACACATTTTTTTTTAGAAAACGCTATAAAAATACTGCGTGCTGCGTAAAAATCCTTCACATGTCGGCACGGACGAATGAAGCAAAGATGCCATCTTCCTGTGCTAGAAGGTTTTCTGGGGTGTCGTACTCGAGAATATTGCCCCGTCGCATAACTATCACCAGGTCCGCCGTGAGAATGGTATGCACGCGATGCTGCGAAGGATAAACATGCGTTAGTACGTTTGGTACATCAGTTTCACCAAAGGATTTCTACTTTAGCTGAATTTCTTATGATCACGTGAACATTGTTACTTTTAGCCATATTTACTGAGTAGTCTCCTGCCATTAGACGCCTTTGGGTGCTGGAAGGTGCCCTACAGCCCACTCACACGTCGGAAGGTGTGTCATGGAATAGCAATGTTGGTAAATACTGTAGCGCTCAATATCCTGGAATGTTTTGAATAAGTTATATTCAGTCTCTGGATGGGATCCATGCACAGATTGTCAGGACACTTTGTACTGATCTGACATACCTGTGTTACTATGTCACCGTCATGGATTGGGACACCCCTACGTTCCAATGATGTAATACATATATAATTTGGGAGTGATTGCTGCATTGGTGCAGAAAGCATGAAAATGTTGGTGAAATCCCAGTTAGAAAGGGATAGAAGCTAATAGGTGCTACACCTAGGGCCCCATTAACTAAACCAAACAACTGAATCTTAATGCCATTGAAATGAATTATTTTAGCATGCACTAATCTACTTGTGTTCCTTAGTAAACGAGGATTGTATTGTTATCACCGACATACCAGAGCAATCCAAGCAGTGTTTTTCTTTTTTAAGCAGGGGGTCTCGGGGGCTGAACCCCATTCATTTCAGCTCTGGGGCCCCCCTGCTTCCAGAGGTACTTACCTCCGCAGTAGGTGCCGGTATCCCTCTGCTTTTTATAGCTCCCCCATCACATAGGCCAATAGGAGGCCAAACTGGATGACATCACGGCTTCCTATAGGCCCGGGGACCTTTGAGAAGCAGCCATTATGTGAACTCTGCTAGCCGAGCAGAGCGGATACACACGCACCTACTACGGAGGTAAGTATCTACATAAGCAGGGGGTCCCCGCAGATGGAATTTACCGAGTTCAGCTACGCAGACCCCCTGCTTCAATTCTCTGTTAACATTTTTGTTTTTTAAACTTCGCCAACTTGGATTTCCGCAGGCAAAGGGTAGCAGCCTATGGGGCAGGTTTAAACATTATAACGTTCAGTGAAAGTGTGACACGACTGTCTGCTTTCACACTATAAACTGTTGTTGGCTGGGATTGCACGTTAAAGTAATGGCAAGATAATGCAATGGCCAATTGGAGTCATTTTTATTCATTTACTAAGGCTGCGATGATGATTAGGATTAGAGGATTTTATGCTCAGCAGAAGGTTTCACCACATACGCAGCCCAGAAACATTTGTGAATTGAGGATGTAGTTAGAAAGATTAACAGTGGAACTGGGATTTATTTTACAGTTGAATAAACAACTCGAGTAATAAATAAACTCAGTTGGTCACTGTAAGCTTCTCAATTTACTGTACCTGCCGCTGAAATGGCACGGTTCCTGGTGCAAAAACAGAACAAAAAAACCTTTTGGCTCGTCTGAACATCTTGTCATTCTTTGGACTGGATGGAAGACTTGGGACCTGCGATTTACCAGTACCGACCAGTACCGACCAGTACCGACCATTATCTCAACCTCAAAAAAACATATCTATTCACTAAAGTCCTATCATTCTCCTAAACAGATAATGACAGATTATGTAGTATTTTTCACTGGCCGTCTCTAATTACCAGTGTTTTGTTTGTATTTAATCCAGTTTGTTATTGTATATTCCTAAATCATAACCATGCAGTATATGTTTACGTTTTTCTTTACTTTTTATTTTATTGCCCTTAAAGCCTTGTTATTTTGTGGGGAAGGCGTTAAAATGATGCAAACAGTTATGCAGCGTTTGGAAAGAAAACAAGACTGCAATAATTTACTGGCAGTGGGAAGACTGACCCACATAGCCAGGCGCCTCGGATCCCGGTGTCAGATCTGGCAAACGTGAAGATGGCACCATTAGCAGCAGATAAACGTGCCACTATGAAACAGCCAGTGTTACAGTGTTACAAACCCTTTCTTTTCTGATGACTTCGCAGATCAGATGGTTATAAGGATTGGTGTGTCCAAACCAACAAACACATGTCTCCCAGCACAGATAGAGACCTCCTATACAGTCACATAGATGTTGATCCTACTGTCCTTATTATTGTAATACTATTTAAGGATCAGAACTATAACTCCTAAATTCATATAAAACTTTGTGTCCTTCATTGAACAATAACAATAATTTTCAGTCACATTTTCAATTTAGATTTAAAGCAGCAATACTACAGTATTTTCCAACTTTTGTTAAAATTATTTTAATATGTAAAGCTAGCATGTGACATTGGATAACTCTACGTTCTTACCTAAGCTGACAAACGTTTGGTGCTCCTGTGATAAATCTGTCAAAATCCTGATTGTGCGCCAAACATAAGGGCCGCCTTTCAGTTTCAATCAATCCTTCAGTCAGTGTAACTCAGCAGCTACAATGTATTCTTATATTACTAAGGTAACATTATCTATTGTTACAGTTTGTAGCTCAAACTGCTGAGAACATTTGCAACAAATTATCCCAAACAGGAAACTGTCGCAAAGATCTTGCATTTCGGGTGAGGTAGATTAAACCCTGCTATAGAAATCAAAGGATGCTTGAAAAATCCTTACAAATGGCACGAAGAGTTGAATAAAAAAAAACAAAAAACAAAAAAAACAGTCACTATGATCTAATACTACAGAACTGATTTATTTAAAAAAAATAAAAATAAAAACATAAGATTTCAGTAGTTTTGCTGCTTTAAGACTCATCACATTAGAATACATAGATGTAAGATATATTCCTTATACATCACATCAGATTTAAGACTAATTGAGAATCTGATCTACCAACCAGAGAGGCAGAAGATTTCTGGGAAGACTGAACAGGCGTAATCTATTTGTGGCTTTTGACCAGGTAGGAAAAGAGTCCATCCACGTTCAAGAGCAGGTTTGAGGCAGTATCGCTCTCTATTAAAATACCCTCGGAAAAGGCTAACACGAGGTCTGCATCCACGATGGTGGACACTCGGTGCTACAAAGAAGGAAAAGAAAGACAGGAGGAAGAAAAGGGTAGAGGGACAGTCAGCCGTGTTAAAAGAGAAACATGTAGCTGCTGCAAAGGGGAGAAGATATGCGGGTCTGTGATATTATTAAGCAACTGAAAAAAACGGTCCTTAAATGCAAAGCAAGTACTATATACAGTATGGGCAGTATACGCATTACTAATTGCACGTAAATACATGTCAAGAATAGAGTCAATAAAAATGGAAAAGATGATAGAGCCGGGGTGGGCAAATCCAGTCCTCCAATCGGTCAGGTTATCAGGATATCCCTGCTTCAGCACAGGTGGCTCAATCAGTGGCTCAGTCGAAGACAGCCACTGTGTAAGAGACGTGTTCAGAGGTACATATAATGGAGATCGATTTGGGTGAAATTATATCTTGGCTTTATTGAGGCTGTTCCTTAATGCAAAAACACAAAATAACAGACGCCTATCCCTGTGTAAGGGGTAACTTACTTCTTCAGTCCCTTTCTGCAAGGCTGGAGGGATAATCCCATTACCACCCTATTCCCCAAAGTCTCAGGAGGTACCTTAAAGCAGGTGTCCCTTCATGTCAGTTTCTGGTAGGTTCCTGGGTCCCCTGTGTCCAGGAATATAGGTCTCTGGGTGTCTTGATCTCTGCAAAGCCTTTCTGCTCAAGACCTCTGTGTGCAGGCTTCCCTGCTTTCCTCTTGTCAGCTCCCTTGTGTACTAAGGAAAAATCTCCTTCCTGTTTCTGGGAACAGGCTTTTTCACAGAGCTGTGATTAGGCAGGTGGAGTGGTTGATTGCAGGCGTGCAATTAACCAGCACACTGCTTGATTAAAGGCAAGCCTGTTAACAGGGATAAGACCCTGTTACACACTGATTGAGCCACCTGTGCTGAAGCAGGGATATCCATAAACCCTGATCTGTTTGTGGCCCTTGAGAACTGGAGTTGGCCAGTCGATGACTGAGCCACCTGTGCTGAAGCAGGAATATCCTGAATACCTGACCTGTTGGTGGCCTTTGAGGACTGGATTTGCCCACCCCTGTGATAGACTTATAAAAGACTAAGGTAAAATGAAAATGTAAGGATGAAAACACACATATCGAGCGGAAGATAAATGTATCGTAATGCACATTTGAATTTTTTTTTTTGCTTGCGGCTAATATTAGAATCTTGTTCTACAGTTTTCCGGAATGTAAAACATTTTAAAAGCCAAAAAGGGCGTTTGTCACGGGAGAAAAATGACAGGCCCAGATGTTTTATAGATCACATTATAAGACTATCTGCATACCTCTCTATAATCACTTCTGCAACCTGCTGGGCATGCCACGCAAGCGCATCATTTCATATTATGCAACAAGGCGCACGCCACTAATTCGAAATTCTTCAAATGATTGGTATTTTAATTTTTTTAAATAGACAAATGCCCTTTATTTGGTAAATTCAGTGCTGCTTCACAATACATAAGCCAGTCCCAATTTCAATGAAAGGTTCAATCATCGGATAAGAAACGCACATGCGTGGAGAATCACTAAGCACGGACGCAGGGTATTGCACCCTGACTTAAGTTAAGGGCAGGTAATGACGGAACGGAGTTCAGTGCATCGGTGCCGAATGAATCTCCCCACACTTCCTTATCGTGCGGTACCTTGTTCCATTAATAATGCGCGATCCAGATCTTCATACTTACAGCGATAGTTACTACAGTGCGATCCGCAAACGCAGTCATCACCACCTTCTGCAAGATGTTTTCCTGCAAAGGAAAAGAAAAGTTAGTACATTGACATCTGTACTAATAAATATGTTATATAAAGCACTGTGGTGCACGGCTTGTATTATATCTCACACGTGCCATTAAATACAGTATTTTTTTGGAACACTTCGTGGGGCCTCACGTAGAACACACAACTACACGTATGAATTAATTACACTAACAACCCTAATAATTACACCGTTTTTATGTTTCATTTTAGAAAACAGTTAAATGATGTGTTGTTATAAAAATGCTGATTATAAGATAGACACTACAATAAAAATGCAGGAATCAAACATGCCCGACTGGTAATCCAGACAAACGTTTACTTACTGTGGCCATATCTATTGAAGCTGTGGCTTCGTCCATTATAAGTATACTGCTCTTCCGAACGAAAGCTCGGGCTAAGCAAAAGAGCTGCCGCTGTCCCACGCTGAAATTCTCTCCTCCTTCAGTTATCACCGCATCTGTTAAGGGATGGACTCGAGTTAGGCCTGTGCTAGCAAACCGGCCACTGAAGGCTCAGAGCCTTTGTTAGGACAGGCCTAACTGATCAACAGTATTGCACTTAAAGATCAAGCTAATGTTGAATATTGCTACATACACACCTCCCACCGCCTTAAACGTATTTGGTTTAGAGAACAGAGATATTAGCTTCTTCCAGCGACATTTGGAAGGAGGAAAAGGGAGATCTAGAGGCCTATGCTATAAGCCTCAATAAGCCACTTATCGAGGCCTTTTCGCCAAAAAGGCCTATTGCTATTCAGTAAGCCTCGATAATTGGCCGATAAAAACCTTTTTCTGCATTTTGTTTTCTCAAAAAGCGTCAGGTTCTCACATTCGTGCAATTCTGTTTTAGTGATAGATTAATGTAATTGATGTGTAGTTGAGGGTCATTAGTTCTTTAATTGTTGTGCTGTTTAGGGGGTGGTGTATTTCTTTGATTATTGTGTATTTTTGGCCTTAATTATTTTTATTAGGGTGACCATTGAGTGATATAGTGACTTATCACGCCCATATTATATGGATAAGATATACCACTGTGCCAATCAATGGGTACAGGATGGGTATAGTGGGGCTGGGGTAGGTTTTTAGTCCTCTAGGGTGGGTAGTGTGGGACAGGAGATAACACCATAATTACTATAGCAGTTATTAACAGCTAAGGTGATTAAGGGGTTAGGGGCCATTAGATTGTATTTTTTCTTGTATTGTTGCTGGCATCGGAGGACATGGACCTGCAGTATGCTGACAAGGACACCCATCATGATGGCAGGGGTAAGTTGAACTTTTTATTTACTTTATTAATGCTGGCTGGCTAATGTTTGATTTTATAATGGGCAAATGCACTATTATCCATATCGAGATAATAGAATTTTTGCCCATTACTGTACTGTGTGTGTTTGGGGGGGTTGTTGGGGTAGAGGAGGTGGGTAGTAGGGTTGATGTGTTTATTTTTCTTTCTTGGGGATAGAGGGATTGGGTGAAGGGGGTAGTAGCCACAAGGATGGATGTTTAGGTCTTCGGGGGGGTAGCAGGACTGGTTAACCCCTTCATTACCATAGCGGTTTCACCGCTATGGTAGTGAAGCGGTTAACTCCTCCCACAATCTTCCAGGCGGCCTAAGCACCCACCATGGGACTACTATCTCCTTCAGCCACCCCCTCTGCCCCAAGAAACAGGCTATTGAGGTTTAATCCCTTCATTGCCTTAGCGGCTGGGCGCTAAGGTAATGAAACTGTTTTAATATAAATTTTAATACTAGTGTAAATGAGCAGGGGGTCTCCGGAGCAGAACCGCGTCGATTTGAGGTCCAGGGACCCCCTTCTTCCTGAGATACGGGCCCCCGATATGGGGTGCCGGTATCTCCTATGCATTTAAATGTCTCGCGTCACGTGACCGTGCGAATAAAATGCATAGGAGGTACCTGCACCCCATAACGGGGCCTGCATCTCGGGAAGCAGGGGGTCCCCGGACCTGAAATCAACGCGGGTCTGCTCCGGAGACCCCCTGCTCATCTACACTAGTATTAAAATGTATACTAAAAACTTTTGATCTCTGGCGAGATATGCGCAGGGAGAGGCGGCTCTCTCTGCCATCCAAAACAAATCGCCTGGTGAGGCTTTTTCAGAGGGGCGATCATCACGCCGCCGGCTACTCGCCCATTTTGGGAATTTTGCTATCACAGGCAATCAAGGTGTTCTCAACACTGTGATAGCAACTCTCACAAAAACAGGCTGCGAAAACAGCCCAGCGATTTTTTTTAATGAAGAATACTAGCATAAGCCCCTGATCTTCCATTTGCTTTTGTTGTAGTTTAAATTTTCATCAGCCAGAAAGAAGAAAAACATATTTTTTTTCACCTAAGTATCAGACAGTTTCCCTTAAAATATGGAGAGTGTGATGTGATGTAAGTATGAGAGGAACCTAAAAAAACCTTTTGGCTCCTAACATTAATAACAACTTTTAAATCTTATTCTCCAAGTGGCGTTTCCAAAGCAACAATAGAAATAATGCTATTTGGTTGAGTGCTGTAGTACCTACTCTCAACTAGGAGCATCTGGGGGCAGATTTGGCTCAAGAATAGAACTGAAAGTAGGATAATACCTTGCAGGGTTTTGCTGCTTTAATATTATTATATAATAAGGGAGTAATAAAGCATGTTTTGTTTAGACGTGATTATTACCATTATACAGTGCTACAGTATTTTATTCCGGCTGTTCATTTTATAATATACTGTACATACTCGAACACTGAGCCACTGATTGAGCCACCTGTGCTGAAGCAGGGATAGCCTTAAAACCTGACCTGTTTGTTTCCCATGAGGACTGGAGTTCGCCACCCCTACATGAATGCATCTTTATTTTAACACCGACTTTCATTGATGCACAGAATGGTGATATTACCGATGTTACCATACAAATATTTGAAATAGTTTGTTAATCTCCTTCCAGTTCCCAATTGAATGCTGTGAAATTGCAAAGACTTTACTTACCGTAGACCACACACAAAAAAAAGAAGTTAGTTCTGGAAAAGAACCGTCTTTTTCTCCTTGTAAAATGTATCTCCTCTAGAACAAGCCTACTGTACGTCACAACCGCACCGGAGACAATCAACACACACGGCGACACGTGCAAATGATTTTAGAACAATAAAAAGGAAAAGTAAGGCTGAACGGATCCACAAACAAACGCACTTAATAAGACGCACAGATACTGCACGGCAGTTTTCCACTGTCAAGTTATTAAATATGTTATTAGTCACATATGCAGCAGCGTGATGTTTTATGTCTTGTTTGCACGAGACGCCCTAGCTCAAGGTTTGTTCGAATGACTTTAAATGGAAAACTTGGAGTCTGTCTCTGAACCTGGCTTCATCTCCACATGATTCTCAAAACTGCTTCCGATCAACTGGAAAGCATGCGCACAGAGCCTGGGCTCTACATCAAAAACTCATTACTCTCCAAGCATATGATTTAAGATGATAGGCTTTGCTCAGACCTACCCAGACCTCCTGGCAGTGCCTTCACAAGGTTCTTCAGCTGTGCAATTTCAAGAGCTTCCCAAAGTCTATCATCGGTGCATTTGCGTTCTGGATCCAAATTTAATCTGTACAAGAAGCAGAAGCCCCGACAATGGTTTAATTGTTTTGGTTTGGTTGTGTTAAACGCCCTAGTTAATGACGTAAAAATAATAAAAAAAAGCATTCCTGTAAGATTACTCAAAGGCAGATGTTCAGGTACGTGGACATTTTTGAGACCACGTTGTTTAGGGTTAGAACCACATAAGGAATATCTCCGACAATGCAGTTAGTATTGTGAATGATGCATTCATGGTTAGGATGCACTCTGAACTTACAGCTGGAGTTCTATATTACAAAAAAAAAACGCTGTGTTTAAAAAATTATCTAAAGCAGCTTTCCCATAATTTCAGGGTTTTCTGATCTGTGAATATTAGTTTCAAATCTGATTACTTTATTTCATCAGAAAGCAATGACTAAAAAAAAATATATATATATATATATATATATATATATATATATATATATATATATATATATATATATATATATATATATATATATATATATTGATGAGAAAATAATTTATGAGCTACATAATATGTGTGAGTCCATTATGTTCAGTTTATGGGTTAGTGAGATACATGTTCAGTTTATGGGTTAGTGAGATACATGTTCAGTTTATGGGTTAGTGAGATACATGTTCAGTTTATGGGTTAGTGAGATACATGTTCAGTTTATGGGTTAGTGAGATACATGTTCAGTTTATGGGTTAGTGAGATACATGTTCAGTTTATGGGTTAGTGAGATACATGTTCATTTATGGGTTAGTGAGATACATGTTCAGTTTATGGGTTAGTGAGATACATGTTCAGTTTATGGGTTAGTGAGATACATGTTCAGTTTATGGGTTAGTGAGATACATGTTCAGTTTATGGGTTAGTGAGATACATGGGTTTTACCAGTAGCCTGTGCAGCTGACAATCATGGAAAACAACTAGTCTTAAAATCTATTTTGTGGAAGCCTTATTAAGGGTTTGTAAATGTAGGAACCTGTTTCATAAGGGATGAGTATGTCTAAAGATGGGTGTATTTGGAAACAATGAAAAGAAAAACTCTTCTTTTCTTCCATCTTATCTTTCCTATCCACTTTGTACTCACAGATTAGTAGATCAATAATTAGCCATGAAGGGAAAAATATGTAAACAACCAATAGATCATGAAATACTTAATTTGAATATTGATTATATATCTCAGATGTGAACATTGATATTGGATCAATAATCCTTGCACAAGTTGTATCGTCTTCAATGTGACTTTCCTTTTGTAAAGTAAAAAATGTGTACTGTATGTCTCAAAAATTGCAATAAAAAAGATTGAAACAGAAAAATCGCGAATAGGTTCCAATTGGGGGATGGGGAGGTTTCAAATATTCTCTTTTACGAATTTGTGATTATTATTCGCTTATTTTTGCCTTTTCGAGCATTCACGTAAAATAAAAAGCTAGTAGCATTTTCCAAACTGTAATGGATTTGTGAATATTCGAAAACGCGTCAAATGCCATTTTCGAGGTGAATGAGAATCACTAACTATGTCCCGAAGCAGGGAATGTTGGGAAGGAATCAAGTAACAGAACTGAGGGCCTTACTGAAACAAACCGTATGTGGGGAGATGATCTTATTAGGTCCTTTGTCATCAGAGACGCCTGTAATGCAGGGATGGCCAACTCCAGTCCTCAAGGGTCAGCAACAGGTCATGGTTTATGGATATCTCTTCTTCAGCACAGGTGGCTCAATCAGTCCCTGCTTCAGTACAGGTGGCTCAATCGGTGTCTCAGTCTTTGAAGTGGGATATCCTGAAAACCTGACCTGTTGGTGGCCCTTGAGGACTGGATTTGGCCGCCCCTGCTGTAACGCATTGCTTCACATTCATTTTCAATACATTTAGGCCCCATCAGCACGTAAGAACAACATCAGCAAAGTGATATGTAGGATTCACAGTGCTCTAATAAAGGGAACCGCACCCTAATCCCGCCTCAGATGCACCTGACTGAATGGAAGGGAACGCGGGATTGTGGGGAGATACCCAACACCTGAATTTGGTGAATTTCCCTCATACAAGTGAAACATTCTCTTGGATTCCTTTAGAAAAAAATTGGTCAATTGGGAAAGATGATATTAATCTTAGCAGCATAGTAAGAGCTAACATTGAACACAAGGAATGTAAGGGAGTATATATTATTCTGTTGTCTCTTGGGCAATAATGAGAATAACTGTTTCTGTGCGTCCTTCTGCATTCTGCACACATTTGCTTTCACACACGTTAACCAGTTATAACTGGAAATTATTCCAAATAAAACAGAACAGGGTTCAAGCATTGATCACTTGCATTTTTTTTTTTTACTTTTTAAATATGTTAATTGATTTTGCTAAATGCTTTGAGTGTATTATGCTATGTATTATACTGCAAAAGATTAATTAACAAAGTATTTCACTCCAAGAAACTCATCTTAAAATTAATGTCAAAAATAATCCAACAGACCTCGTCCTATTACCCTTTGCTCATATTTATGTACTTAACAATCCTTAATCGAGGACAGCGTAAATATATAATTTGATCTTTAGGCTGGATGTCAATCACCTTCTATACAGTACATCGCCTAATAGTGCATGAATCCAGCATGTACACGATGTTAGTGTAAGGATATTGTTTGATATTATAAGCCCCCAACCCACCAACCTCTAAATATTCCCCCGCCCCAATTTCCGCAGTGGTCAGCCTTCCGCTCATAGCCAATGGGAAGTCATGATACCCTTCCACCATATTGATTCATAGAGAATAAAACCCATTTAGGGGATTCGTGCTTCAACTTTCATCAACATACAGATGCAGCTCTGGTTTATTTACCATGGTCTTCAAACTACAGCCAAAAAGTACGTTCAAAATAGATAAGCAGAGAACTGAAAGGTCAATCCAGGGATTTGGAGGCAGCGGTGTAAAGGTACATACCGAATGGAACCACTGAATAATACGGGATCTTGTAGAATAATGGAAAGTCTGGAGCGAAGAGTGTGCAGAGGAAGCTTGGAGATGTCAATACCGTCAATTACAATTTTCCCTGTGTAAGCAAAATATAATGCAAGAGAGAAACAAGCAGTGTTCGTAATTACTTCCAGCATGTACAGGGCCCGTATATAATAAGCAGTCTTCTGACATAACATCGCTCCTGGCACAGTAAGACACCTTACAGCTCATTGCATGTAATAGACTGTAGGGTGTCGTTCCGTGCTGGAAGCGGTCTCATAGTTATAAAGAATGTAACTACTGTACTAGGTGTTCTGTGTCCTAAACAAAACTTGATGAAACAATGTCGTGCATCTAATGCTGCTAAAGAAAAATACATAATACTGCATGAGGTCGGTCAAGACGCTCTTTTCAAGCCTGAATGAGATACTATTGCATGATTGTTACATGTAAGTAAATAACACAAATCTGATTACACACAGTAGGAGGAGCCGAGGATTTGGAGAATGACTCCCTGTATTTGCTTTATAATTGATATGATTTTATTGTTATTCAATTTATGATGAACCAAAATGTAGAAAGTGAAGCAAATCAGTTACAGACACAAGAGAAAGGCAATTTGAAATGATCTGAAGGGTATTGTATTGATACAACGAAGGATGGGGGAAAATCGCTGTGAATATGGATAAAGATTTCTAACCTTCCCGGCTGCACAGAGGATAGTATAAAGGATAGTATAAAGATTTTCATTGCCACAGTCACATGCAATTCTGGTTTTGGTGTGTTTAGCTTACTACCAGATTTACATACCTATAAGGATTTTATATATTGTATATATTTTTTTCTAGAGGTTTACTGTACATCTGCTGAATGAGCAGGAAAACTTACAATCCCATTTTGAATAGCACACAATGAATATCTGTTCACATGTCTAATAGTTTTATCAACGAATACATTGTTCTTCCGACATTACTGTTGGAAGTACTATAATTCATCCAGTAGCCCAAGCACGCTGCCTAGGGGTCACACTCGATTCCTCCCTCAAAATCTCTTCTCACATTCAAAAGGTAGCAAAAAAACTGTCGCTTTGTCCTCCGCAATATTACCAAGATACGCCCTTTCCTCTGTTGCTCGGCTGCTAAAACTCTGACTCAGGCTCTCACTCTCTCCCGTCTCGATTACTGTAACCTCCTGCTGTCCGGCCTTCCTGCCTCTCACCTGTCTCCCCTTCAATGTATCCTAAACGCTGCTGCCAGAATCACTCTACTATTTCTGAAATCTGTCTCAGCGCCTCCCCTGCTGAAATCCCTCTCCTGGCTTCCAATCAAATCCCGCATCTCGCACTCAATTCTCCTCCTCACTTTTAAAGCTTTACACTCCTTACATCTCAGGAGTGCAGCTCCTCCTTATATTTCAGCCCTAATTTCTCACTATACACCATGCTGACTCTTGCATTCTGCTCAAGGATGTCTTCTCTCTACCCCCTTTTGTATCTAAAGCCCTCTCCCGGCTCAAACCTTTCTCACTGACCGCCCCACACCTCTGGAATGTCCTTCCCCTCAATATCCGACTAGCACCCTCTCTATCCGCATTTAAGACCCACCTCAAAACACAACTGCTTAAGGAAGCATATGAGTAGCTCTGTGCCTGATACTATACACCTCATACATAAACCTTGGCCCCTAGCAGACGCACTTACCAGAACTCCCTCCTACTGCCTCTGTATGTTCTTCCTACCAACTAATTAGACTGTAAGCTCTTCGGAGAAGGGACTCCTTTTCCTAAATGTTACTTTAATGTCTGAAGCGCTTCTTCCCATTATGTGTTATTTGTATTATTTGCTATTTATATGATTGTCACATGTATTACTGCTGTGAAGCGCTATGTACATTAATGGCGCTATATAAATAAAGACATACATACATACAATACAAACATGCTAAACATACATGGTTAATTCATATTTTATAAGTTACTGCAATATAAAACATGTCGTCCTTTCTACAGAAATAAAGAATATCCAACCTCAGATACCCTTTTTACTTCCACATTATTTGTAGGCTGTAATCATAATTATTATGACATTTCCGTGAGCGGAAACAGGATGACTTCCAGCGTAGAAATGTTGCACAACTAGAATCAGATCAATGATTACGTTCTGCTTCACCGTTATTGCGTTTGTCTTTTACGCTATAAAAACTGCAGTAACACAGATGTAATAGTGCATTGTATCACACCAATATGCGTGTGCAGTCGCTGTGGTATTCTTTTACATCATTTCCTAAATTCCCAGTTATAAGAAAAGGAAACGTAATCACATTAACCAACCATCAAATATATCCACCATTCTGAAAAAAGCTAGCGACAGCGACGATTTGCCACTCCCGGTCCGACCACAGATCCCGACCTGCGTAACGGAAAACAGAACGTGAATAAAACACCCGTTAAGCAAATCAATTGTAGTGTTCCACAGATAGGGGGCAGGGTGGGAAAAGGGTGCAGATACATTCTCCTTCAGTGGTTATTGGCTATGAGTGATACAATGTACTGTACCTTCTGCCCTGGCTTAATGTAAGCCTTGACATGTTTAAGAACGGGTTTCAGGTTATTCTCATATCTGACACACAAATCGTGAATTTTTATTTCTCCTTCCTTTGGCCAGTCCTCGGGGACCTGCGATGGATCTGAAATAATTGCGAATGCAGGCGAAAAGTATGGGTGAAAATAATCATATTAAAGACATGGAATTACTGTATGCCACGGGTGACCCAGTCTCATTTCTTACGGACAAATTAATTTAGTTCAGATTTTAGCTACATTTCTTCTTTTAATTTTACCAGAGAAAAATGAAAACTCTTTGTTTGAAGAAGTGGATGGCAATCTTATGCTGATGCTTTTATCCCCCAAATCACAAAATAAATATATGAATATATATTAAAGTATGAAAAAATAGAACTCTGCGCAGGTCACCGGCTCACTATAGAGGAACAGACTTTAATGCGTTATACACACGGTTCAGCAGTAATCCTCATCCTCAGAATCCCTCAGACAGACCATGTTTTACTGTATATAGTGAAACAATACTTTCCGTGTTTATAAACTAACTGCAACTTGTACCCTCTCCTAAGATTTGGGATAGATGGAGTCTCCTGAGAAAAGAGTTGAACCCCGCTGTTCTACAGGGAACCTTAAAGCATTAATCCCCCTGCCCTACGTCATCCTTTTTAAAACTTTATTTATTGTTTTCGGGTCATAATTTGGACAGGAGTATCTTTTAGAGCTGAACTGTGCTATTCTCCGCTCTAGGGGATCCCCTGAAATGTACCTCTGTATGTACCCTCTGAAATGTACCTCTGTATGTGCTGCTTATATTTTTCCTCCCGAAATGGCCAGCCGGTCATGCTCACCACTGTGGGCCAACAGGAAGCTGCTCAGTGAATAAAGACACTGACTGGCACTGAGTGTGAAGCAGGGGAGCCTGGTTCAATTCCCGTTGTCGGCTCCTTGTGCCCTTGGGCAAGTCACTTTATCTCCCTGTGCCTCAGGCACCAAAAACATAGATTGTAAGCTCCACAGGGCAGGGACCTTTGCCTGCAAAATGTCTCTGTAAAGCGCTGCGTACAACTAGCAGCACTATACAAGAACATGCTATTATTATTATATGACATTGACGCTTCCTATTGGAGGACTCTGGCAGCCATCTTCATTTTTCTGTTTGTTTCACCTGCTAACGCAAAAGGTACATTTCTTGGGAACCAGCGCTGAACATAGGGGAGTTCAGCTTCGGGGGACTCCCCACTGAGATTATGATAATCAATCTGAAACCCTTCAGTGTACATCTGATTAGCCCCAAAAGCGGATGCCTGTTGGGGCTTCCCAAGAGCTGCTCCCCTCTGCACAGGACCAGCGTGTTAAGGGTCAACATTTGTTTGTACTTTGTGGAACGTCAACCCCACCCACTGGAATATTAATGAGCTAAGAGGACAAAGTATTTTGTATTCGCAGCTGCATTAATTCTGAACGCCTTCAGTGTACATCTACGTCGCCCCAAATGCGGACAGCCGAAGGGCAGCTAAAGGGTGTGAGCCGTTTGCTGCCGTTCGCTGATGTTTGGTGATGTTAAAGTGTTTCGATTTCAATCTGAAACTCACCAGCCCCTTTATCCCTTGTACCCAATTTTCCAACTCTGTCTGTCTCTGAAATGTCTGTGAATTGACTGAATAACCCTGTTCTTTTAATGTAACCATGTATTGTTAGTACTCTATGCCCAGAACATACTTGAAAACGTGAGGTAACTCAATTAATTACTTCCTGGTAACACATTTTAGAAATAAAAAAAATAAAATAAGATAAAAATAAGAGCCACAATTTGGGAGGGGAGCAGCTGTCTTAGGGAACTGAGGAAATGTTTAGACGATTGTGTAAGGAAGAAAAAAATGAATATTTTACCAATAGTTCCTTCATAAGTCTCAGATTCGATGTTCATGAAGCTGTTCACCTTCTTCACTGCGCCTATTTGGACTTCCAAGTCTGCTAAGTTTCTTACTACCCAGTTCAGATAATTTGTTACCTAAATTCCAAGGAGAAAATGAGTGAGATACGGGTATTAATGCCCTGGATGTGACGTGACTTGCAAATACCTGAAGAAGAACTGTTACTTTTTATAAAGTGCCAGCCTTATATGCAGTTGCAGTACATAAAAGGCAAGTTGACAATTTAAATGATGCTGACAAAATATACAGTACAGATAACAAATAGAGCCCAAAAGAGGGAGCTTGCTCTAAAGAGCTTATAATAATCCATCTGTGATTTGATAAAGTGCCTCAGAAATGCCGGAGGTTTTGTTTATAAAATCTTGAGAAAATAAATTCAGAACAGAAATCTGGATCTGATCTATCGGTCCAATTTGTTTTTTTGTAAAAACAGTCATATCTGTGCTATAGTTATATTAGAATTATTAAATAATGCTAACTGTCGCCAATTATATAGTTGTGTGAAAAGATACTGTTCTTTTTTTTTAATGCTTTCGTCCCTCTCCTAGATTTTGCCCATTTGTGTAGATAAGACTATTTTATCATAAAACAGCTGCGGTACTCAATGCCAATTAATACTGTATGTCAATGATGCATAGGGTAAGTGCTATACAGTACGTACCGTCAATGCATAGGTGAGGCCCAATCCTACGAGCCCAGAAGTAAGTCCGTTAATAATGGAAGCTACGGCTGCCGTGAGAACAATACAAGCTCCCAAGTAATCCTAAATAACACAAGATGGTGTAGTGGCCCGCATTATATTTAAAACACACCATTATTTTGTAGCTTTATTGCACAAACATATAGTATACTATATCTGTTATAATATTTATATACATTTGCAAATCTGCTTTACTCAAACATTTCACCAATATGACTGGAAACTTCATGCAAGCGAAACAGGACAGGTTCTCACATCTCTACGGGTGACTGGGCTGGGCCACTGCTTATTTATCTCAAATTGGTTTATTATGATCATTCCTTGCATCATTTCTAATAATACAGGTGTACAGGAAATGTGTACAGTTATTCTCCACATGAAAATTAGCCATCCGAGTGCTCTACACTAAGGAAGCATGAGAGACCCTGATATGAGAGAGAAAGAGAGGAGGGAGAGAGAGAGATAGACGGGGACGGGGAGAGGGAGAGGAGGGAGAGAGAGAGAGAGAGAAAGAGGGGGAGAGAGGGAGAGAGAGAGAAGGAGAGAGGGAGAGATACAATTTATAGAATTGTAGAAGTCCATTGCACTGTCCAGAAGTGAAGGAACAGCAGTACTAACATATCACTTTTAGTGGCAGGCAAAAGAATGATAGGGGAAGTTAAGAGAACTAGAGCTGTGTTGCATCAAGAAGACAGACGGTAGATTAACAAATAAACACAAACCTAAAATAAACAAAAGTAGAAGACACTTAGAGAAAACTTTCTGGGACTGTATCAATTCAGTGTAGCTATTGATCTACGGGAGGGGTTCTCAACTCGTCCTCAAGCCCCGCCTCCCAACAGGTCAGGTTCTCAGGATATCCCGGCGTCAGCACAGGTGGCTCCGTCTTTGACTGAGCCACTGATTGAGCCACTTATCCTGAAAACCTGACCTGTTGGGAGGGGGTTGGGGCTTGAGGACTTTATGATGAAGTTTTATTTACTTGATACGGTATTTATTTTGGATTTACTTTGAGAAGTGTTCCAGTTTAAAGAAGCAAACATCCGTGTTCTCTGGCCTGTGACCTTTTCTAAATGAGCACGGTGTTAGGCTTTTTGTTTTACAAATATTTGGTCACCAAACAAAGCCGTGAGTGTGTTCTGTAAAACACCGCAGGCTTCCACTGCAAGCGGAAAAACACAAAGTAACAGTGTTACAATGTCCAATGAAAACAAAAGGCTGGTACAAAGCCTGGACACAGCACCCCCAAACAATACAAACTGCCCGGGAATATCTACATTTATAGGGAAATTCATTTTTATAGATCTTACTGGGACAAGATACATGAGATATCAACATTATTAATTGCAGCCAAAGGATGTAACACAAATAATACTCCATGTTTTATGTACGGTAACATTCATTTGTGATGTAATGAGAAGGGCAAGGTCGTGCTTTACCCTCCAATACCCTGCCCGCTACACTGCCCACTACCCTGCCCACTACCATGCCCATTACCCTGCCCACTACCCTGCCCACTACCATGCCCATTACCCTGCCCACTACCCTGCCCACTACCATGCCCACTACCCTGCCCACTACCATGCCCATTACCATGCCCACTACCCTGCCCACTACCATGCCCATTACCATGCCCACTACCCTGCCCACTACCATGCCCATTACCCTGCCCACTACCCTGCCCACTACCATGCCCCTTACCCTGCCCACTACCCTGCCCACTACCCTGTCGCTTATACTGCGCACTACACTGCCCACTACACTGCGCACTACACTGCCCATTACATTGCCCACTACCCTGCCGCTTACACTGCGCACTACACTGCCCATTGCCCTGCCCATTACATTGCCCACTACCCTGCCCACTACCCTGCCGCTTACACTGCACACTACACTGCCCACTACCCTACACTGCCCACTACACTGCCCACTACCCTGCCCACTACCCTGCCGCTTACACTACCCACTACTCTGCCGCTTAGAGTGCCAACTACCATGCCGCTTACACTGCCCATTAACACTGCCCATTAACACTGCCCATTAACACTGCCGACAACCCTGCCGCTTACACTGCCTCTTACACTGCCCATTACACTGCCTCTTACACTGCCTCTTACACTGCCCTTAACACTGCCCATTATTACACTGCCCATTACACTGCCCATTATTACACTGCCCATTACACTGCCCATTACACTGCCCTTAACACTGCCCATTATTACACTGCCTCTTACACTGCCTCTTACACTGCCCTTAACACTGCCCATTATTACACTGCCCATTACACTGCCCATTACACTGCCCATTACACTGCCCATTAGGTAATGCTTACCCTGCCCATTACACTGCCCATTACACTGCCCATTACACTGCATTTCCAAACTTTTGTCTTCATTACGGCCCATAAAATTATTTTGTTATAGCTTGAATTTCCATGTTTTCTCTTCACATCATATTACAAATAAGAACAGGGAACTTCTGCTGTTACTTGGTGTAGCACATTTATTAATTAAATATTATTAATGTAAAAGCTGCGATTTAATGTAGAAAGCTATGGACAAAAAGAATAGAAAAAGAAAGCTCGTGCCATCGGGGAATATGTATATACTGCATAAACAAGCAAAGGGCATATCCTGGAAATGAACTCTGACCTCCATGTCCGCTCAACCACCAAAATACCGTAACGCGTATCATGGCTTCTCTTGCCAAAGCTTTGTACCTCTGATGAACTTTGTACATCGGACAAAGCAGCGAGAGAAGCCGCGAAACGCGTTACGGTTTTGGCGGTTGAGTGGACTTGGAGGTCTGAGGTCATTTCCACGATATGCTCTTTGTTTATTTATGCAGTAAATACATATTTCCCGATGGCACGCGCTTTCTTTTTCAGGCTGGCCACTCTGCTGGCGCGGTCAGCCTCGTCATCCCCTAGAAAACAAGCGTTTTCGCCATGACGTACAGTACAGCACCAGCTACATCATAGGGACACCCTAAAGGTTAAACACTTTTCAGGCATTATAATACCCATAGGGGATTCTCTCCTGTTTTCAGCCATTTACTGTTTGTTTCCACAGCTCCTAAATCACAGTAAGATGTAAACCTGTACTTACCGTTCTGACCTCCAGCCATCTGTTGGCAGCCGATAGAAACAAATAAGCCATGTTGTTAGTGTCGGTCAGCTCCAGCATGCGCTGCTTAAATCTGGCTTCATGCCTGCAGATGAGAAAGTGTGTTCCTATAACCTGCGCTGTCACTGACAGTGTACACAGCACTGATAAAGAAGCTCCCCAAACAGCTTGCATGCTAATTTTAATACCCGAAGTTCAGGAAAACAAAGTCATTTACCCACAGGGACTCACTGTGCTTGAAGCCTGGTTCTTCCAGCTCAAAGATAATGCCATTTATTACCACCTGGGATGGCGAAAATCTTTGCGCACGCTCTCAAATTTGTCAAATTTTGGCCATTCATAGCTGGTGATAAATGTGGGCTATAAAAGAGTGAATTTAGCTAGAGATCACCAACTGTGACTATCTTACTTAGAGAACCGCCAAATATTAAATTTCAGAAATGTTTCGCCCAAACTGTTGGTGAATATTGGCAAAATATACTGGCACATTTTGGCACATTTTGTGAGTTTTTGCTTAAATAGAGAAATGTTCATTTTTCAAAGTTCAAATCAACAAATAGCCCTCGATCGAGCCACTTATTGAGCCACCTGTGCTGAAGCAGGGACTGATTGAGTCACCTGTGCTGAACCAGGGATATCCTAAAAACCTGACCTGTTGGTGGCCCTTGAGGATTGGAGCTGGCCACCCCTGGTGTAAATGAACCAGCTATTACTTTTGCCAGTCTAAAAGAAGAACCATGTGCCTGGCAGACAATGACTCATTACATTACATTCAATCACACACTACATTACTACTTTACAGCATATGGCTTCTTAAATAAGCATTTAAAATATATCTATATCTTTCATGTTCCAACAATCTATTATTTAAACATAAACAGAGTTCAAGGATAAAAGTGTTCTCTTTGTATGAAAAGGCTCTGCTAATTGCAACGAAAGTCAGAGAACCAGTGTGATAGACACGGACGGAACGTTCTTTTCATGGATTCCCATATTAAAGATATGCTTCTTTTTGCCAAGTGGAAAATCTGACACACGTAGCCTGCGTTTCTTCACACACAACTAGCTCATCCTCTATTAGTAGCCATCTGATGAACACAAAGTCATAGCTATTATAATCCATTTAACTGCTGTGGCAAAATAATTAAAGAAGCTTGCGAGAAACTGCATAGAGACACATACAATTTAACCTGTCGAGTAAGACACTTTTCTGAAGACGTCATTACAATGTTTACCTACCTGTGAATTCTACGAACTATATAAAAAGCACCCACACAAATCCTTTATTCACACCCTATCTACTCCTTCCTGCTGCTGGGGATCTCCCCTAAGCCTGAACCCAGACATACACACCTGCTTTCACCCACGCCTCCCTGCCTCCCACTCTCACCCACGCCTCCCTGCTTCCCGCTCTCACCCACGCCTCCCTGCTCTCACCCACGCCTCCCTGCCATCGCTTCCCCTGCAAATGGTGTTAACCTTCTGATCTAATACTCACTAACCTTAAAACTCACCCCACAAGTTAAGCATCCCAATATCCTGCACTCATGGCTATTGTCCCACACTCAGCCACTCCTAAAACCCATTGTGGCCAAGCACTGCCATCTACAGCACTTATTCCCTCACCTGCTGTCTCTGTAAGTCTCCCATCAAACATCTTAGATTGTAAGCTCTTCGGGGCAGGGATTTCCTTTCCTATTGTGTGATTTTGCTGCACTTATTGTATTATTATAATTCCCTGTACTGTATTCTTTGTGAAGCGCTGAGAACACTTTTGGCGCTATATAAAGACATACAATACAATATAAAATACTAAGACTTACATACAAGGTCAGTTTTTTATATGAAGATTTCTGATACATTTGTAAAAAAAAAAAAAAAAAGTGGATTTAATTGGGAAATAATCTATTTTCTTGATAACTTGGTTCAAGCAGTGAGACTGTCTTCAGGGAACACAGAGTGTGAAAGAACATTTTTGCTGTAATCCTATCCCCCCAATAAGTTGCCAAAGCATACAGTATAAATGAATATTGTCCTTGCTAGTCTCCAAATAGGGGCATGAAGCTAACTTCACGTGAAGCCTAACCGCGGGTCTTCACAGCCCGGTAATGTCCTGCTAAGTCATCGCTTCTCCGATTCAATGGGTGTTAGTGATAATGAAACACGAATGATATGTCAGTCAAACAGCAGGTATCCACTAAAGACTGTCAAGGTTCATACAAGGACTTAACGTCACATTAGTAAGGGCAGGGGGGTTCAACTCCAGTCCTCTAGCCCACCCCAACAGGTCAGGCTTTCAGGATATCCCAGCTTCAGCACAGGTGGCTCAATCAGAAGCTCAGTCGAAGACAGGGTTTTCATTTCCTATTGTCTGATTGCACTTGTTGTAATATAATTCCTTATACTGTATGGTCTCTCTAGTAAAGCGCCACGTACAGCTGTAGGCGCTATATATGTAAAAATATACCTACATAGTCAATAGTTGACTTGAATCCAAGTTTTCCGCGGATCACACTGCTTCGGACTATAAGGAATAAGGGGCCTATGCAGAGAGCAGCAGTAAGGGGAATAGCGGCATTTTTTGGAGAAAAATGCCTGTAGAAAGGCAGGTACTGGCGAGTTTTAAAAAAAGCGCAATTTTTTATTTTTTTTGCAAATTTCGCCGCGGGGCTGGAGAGAACCTAAATCTCTCCAGTGTTGAAAACTGCCGTATTCAGAGAGGCGCGATCGCCATCTAGCGGCTGTTCGCGCCAAAAAAATGGCGCGATTTTCAAAATTTTGCTTCTCCAAAAAAATTTGGCAAGAAGCTGGAGCTCGGCGGCCGGTGGGGGAGGAAAAAAAAAAAACGCGATTTTTTTCCCACAAGTTTCAACAGCGCGCATATCGCCGGTTGAAACTCTCCATATGCAGACAGGATTCTAAATGCAGTTTTCGGACCTTTCTGCATATGGAGAAAAAAACTCTCCATTAAAGCTACTTTTTATTCCCCTCTCCAATTTTAAATAGCGCTGCTCTCTGCATGAGGCCCTAAGTCCCTATACTGGTTCATTCCTTCATAACACTGCAATGATGCCGATCAGTCATTTTTCCACATTAAGCAGAAAGGATTGAATATGAAAATGCCACCTCAGCTAAAAAGCTATTAATAGTTGCAGTTCTTGACCAGAGTTGTACATATTATTAATCATACTGTGATCCTGGATCTTTGGGGAATAGAATATATGAAAATTGTCCTCCTTCCAGCCTCAAATTCCTGCTCGGAAAAATGCCACACACACATTTGTTACCATGTTGGAATGATCTGTGTTATAGCAAACAGGACCGCAAACAGGACGGGGCTCGGAGGATAGCTTCCCCCCACACAGGGGCAGATCCGCAAAGCTCCGTTAGGGGCAGATCTGTGCAAATACCCCAACGGCAGCCCAGTGCTACTCCTTAAATAACGTCTGGTTATTTTGTTTCCAGCCGTTAGTGATAATGATACGCACAAGAGGCGCGTCCACTAACATTCATGTTAACGCAGAGATTTAACATGATATTAGTTCGGTCATATTTAAAAGTGGCTTTAGCTCCCTCGGTATAGTGCTTAAGACTAATAAAATAGCGCTACCTCTCCTGCTAAATCCCTATTACCAGTGCCTGGGCAGAGCTAACGCCACCTACAGGTAAGACTGGCATAACGCGATTCATGCTACGCTAACACAAGGTGCTACGGTCACATGGCGCTACGCTAGGGTGAGGTTTCAGGAGTCCAAAATTAAAGGGAAGCGCAAGGGTGACCAGACGTCCCGGATTAGCCAGGACAGTCCTGGTTTTTAGCCGTTTGTCCCGGGTCCCGACTTTTCAGGCCACGGTCCAGGTTTTTCTCCGCGTTGGCCGCACATGTCCATGCACAGTCAGTAAGAGAAAAACCAGGACAGTGGCCTGTAAAGTAATTCGCGCATGCGCAGTCGACACTCATGAAAGCGCAACATTTGACCCGGTTTCTAACGGAACAAACATGGTCACCCTGCATTAAACCTATTCTAATGAGAAAAGGAAAGGCCGTTCTTTATACATCTAATTAGCTTTGTGGATACCGTTACACTCGGGGAAAACACAAGATGTTTTTTGCCCTGATTGCCAATCTGTCCCATGTATTTAGCAGGGATTCCTAGGTGGGGATTGTCGCTACAGGGTCACAATTTCCCCCTCTCTGGGAGCTGTTCCACCAGAGTTTATACCGTCACGTTACCTAAAACAGGAATGGACGTGATTCCCCCGGATGTATATCCACAAAGCCAACAATATGCAGAAAGAACGACTAACATACATCTTATTGGAATAGGCTTAATGTCACCTTATTGTAGCCCTAATGCTTTATCTTCCAATAATGTAACGTTAAGGATATCTTAGTGTTACGCCGGCCCAGACCCTTAAATAAAGAGGTCAGGGAAATACCCCTATGTTAGTTAACTCCTGCCTAATTGGGGCATTACACCCACCCAGCAAGAAAGAGAGCTATGCTATGAGAGCCAAGGGCTATAAATATCCCCTCAAAACACACCTTCAGACAACACGTGGAGAGACACCTTGCGTAAAAAATGGGAACGCCTGAAACACCTGGGAAATATACTAATAGGGGTCATTTGCATATACTATTAGCATATCTCCCAGGTGTCTCCGTGGTGGCCATTGTTTCTAAGGTAGATTAATCGATTTTTTTAAATCAATCCACAAATATGCACAATTGTGAATAAAGGCCAAATTCTAAGATTAGAGAATAATTTGCCCATCCCTAGGGATTACAGGTATAATACACTTACTCAAACCTATTAAATGTTTCTGATGATTCCGATGCTCAAAATACACAAACAACGTAGTGTTTCTATATATACTGTATAATAATTACATTATTTAAGCCAACTACATCAGGAATTTTATTGCCTAATGCAATATCCTTTATAAAAATCCAGTTACATATAAAGGACACTGTATTTTGAGTGAATAATATAATTGGGAAAACACTGGCTCCTGGGAGCTTGTTAATGTTCCCACCCCAATGTTGTCCATTGTCCAAAGTTTGTAACCCTTTCTTCTCGGCTCTAGTTTGGAATATGGGTCCGATAGTAAGACATAATTAGGGTTACAGTTTAATTTATACAGCCCCAGTGTCAACATGTTCAAAATGAGTGGTGAGAGCTGGAGAATGTAACAGATTTCTTAACATTGATACATGCAGTTACTTAGATAAACATAGAGTGTAAGCTCACGCGAGCAGGGACTGTGTGTGTGCCAATCCCATGCGCAATGCTGCGTACCGCGCACTATACGGCAATTGTGAAGCACTTTGAGTCCCATTGGGAGAAAAGCGCTGCTTTTTAACTTGTTTATTAATGACCTTGAGGTTGGGATCGAGAGCAAAGTCTGCATCTTTGCTGATGATACTAAATTGTGTAAGGTAATAGAATCAGAGCAGGATGTAATTTCTCTTCAGAAGGACTTGGAGAGACTGGAAACGTGGGCAGGTAAATGGCAGATGAGGTTTAATACAGATAAATGTAAGGTTATGCATTTGGGATGCAAGAATAAAAAGGCGACTTACAAATTAAATGGAGATATATTGGGGGAATCCTTGATGGAGAAGGATTTAGGAGTGCTTGTAGACAGCAGGCTTAGCAATAGTGCCCAATGTCATGCAGTAGCTGCAAAGGCAAACAAGATCTTATCTTGCATCAAACGGGCAATGGATGGAAGGGAAGTAAACATAATTATGCCCCTTTACAAAGCATTAGTAAGACCACACCTTGAATATGGAGTACAATTTTGGGCACCAATCCTAAGAAAAGACATTATGGAACTAGAGAGAGTGCAGAGAAGAGCCACCAAATTAATAAAGGGGATGGACATTCTAACTTATGAGGAGAGGCTAGCTAAATTAGATTTATTTACATTAAAAAAGAGGCGTCTAAGAGGGGATATGATAACTATATACAAATATATTCAGGGACAATACAAGGAGCTTTCAAAAGAACTATTCATCCCACAGGCAGTACAAAGGACTCGGGCCATCCCTTAAGGTTGAAGGAAAGGAAATTTCACCAGCAACAAAGGAAAGGCTTCTTTACAGTAAGGGCAGTTAAAATGTGGAATTCATTACCCATGGAGACTGTGATGGCAGATACAATAGATTTGTTCAAAAAAAGGTTGGACATCTTTTTAGATGGGAAAGATATACAGGGATATACAAAAAAAGTATACATGGGAAGGATGTTGATCCAGGGATTAATCCGATTGCCAATTCTTGGAGTCAGGAAGGAATTAATTTTTCCCCTTAATGGGGTTTTTTTGTTTGCCTTCCTCTGGATCAATAAGTAAGTATAGATATAGAATAAAGTATCTGTTGTTTAAATTTAGCATAGGTTGAACTTGATGGACGTACGTCTTTTTTCAACCTCATCTACTATGTAACTATGTAACTATGTAACTATGTAATTATTATTTCATTATTATTACTTATAAAAACACATTCCCACTCCGGTAACTAGCTGTATTAGAGGTTAAGGAATCCCCTGAATGGGAAACCATTGACCTTCGAAGAGGAAAATAAGATGGCACATGGACTGGCTAATAATTGTTCATTCATTGTGCCAAGAACGCCAACATTTCAGCTGTGTAGAACAGCCTTTATCAGGTGAGGGCAACCAGCCGCTATGGACTACTGACCTTCTCCAGAGATGCAAAATGTGAATATCCTCGTGGGAGAGCAAGATTTCATTATATTATACCCAGCATGGATTGACTGAAATATTTCCATGTGCTGTACATCTCTACATCATATTACTGATCAACAGCTAGGGAAATCTATAACATACGAGGCACGTACTTGAATGCTCGAATGGTTGTGAGGCCTTCTGCCGTTTCTGAAAAGTGGCACAGCAGGGGGAGCTGGGTATTGTCATCGAGTTCCTGGAGGTCTCTGTGTTCAAAGGGAAATAAAACCAGGACAGAAAATGAGTGAACAGAACACACATACCGTGTATACAGAGGACACAGAGTGCAGGTGCAGGTGTGTGCAGGTGAGCGCAGAACACAGGTGTATCTGCACAGGTGCAGGTGTGTGTGCAGTTGAGTGCAGAACACAGGTGTGTGCAGGTGAGTGCAGAACACAGGTGTGTCTGCACAGGTGCAGGTATGTGTGCAGGTGAGTGCAGAACACAGGTGTGTGCAGGACACAGGTGTGTGTGCAGGTGAGTGCAGAACACAGGTGTGTCAGAGACACTTACAGCAAATGTTTGAAAAGATACTGGAATGCTTACAGAATAAAAGCATTGCTTAACCCTTGCAGAGCTATGCGTCACTGTCACCTCTGGCAGCGGACAGGTTAAACCACCCCAAAGATAGACAGGTGTGACAACTCCTCCCGATTTCTTGTTGACTCAGATGTTATGCTACACCAGGGGTGGCCAACTCCAGTCCTCAAGGGCCACTAACAGGTCAGGTTTTCAGGATATCCCGGCTTCAACCTAGGTGGCTCAGACATTGACGACAACATCTGTGCTGAAGCAGGGATATCCTGAAAACCTGACCTGTTACTGGACCTGGAGTACTGGAGTTGCCCACCCTTGTGCTACATTATCTAAAACATTTCCCGTATCACTTGTTAACGTTTAATAACATTCTATGTACAGCTCTGCGCACACTGTCAGCGCTGTATAAGAAACCAATATTATAGCGCATGAGGTTATTCCCATCTGCAGATCCTATTACTTTCCACAAGACTGAAGAGACCTCACAGCTTGCATTAAAATAATCAATATACACGGCCTTATCTTTATTCAAACATGTGCATGCGCCTCTGGTGCCGCAGATCCAACAACACCAGAGTGCCCGCAGATCCAACACCAGCAGAGTGCCCGCAGATCCAGCATCACCAGAGTGCCCGCAGATCCAGCAACACCAGAGTGCCCGCAGATCCAGCAACACCAGAGTGCCCGCAGATCCAGCATCACCAGCGTGCCCGCAGATCCAACACCACCAGAGTGCCCGCAGATCCAGCATCACCAGAGTGCCCGCAGATCCAGCATCACCAGAGTGCCCGCAGATCCAGCACCACCAGAGTGCCCGCAGATCCAGCATCACCAGAGTGCCCGCAGATCCAGCATCACCAGAGTGCCCGCAGATCCAGCACCACCAGAGTGCCCGCAGATCCAGCACCACCAGAGTGTCCCCAGATCCAGCACCACCAGTGTGCCCGCAGATCCAGCATCACCAGAGTGCCCGCAGATCCAGCACCACCAGAGTGCCCGCAGATCCAGCACCACCAGAGTGTCCACAGATCCAGCACCACCAGAGTGCCCGCAGATCCAGCATCACCAGAGTGCCCGCAGATCCAGCATCACCAGAGTGCCCGCAGATCCAGCACCACCAGAGTGCCCGCAGATCCAGCACCACCAGAGTGTCCACAGATCCATCATCACCAGAGTGCCCGCAGATCCAACAACACCAGAGTGCCCGCAGATCCAGCACCACCAGAGTGCCTGCAGATCCAGCATCACCAGAGTGCCCCAGATCCAGCACACCAGAGTGCCCGCAGATCCAGCAACACCAGCGTGCCCGCAGATCCAGCAACACCAGTGTGCCCACAGATCCAGCATCACCAGAGTGCCTGAAGATCCAGCAACACCAGAGTGCCCGCAGATCCAGCATCACCAGCGTGCCCCCAGATCCAGCACCACCAGAGTGCCCGCAGATCCAGCATCACCAGAGTGCCCCAGATCCAGCACACCAGAGTGCCCGCAGATCCAGCAACACCAGCGTGCCCGCAGATCCAGCAACACCAGTGTGCCCACAGATCCAGCAACACCAGAGTGCCCGCAGATCCAGCATCACCAGAGTGCCCGCAGATCCAGCATCACCAGAGTGCCCGCAGATCCAGCACCACCAGAGTGCCCGCAGATCCAGCATCACCAGAGTGCCCGCAGATCCAGCATCACCAGAGTGCCCGCAGATCCAGCACCACCAGAGTGCCCGCAGATCCAGCACCACCAGAGTGTCCACAGATCCAGCACCACCAGTGTGCCCGCAGATCCAGCATCACCAGAGTGCCCGCAGATCCAGCACCACCAGAGTGCCCGCAGATCCAGCACCACCAGAGTGTCCACAGATCCATCATCACCAGAGTGCCCGCAGATCCAACAACACCAGAGTGCCCGCAGATCCAGCACCACCAGAGTGCCTGCAGATCCAGCATCACCAGAGTGCCCCAGATCCAGCACACCAGAGTGCCCGTAGATCCAGCAACACCAGCGTGCCCGCAGATCCAGCAACACCAGTGTGCCCACAGATCCAGCATCACCAGAGTGCCCGCAGATCCAGCACCACCAGAGTGCCCGCAGATCCAGCACCACCAGAGTGCCCGCAGATCCAGCAACACCAGCGTGCCCGCAGATCCAGCAACACCAGTGTGCCCGCAGATCCAGCATCACCAGAGTGCCCGCAGATCCAGCATCACCAGCGTGCCCCCAGATCCAGCACCACCAGAGTGCCCGGAGATCCAGCATCACCAGAGTGCCCGGAGATCCAGCATCACCAGAGTGCCCGCAGATCCAGCAACACCAGAGTGCCCGCAGATCCATCACCACCAGACTGCCCGCAGATCCAGCATCACCAGCGTGCCCGCAGATCCAACACCACCAGAGTGCCCGCAGATCCAGCAACACCAGAGTGCCCGCAGATCCAGCATCACCAGCGTGCCCCCAGATCCAGCACCACCAGAGTGCCTGCAGATCCAGCATCACCAGAGTGCCCGCAGATCCAGCAACACCAGAGTGCCCGCAGATCCAGCATCACCAGCGTGCCCGCAGATCCAACACCACCAGAGTGCCCGCAGATCCAGCATCACCAGAGTGCCCGCAGATCCAGCATCACCAGAGTGCCCGCAGATCCAGCACCACCAGAGTGCCCGCAGATCCAGCATCACCAGAGTGCCCGCAGATCCAGCATCACCAGAGTGCCCGCAGATCCAGCACCACCAGAGTGCCCGCAGATCCAGCACCACCAGAGTGTCCACAGATCCAGCACCACCAGTGTGCCCGCAGATCCAGCATCACCAGAGTGCCCGCAGATCCAGCACCACCAGAGTGCCCGCAGATCCAGCACCACCAGAGTGTCCACAGATCCATCATCACCAGCGTGCCCGCAGATCCAACAACACCAGAGTGCCCGCAGATCCAGCACCACCAGAGTGCCTGCAGATCCAGCATCACCAGAGTGCCCCAGATCCAGCACACCAGAGTGCCCGCAGATCCAGCAACACCAGCGTGCCCGCAGATCCAGCAACACCAGTGTGCCCGCAGATCCAGCAACACCAGAGTGCCTGAAGATCCAGCAACACCAGAGTGCCCGCAGATCCAGCATCACCAGCGTGCCCCCAGATCCAGCACCACCAGAGTGCCTGCAGATCCAGCATCACCAGAGTGCCCGCAGATCCAGCACCACCAGAGTGCCCGCAGATCCAGCATCACCAGAGTGCCCCAGATCCAGCACACCAGAGTGCCCGCAGATCCAGCAACACCAGCGTGCCCGCAGATCCAGCAACACCAGTGTGCCCGCAGATCCAGCAACACCAGAGTGCCTGAAGATCCAGCAACACCAGAGTGCCCGCAGATCCAGCATCACCAGCGTGCCCCCAGATCCAGCACCACCAGAGTGCCTGCAGATCCAGCATCACCAGCGTGCCCGCAGATCCAGCACCACCAGAGTGCCCGCAGATCCAGCAACACCAGCGTGCCCGCAGATCCAGCAACACCAGTGTGCCCGCAGATCCAGCATCACCAGAGTGCCCGCAGATCCAGCATCACCAGCGTGCCCCCAGATCCAGCACCACCAGAGTGCCCGCAAATCCAGCAACACCAGAGTGCCCGCAGATCCAGCATCACCAGAGTGCCCGCAGATCCAGCAACACCAGAGTGCCCGCAGATCCAGCATCACCAGAGTGCCCGGAGATCCAGCATCACCAGAGTGCCCGCAGATCCAGCAACACCAGAGTGCCCGCAGATCCAGCACCACCAGACTGCCCGCAGATCCAGCAACACCTGCGAGCCCACAGATCCAGCACCACCAGTGTGCCCGCAGATCCAGCACCACCAGAGTGCCCGCAGATCCAACAACACCAGAGTGCCCGCAGATCCAGCAATACCAGAGTGCCCGCAGATCCAGCAACACCAGAGTGCCCGCAGATCCAGCACCACCAGAGTGCCCCCAGATCCAGCAACACCAGAGTGCCCGCAGATCCAACAACACCAGCGTGCCCGCAGATCCAGCATCACCAGAGTGCCCGCAGATCCAGCATCACCAGAGTGCCCGCAGATCCAGCATCACCAGAGTGCCCGCAGATCCAGCATCACCAGAGTGCCCACAGATCCAGCATCACCAGAGTGCCCGCAGATCCAGCAACACCAGAGTGCCCGCAGATCCAGCAACACCAGCGTGCCCGCAGATCCAGCACCACCAGAGTGCCCGCAGATCCAACAACACCAGAGTGCCCGCAGATCCAGCATCACCAGAGTGCCCCAGATCCAGCACACCAGAGTGCCCGCAGATCCAGCATCACCAGAGTGCCCACAGATCCAACAACACCAGAGTGCCCGCAGATCCAACAACACCAGCGTGCCTGCAGATCCAGCATCACTAGAGTGCCCCCAGATCCAGCACCACCAGAGTGCCCCCAGATCCAGCACCACCAGAGTGCCCGCAGATCCCGCACCACCAGCGTGCCCGCAGATCCAACAACACCAGCGTGCCTGCAGATCCAGCATCACCAGAGTGCCCACAGATCCAACAACACCAGAGTGCCCGCAGATCCAACAACACCAGCGTGCCTGCAGATCCAGCATCACTAGAGTGCCCCCAGATCCAGCACCACCAGAGTGCCCCCAGATCCAGCACCACCAGAGTGCCCGCAGATCCAGCACCACCAGCGTGCCCGCAGATCCAGCATCACCAGAGTGCCCGCAGATCCAGCAACACCAGAGTGCCCGCAGATCCAGCACCACCAGAGTGCCCGCAGATCCAGCAACACCAGAGTGCCCGCAGATCCAACACCACCAGAGTGCCCGCAGATCCAGCAACACCAGCGTTCCCGCAGATCCAGCAACACCAGCGTTCCCGCAGATCCAGCAACACCAGAGTGCCCGCAGATCCAGCATCACCAGAGTGCCCGCAGATCCAGCATCACCAGCGTGCCCGCAGATCCAGCATCACCAGCGTGCCCCCAGATCCAGCATCACCAGAGTGCCCGCAGATCCAGCACCACCAGAGTGCCCGCAGATCCAGCATCACCAGCGTGCCCCCAGATCCAGCATCACCAGAGTGCCCCCAGATCCAGCATCACCAGAGTGCCCGCAGATCCAGCACCACCAGTGTGCCCGCAGATCCAGCAACACCAGAGTGTCCGCAGATCCAGCATCACCAGAGTGCCCGCAGATCCAGCATCACCAGAGTGCCCGCAGATCCAGCACCACCAGAGTGCCCGCAGATCCAGCATCACCAGAGTGCCCGCAGATCCAGCACCACCAGAGTGTCCGCGGATCCAGCATCACCAGAGTGCCCGCAGATCCAGCATCACCAGAGTGCCCGCAGATCCAGCATCACCAGAGTGCCCGCAGATCCAGCATCACCAGAGTGCCCGCAGATCCAGCAACACCAGAGTGCCCGCAGATCCAGCACCACCAGAGTGTCCGCGGATCCAGCATCACCAGAGTGCCCGCAGATCCAGCACCACCAGAGTGCCCGCAGATCCAACATCACCAGAGTGCCCGCAGATCCAGCAACACCAGAGTGCCCGCAGATCCAGCACCACCAGAGTGCCCGCAGATCCAGCACCACCAGAGTGCCCCCAGATCCAGCACCACCAGAGTGCCCGCAGATCCAGCACCACCAGAGTGCCTGCAGATCCAGCATCACCAGAGTGCCCACAGATCCAGCATCACCAGAGTGCCCGCAGATCCAGCATCACCAGAGTGCCCGCAGATCCAGCATCACCAGAGTGCCCACAGATCCAGCATCACCAGAGTGCCCGCAGATCCAGCAACACCAGAGTGCCCGCAGATCCAGCATCACCAGAGTGCCCGCAGATCCAGCAACACCAGAGTGCCCACAGATCCAACAACACCAGAGTGCCCGCAGATCCAGCATCACCAGAGTGCCCACAGATCCAGCAACACCAGAGTGCCCGCAGATCCAGCATCACCAGAGTGCCCGCAGATCCAGCAACACCAGAGTGCCCACAGATCCAACAACACCAGAGTGCCCGCAGATCCAGCATCACCAGCGTGCCTGCAGATCCAGCATCACCAGCGTGCCCGCAGATCCAGTATCACCAGCGTGCCCGCAGATCCAGCATCACCAGAGTGCCCGCAGATCCAGCATCACCAGCGTGCCCGCAGATCCAGCATCACCAGAGTGCCCGCAGATCCAGCACCACCAGAGTGCCCGCAGATCCAGCATCACCAGCGTGCCCGCAGATCCAGCATCACCAGAGTGCCTGCAGATCCAGCATCACCAGCGTGCCCCCAGATCCAGCACCACCAGAGTGCCCGCAGATCCAGCAACACCAGAGTGCCCGGAGATCCAGCATCACCAGACTGCCCGCAGATCCAGCAACACCAGAGTGCCCGCAGATCCAGCATCACCAGAGTGCCCGCAGATCCAGCATCACCAGAGTGCCTGCAGATCCAGCACCACCAGAGTGCCCGCAGATCCAGCATCACCAGAGTGCCCGCAGATCCAACAACACCAGCATGCCCGCCGATCCAGCATCACCAGCGTGCCCCCAGATCCAGCACCACCAGAGTGCCCGCAGATCCAGCAACACCAGAGTGCCCGCAGATCCAGCACCACCAGAGTGTCCGCGGATCCAGCATCACCAGAGTGCCCGCAGATCCAGCACCACCAGAGTGCCCGCAGATCCAACATCACCAGAGTGCCCGCAGATCCAGCAACACCAGAGTGCCCGCAGATCCAGCACCACCAGAGTGCCCGCAGATCCAGCACCACCAGAGTGCCCCCAGATCCAGCACCACCAGAGTGCCCGCAGATCCAGCACCACCAGAGTGCCTGCAGATCCAGCATCACCAGAGTGCCCACAGATCCAGCATCACCAGAGTGCCCGCAGATCCAGCATCACCAGAGTGCCCACAGATCCAGCATCACCAGAGTGCCCGCAGATCCAGCATCACCAGAGTGCCCGCAGATCCAGCATCACCAGAGTGCCCACAGATCCAGCATCACCAGAGTGCCCGCAGATCCAGCAACACCAGAGTGCCCGCAGATCCAGCATCACCAGAGTGCCCGCAGATCCAGCAACACCAGAGTGCCCACAGATCCAACAACACCAGAGTGCCCGCAGATCCAGCATCACCAGCGTGCCCGCAGATCCAGCAACACCAGAGTGCCCACAGATCCAACAACACCAGAGTGCCCGCAGATCCAGCATCACCAGCGTGCCCGCAGATCCAGCATCACCAGCGTGCCCGCAGATCCAGCATCACCAGAGTGCCCGCAGATCCAGCATCACCAGCGTGCCCGCAGATCCAGCATCACCAGAGTGCCTGCAGATCCAGCATCACCAGCGTGCCCGCAGATCCAGTATCACCAGCGTGCCCGCAGATCCAGCATCACCAGAGTGCCCGCAGATCCAGCATCACCAGCGTGCCCGCAGATCCAGCATCACCAGAGTGCCCGCAGATCCAGCACCACCAGAGTGCCCGCAGATCCAGCATCACCAGCGTGCCCGCAGATCCAGCATCACCAGAGTGCCTGCAGATCCAGCATCACCAGAGTGCCTGCAGATCCAGCATCACCAGCGTGCCCCCAGATCCAGCACCACCAGAGTGCCCGCAGATCCAGCAACACCAGAGTGCCCGGAGATCCAGCATCACCAGACTGCCCGCAGATCCAGCAACACCAGAGTGCCCGCAGATCCAGCACCACCAGAGTGCCCGCAGATCCAGCAACACCAGAGTGCCCGGAGATCCAGCATCACCAGACTGCCCGCAGATCCAGCAACACCAGAGTGCCCGCAGATCCAGCATCACCAGAGTGCCCGCAGATCCAGCATCACCAGAGTGCCTGCAGATCCAGCACCACCAGAGTGCCCGCAGATCCAGCATCACCAGAGTGCCCGCAGATCCAACAACACCAGCATGCCCGCCGATCCAGCATCACCAGCGTGCCCCCAGATCCAGCACCACCAGAGTGCCCGCAGATCCAGCAACACCAGAGTGCCCGGAGATCCAGCATCACCAGACTGCCCGCAGATCCAGCAACACCAGAGTGCCCGGAGATCCAGCATCACCAGACTGCCCGCAGATCCAGCAACACCAGAGTGCCCGCAGATCCAGCATCACCAGAGTGCCCGCAGATCCAGCAACACCAGAGTGCCCGCAGATCCAGCAACACCAGAGTGCCCGCAGATCCAGCAACACCTGCGAGCCCACAGATCCAGCACCACCAGTGTGCCCGCAGATCCAGCAACACCAGAGTGCCCACAGATCCAGCAACACCAGAGTGCCCGCAGATCCAGCATCACCAGAGTGCCCGCAGATCCAGCATCACCAGAGTGCCCGCAGATCCAGCATCACCAGAGTGCCCGCAGATCCAGCATCACCAGAGTGCCCGCAGATCCAGCATCACCAGAGTGCCCGCAGATCCAGCATCACCAGAGTGCCCGCAGATCCAGCACCACCAGAGTGCCCGCAGATCCAGCATCACCAGAGTGCCCGCAGATCCAGCAACACCAGAGTGCCCGCAGATCCAGCAACACCAGAGTGCCCGCAGATCCAGCATCACCAGAGTGCCCACAGATCCAGCAACACCAGAGTGCCCGCAGATCCAGCATCACCAGCGTGCCCGCAGATCCAGCATCACCAGAGTGCCCGCAGATCCAGCATCACCAGAGTGCCCGCAGATCCAGCATCACCAGAGTGCCCGCAGATCCAGCATCACCAGAGTGCCCGCAGATCCAGCATCACCAGCGTGCCCGCAGATCCAGCACCACCAGAGTGCCCGCAGATCCAGCACCACCAGAGTGCCCACAGATCCAGCAACACCAGAGTGCCCGCAGATCCAACATCACCAGAGTGCCCGCAGATCCAGCAACACCTGAGTGCCCGCAGATCCAGCATCACCAGAGTGCCCGCAGATCCAGCAACACCAGAGTGCCCGCAGATCCAGCACCACCAGAGTGCCCACAGATCCAGCATCACCAGAGTGCCCACAGATCCAGCATCACCAGCGTGCCCGCAGATCCAGCACCACCAGAGTGCCCACAGATCCAGCAACACCAGAGTGCCCGCAGATCCAGCAACACCAGAGTGCCCACAGATCCAACAACACCAGAGTGCCCGCAGATCCAGCATCACCAGAGTGCCCGCAGATCCAGCATCACCAGCGTGCCCGCAGATCCAGCATCACCAGAGTGCCTGCAGATCCAGCATCACCAGAGTGCCCGCAGATCCAGCATCACCAGCGTGCCCGCAGATCCAGCAACACCAGCGTGCCCGCAGATCCAGCATCACCAGAGTGCCTGCAGATCCAGCATCACCAGAGTGCCTGCAGATCCAGCATCACCAGAGTGCCCGCAGATCCAGCATCACCAGAGTGCCCGCAGATCCAGCATCACCAGAGTGCCTGCAGATCCAGCATCACCAGAGTGCCCGCAGATCCAGCATCACCAGAGTGCCCGCAGATCCAGCAACACCAGAGTGCCCGCAGATCCAGCATCACCAGAGTGCCCGCAGATCCAGCATCACCAGAGTGCCCGCAGATCCAGCAACACCAGAGTGCCCGCAGATCCAGCACCACCAGAGTGCCCGCAGATCCAGCATCACCAGAGTGCCCGCAGATCCAGCAACACCAGAGTGCCCGCAGATCCAGCATCACCAGAGTGCCCACAGATCCAGCACCACCAGCGTGCCCGCAGATCCAGCACCACCAGAGTGCCCGCAGATCCAGCATCACCAGAGTGCCCGCAGATCCAGCACCACCAGAGTGCCTGCAGATCCAGCATCACCAGCGTGCCCCCAGATCCAGCACCACCAGAGTGCCCGCAGATCCAGCAACACCAGAGTGCCCGGAGATCCAGCATCACCAGAGTGCCCGCAGATCCAGCAACACCAGAGTGCCCGCAGATCCAGCACCACCAGAGTGCCCGCAGATCCAGCAACACCTGCGAGCCCACAGATCCAGCATCACCAGAGTGCCCACAGATCCAGCAACACCAGAGTGCCCGCAGATCCAGCACCACCAGAGTGCCCGCAGATCCAGCATCACCAGTGTGCCCGCAGATCCAGCAACACCAGAGTGCCCACAGATCCAGCAACACCAGAGTGCCCACAGATCCAGCATCACCAGAGTGCCCGCAGATCCAGCATCACCAGTGTGCCCGCAGATCCAGCAACACCAGAGTGCCCACAGATCCAGCAACACCAGAGTGCCCGCAGATCCAGCATCACCAGAGTGCCCGCAGATCCAGCATCACCAGAGTGCCCGCAGATCCAGCATCACCAGAGTGCCCGCAGATCCAGCAACACCAGAGTGCCCGCAGATCCAGCACCACCAGAGTGCCCGCAGATCCAGCATCACCAGAGTGCCCGCAGATCCAGCAACACCAGAGTGCCCGCAGATCCAGCATCACCAGAGTGCCCACAGATCCAGCACCACCAGCGTGCCCGCAGATCCAGCACCACCAGAGTGCCCGCAGATCCAGCATCACCAGAGTGCCCGCAGATCCAGCACCACCAGAGTGCCTGCAGATCCAGCATCACCAGCGTGCCCCCAGATCCAGCACCACCAGAGTGCCCGCAGATCCAGCAACACCAGAGTGCCCGGAGATCCAGCATCACCAGAGTGCCCGCAGATCCAGCAACACCAGAGTGCCCGCAGATCCAGCACCACCAGAGTGCCCGCAGATCCAGCAACACCTGCGAGCCCACAGATCCAGCATCACCAGAGTGCCCACAGATCCAGCAACACCAGAGTGCCCGCAGATCCAGCACCACCAGAGTGCCCGCAGATCCAGCATCACCAGTGTGCCCGCAGATCCAGCAACACCAGAGTGCCCACAGATCCAGCAACACCAGAGTGCCCACAGATCCAGCATCACCAGAGTGCCCGCAGATCCAGCATCACCAGCGTGCCCGCAGATCCAGCAACACCAGAGTGCCCGCAGATCCAGCAACACCAGAGTGCCCGCAGATCCAGGGAAAAGGGAGACCAAAAAGCGCACCAGCACAAACGGAGCAGGAAGAAACCAGAACAAAAAAATGATTAAAAGGGCACTTAATGTGGCAAAAGACCCATCCAATGCATTTCGAACGTCGCAGCGTTCTTTTTCAAGGATCCCGCAGATCCAGCATCACCAGCGTGCCCGCAGATCCAGCATCACCAGAGTGCCCGCAGATCCAGCATCACCAGAGTGCCCGCAGATCCAACAACACCAGAGTGCCCCCAGATCCAGCACCACCAGAGTGCCCGCAGATCCAGCAACACCAGAGTGCCCCCAGATCCAGCACCACCAGCGTGCCCGCAGATCCAGCATCACCAGCGTGCCCGCAGATCCAGCATCACCAGCGTGCCCCCAGATCCAGCACCACCAGAGTGCCCCCAGATCCAGCACCACCAGCGTGCCCGCAGATCCAGCACCACCAGAGTGCCCCCAGATCCAGCACCACCAGCGTGCCCGCAGATCCAGCAACACCAGCGTGCCCGCAGACTTTCCAATGTAGACATATCGATCATTTTAGAAAAGAAAAGCATGGTTGCGACAACCCCGGTGATGAAAATGAGCACAACATGTATGTCGTAAGCGGTACGTCATGGCAGCCCCATGCACGGCGGCTCCTGGTACAGCGGCCCCTGGTATGGCAGATCTTGGCACCGTGGCCCCTGGCATAGTGGCCCCTGGCACGGCAGCCCCTGGCACAGCGGCCCCTGGCACAGCGGCTCCTGGCACAGTGTCCCCTGGTATGGCAGATCTTGGCACCGTGGCCCCTGGCATAGTGGCCCCTGGCACGGCAGCCCCTGGCACGGCAGCCCCTGGCACAGCGGCCCTTAGGACATTAGCAGGTATATAGGGCACAGTAAATGTTACTTTAGTTCCTGATTCTTGTATAATTGGTTTAGTTTGCATATAATACTTACTTGGAGGCGACTCTGAAGTATTTCTGGATAAAGTAAAAAGCGATTCCAAGCGGGACAAGAGCGATTAAGAACACTGGGGTCGCGTAGGAAATCACCCCAATGGCCGAGAGACAGAGTAAGGTGGAGCGAGTAAGGGACTCCACTGTAGGGGGGATGTGCTAATGCAGGGACAAATAAGAGAATATTGGGATTTGGTTAAATCAATTGTACAAAATCTGAACATTAAATTAAATAAATGGTATGGCGACTTCTTCTTAGAAAACCTAATTCTGCGCTTGGCTCCGGGGAAAACTTTCCCTTATGACGCACTCCTCCTTTCCTCGCTGCCACTTGGCGGCACGGAGGGAAGGGCGGAGGATGGTAGGGATGAATCAGCTAGCTGTGAGGGGAGGGCGGGAGGCGCAACAATTATATATATATATATATATATATACAGTGATTTGTGTCTTATCTTTCTACAATATACTTTCTACAAATTCAAACCTGAGCGCTGTCTGCTGATTCCCATGCGAACGGTATCGTATGCTTATTTACTTATTAAGGGACATGCATCTACCATTTTTGGGTTACAATTGGAGTGCCGGCTGTTCACATACATATATATATATACAGTGGTTGACAAATCACCAAAAAATCTACTCGCCACACAAAAAAATCTACTCGCCACCTAGTACCAAACGTGTGCTGCTTGGGCCAATATTTACTCGCCCGGGGGTTAAGTCCACTCGCCCGGGGCGAGCAAATGTATAGGTTTGTCGAACACTGCATATACATATACATATACATATATACATATATATATACATATATATTTGTTTGTTTCAATAAAGTTTTTTGGCTGAATCAATTGTAACATCGCCCGAAGAAGAGATCAGTGTATCTTGAAAGCTTGCACAAATAAAAGCATTTATATATATATATATATATATATATATATATATATATATATATACTGTATACTGTATACATACACACACAATATATAAATACATATATACTGTATACACACACACACACACACACAAACACACACAAACACACAATCTATATACACACATGCATTTGGAGCAAAAAAAAAAATTATTACAATTTAAAAAATGTTGGGTTCAAAAATCACATAATCTCCATAATTTAAAAACAGAAATAATTTAGTGTCAAAACCAAAATACCCCGCCCATTAATAAGAGGGTTACTGCAGTATATTATAGACAACTTTGAACTGTCCCATCTACCAATTCATTTTCTGCTGGGATTTCACTGAGAGCAGGAGTGGCCAACCTCAGTTTTCAAGGGCTAGCAACAGGTCAGGTTTTCACGGTATCCCTGCGTTGTTAGCACAGGTGGCACAATCAGTGGCTCAGTTGATATCCCGAAAGCCTGACCTGTTGGTGGCCCTTGGGGACTGTTGTTGGCCACTCTTGTCTTAGAGGTTCTGTTGAAATAGATACAGGTGAATAGTAATTACAGGTGGCTTATATCTGAGATATTACAGGCTTATTGTGCAGTCAAAGCCTCTTTCAATAAAATAATGATTTCTCACCTGATCAATAATGTTCGTATCAGCAGAAAAACGATTTAAAATAAGGCCCAGAGGGGTTGTGTCAAAGAACCTACAGTATTGAACAAAGAACAAAGTAATATATTTGTAATATATGATAAGGTTACTGACGGACTTTAGAAAAGCATGGGGTATTTTAAAGAAGGATTTGTCTTCATCATGTACACACAGGCACAGTATGAATGGTACACACAGGTACAGTATGAATGGTACACACAGGTACAGTATGGATGGTACACACAGGTACAGTATGGATGGTACACACAGGCACAGTATGGATTGCTGTTTTTTCTTGGGAGCTTGGTACAATAGGCAGTCATTTCTGGTATTTTATAGTTTATAGTTAGACTCATCATGTCATATAAAGGATTTAAATATCTTCATTGAAGATGGGCCACAATTCTAACTGGGAACACGAGGGAATACTCTCCGAAGGACCTCCCTGCAGATGTGGGACTTTCTAGTTATTGAATTCACACATGCATTATAGGCAGTGGTCTGGGATCGGTGCGGGATTGGTGTAGGATTGGTGCAGGATTGGTCTGGGATTGGTGCAGGATTGTTGCAGGATTGGTCTGGGATTGGTGCAGGATTGGTGCAGGATTGGTGCAGGATTGGTGCGGGTTTGGTACAGGATTGGTGCAGGATTGGTGCAGGATTGGTGCAGGATTGGTCTGGGTTTGGTACAGGATTGGTGCAGGATTGGTCTGGGTTTGGTGCAGGATTGGTGCAGGATTGGTCTGGGTTTTGTACAGGATTGGTGCAGGATTGGTCTGGGTTTGGTACAGGATTGGTGCAGGATTGGTCTGGGTTTGGTACAGGATTGGTGCAGGATTGGTGCAGGATTGGTGCAGGATTGGTGCAGGATTGGTACAGGATTGGTGCAGGTTTGGTCTGGGTTTGGTGCAGGATTGGTGCAGCATTGGTGCAGGATTGGTCTGGGTTTGGTGCAGGATTGGTACAGGATTGGTGCAGGATTGGTGCAGGATTGGTGCAGGATTGGTGCGGGTTTGGTACAGGATTGGTGCAGGATTGGTCTGGGTTTGGTACAGGATTGGTGCAGGATTGGTCTGGGTTTGGTGCAGGATTGGTCTGGGTTTGGTACAGGATTGGTGCAGGATTGGTGCAGGATTGGTGCAGGATTGGTACAGGATTGGTCTGGGTTTGGTACAGGATTGGTGCAGGATTGGTGCAGGATTGGTGCAGGATTGGTCTGGGTTTGGTACAGGATTGGTCTGGGTTTGGTACAGGATTGGTGCAGGATTGGTGCAGCATTGGTGCAGGATTGGTCTGGGTTTGGTGCAGGATTGGTACAGGATTGGTGCAGGTTTGGTGCAGGATTGGTGCAGGATTGGTCTGGGTTTGGTACAGGATTGGTGCAGGATTGGTGCAGGATTGGTGCAGGATTGGTACAGGATTGGTCTGGGTTTGGTACAGGATTGGTGCAGGATTGGTGCAGGATTGGTGCAGGATTGGTCTGGGTTTGGTACAGGATTGGTCTGGGTTTGGTACAGGATTGGTGCAGGATTGGTGCAGCATTGGTGCAGGATTGGTCTGGGTTTGGTGCAGGATTGGTGCAGGATTGGTGCAGGATTGGTGCAGGATTGGTACAGGATTGGTGCAGGTTTGGTACAGGATTGGTGCAGGATTGGTGCAGGATTGGTGCAGGATTGGTGCAGGATTGGTGCAGGATTGGTACAGGATTGGTGCAGGTTTGGTGCAGGATTGGTGCAGGATTGGTGCAGGATTGGTGGTACTGGGGTATGGAGAACCGTTATTTTTTATTTCACTTCCTTTTTAGGAAATTCACGCTTACCTAATTGGAGCCAGAATGATCTTCTTGAGGAGGTTGTGATGCAGGTTTTTGGCGGCGGTAAGACCCATCCACTCCACAGTCAGAGATGTGATCAAGCACAGAACGATCCCCGACCCGCTGAGAATGCTAAACCCGGCGACATAGTAAGACCGGTCAAAGTTTGCTGCAGTCTATGGAGAAACATTATACAAAAGGTCAAACCAACCCCAAATAATGTATACAGTTTTACTGGACCCCATCAGATCCCATTCTGTTAGTGCAGGGGTGGCCAACTCCAGTCCTCAAGGGCCACCAACAGGTCACGTTTTAAGGATATCCCTGCTTCAGCACAGGTGGCTCAGTCAGTGGTCCTTGAGGACTGGAGTTGGCCATGCCCACTTTGTAATAATGTTGCTTTTATTTATTTGTTTTATGTGTGTTATGTTATTGTAACTGTGCTTGAATCCAGTTAATGATGATTTGTGTTGTTCTCTTGTGAAGCGGTGTCTTATGAAGTGCTCCCACGGGCATATGAGCGCTGACTTGCTGTATAAAGCAATGATGAATGTTACTATACACTTCACATTCTCCTTTACTTCCAACAAAGGCTGAGGTTGTTATTTGTACCTATTGTATCACTAAACATTTCCAATATGTCAAAGCCCTAATGTATACAAGAGCTATCCTGCTTGTAATACCTGTGCTTTAAATGATAGCCTGTCCCTCCCTCATCACCCCTCACACACACACAACCACCCCCCACCCCCACACACACACCCACCCCCACACACACACAACCCACCCCCACACACACACAACCCACCCCCCCCACACACACACACACAACTCATCCCCACAACCACCACCACCCCCACACACAACCACTCCCCCCCCAAACACACACCCTTCCCCCCCCCCCCCCACACACACATACACACAGAACCACCCCTCCCCACCCACACGCACATACATATTTTATCTACTAAAACTCATAGTTCATGGAGAAAATGGTGGTTTATAGAGATGAATATTAAAAAAACAAAGGTGGAGAACATTTGACCTTGCACATGAGCTGCTGATTTCCATTTAAAAAACACCCAGCGCAGATCCGTGTGCGTCTGCTCCCTTCTTCCACATTACACCAACTGGCACACAGGGTCAGTGGGATAGGTTTGGCAACAAAGAAAATTGAAAGAATATATACAAGACTTCTAATTTTAATCCATTTTTAGTGGATTAATTTTCCTCACTGTGGGTCTCTATAAGCACTTATATAGGGTTTGTTGGGGTTGTCTCACTGATTTTGTCCATTTTTTTCCATTTTTCTAACATGTTTCAAAGCACTACGGAGTTTTTCACTCTCCTCCATCTCCCTCGCAAAATATCTTCGGCTGAAGAGTGGAGGAGATGCAGAGCCCAGAGGAGTCTGGCGCCTGCGCAGAGACGGAGGTGACTGACTACCAAGTTACAAACAGCAGGGCAAACTCCGGGACCACATATCACCGGCAAGCAGTGACGTCACGCAAGATGAAAGATCGCGGGATTTCCGGATCGGAAGCCGACCAATTAGGATCGAGGATGGATGCCGCGGTGACTACGCACACGCCGAACGTGGACGTCCGTGCTCATGCAGTTGGTGTAATGCGGAAGAAGAGAACAGACGGACAAGGGCCCAGGTGGGAGAGCTGGTGATAATTTTGACGTTTTTCACATTGTTTAGGACAATACATACAGGACATTTTTGGGCGGAGGGAATGCCGGTCACTTGAAAAAGGCCGCTCTGGTGGTCGAAACGTGGTTTTAATCTGACAATAAATGTAATTTTTGAAAATCCGTAGTGCCCCGAATCATCCTCTGATTCTGGATTATTTTGGCAGGTATTCCCTGAGCCAGGAGCACTGTATGTATTGACAACATGTTATTTGGTGTGCAGCATATAACATTTTATTTGCAATGGTTAATTAACCACTTCAGTGCATGACAGCCCATAATGCATTGCAAAGCATGATTATGAGGGGAACGAGACACTGAAGTGTATATTTTGAATGTAACAATGTGATACAATTACAATGACTACATATTCCATTCTGTGAAACCAGCGCGGTGCTGACATGGCTGATTCCGATGAAGCATATACAAAGAAACTGGTACCTCTAAGTGCTGTATTACCGCATTGAAATCTGTGCCGTTGGTGCTTGTACTGTTTGGCCATGTCTTGGATTTGGAGGTCCAGTCAGCCAGCCAGTAGTCAATAGCCACGATGACCGAGTGTTTCATAAGCTTAGAGAAAATCATTAGAAAAAGCAAGAGAAATCCTCCCGAGCTCAGATATCTCCAGAAAGTCCTCCACGGCATCTTTGTCCTGAGTCGCATGACTGTTGACATGTTATCATCTTCGTCTTCCTCCTCTTCTTCCTCTGTATGTCAAAAGTATATAAAGTAACAGGGATGTGAACGTTTTAAAGTCTGTTAAAAGCGACATAATATGTTCATATTTGAACATTACCCAATCCTTTGTCCTTGTGGATAATACGGATAGCTGATAATATGGACTGCCGGTTAGCATGGATTACGGGTTTGTGGGAAATAATTGGATTTCTCCATCATTTTCACCCTTTAACATTTACTATATTTGATTAGATTACAGATGTAACCAACGTTATTGTAACCGGCGGCGAGCTGCAGCGGGACACACGCCGTACCCGCGGGAGGCGAGCGCAAGAAGGGGGCGGGGTTATCTCATCATCTCGCAACGCACGCTACGGGCATCAATAACGCCGGCAACATCTGTATGACAGATTTCTGAACAATTGTTGCTCATAACTAAAACATCAACATCACGATAATTACCTTTATCATACAATACTTGCCAAAGACACTTCTGTGCTTTGTGGATTGCTAAAATTGTGTAGCATTTAATAAAGGTAGATCAAATATTTTCCCCCCGTAAATAGATATCAGAACATAATGTGAGGCCCTTTTCCTAAATGCTTATTAATGCTCCAGGACATCTCCATTTTTGCCTTTTAAAAATAATTATTCTCTTGCATCTCAATGGATGCTACCAGTTCTTCCGGGCATTTCTTTATTATGATCATGGAAGAAATTTGAAGTCAAATTTTGAAATGTTTCCGTAACTTCTTTTGTCATGTACACACAGTAAAGGAAAGTAATTAGTGTAGTAACTTTGCTAACCTTTTGAGGCTATGTTTTAAGAGGCGGCAGACGGCATTTCACCGAGAATTGCCTCCAGCAGAGACATGATACTGTACCTTCACCTTCGTCCTCCGTCTGAGACTTGGCTTCTCTGGAGTACATTGCTCTCCTAAGGGTTTTCCTTTCCATGGTAGCGAGGTCAGCCTCTGTGTCCTAGAGCAACACGGATTATTCACGTAACAATAATGATATCGGGGACCGTGTATATAAACATGCAGAGCAGCGTTTTCATGCACGGAACCGTTTTCCTGTTAATAATAATAATAATAGCATGTTCTTGTATAGCGCTGCTACTTATACGTAGCGCTTTACAGAGACATTTTGCAGGCACAGGTCCCTGCCCCGTGGAGCTTACAATCTATGTTTTTGGTGCCTGTTCCTGTTCCATTCAATGGAAGAGACAGTTTGTTAGGAGCCACAAAGTTAACGTCACAATTTGTGACACAGATTGAAGGAAGATAAGGTGGGGCATAGATCAGCACAATTACATACATCTCATTATACTCTCTGCGGGATGTAACTTCCCCCTAACTGCTCCACAAATTGCTTTTGACACACGTGATGCAAAAATTGGAGCAAAGACCTTTGTAAAAAATGTTTTTCACATGAGAGCAAACTGAAGCCGACACCAGGAGGCCGGAGGGGGAGAACAATGTGCTGCTTCCCTCCTCGCTCACTCCATGCCAGAGTCCCCACATCCAAAGCCCAGGAGAACCCCCTCACTGACTCCATCATCTCAGGGATCCAGGAGCAGAGCGCGTTTCCTCCGGCGAGTTAAGTTTATAGGGTAAAGCTGGCACCAACACAGGATTCTGGGATACAGGCTGGGATCACTTTTATTTGTAAAACCTCAAACGTTTCTTCTTCCGATTTAAGAGCAGTCATTTTGTGGCCTTGAAACCACACGCGTAACGACCGGTCCCGTTTGTCTGACTTTAGCTTGCTGCAGCGCAAAACATCCGGGCAGCGTCAATATCATGTGAGTGTGCCTGGGTGCTTTCTGCAGGTGTGGGTGTGCCTGGGTGCTTTCTGCAGGTGTGAGTGCGTCTGGGTGCTTTATGCAGGTGTGAGTGTGCCTGGGTGCTTTATGCAGGTGTGGGTGCTTTCTGTGGGTGTGCGTGGGTGCTTTCTGCAGGTATGGGTGTGCGTGGGTGCTTTCTGCAGGTGTCGGTGTGCGTGGGTGCTTTCTGCAGGCGTGAGTGTGCGTGGGTGCTTTCTGCAGGTGTGGGTGTGCGTGGGTGCTTTCTGCAGGTGTGTGTGTGCGTGGGTGCTTTCTGCAGGTGTGTGTGCGTGGGTGCTTTCTGCAGGTGTGTGTGCATGGGTGCTTTCTGCAGGTGTGTGTGTGCATGTGTGCTTTCTGCAGGTGTGGGTGTGCGTGGGTGCTTTCTGCAGGTGTGGGTGTGCGTGGGTGCTTTATGCAGGTGTGTGTGCATGGGTGCTTTCTGCAGGTGTGGGTGTGCATGGGTGCTTTCTGCAGGTGTGGGTGTGCGTGGGTGCTTTCTGCAGGTGTGGGTGTGCATGGGTGCTTTCTGCAGGTGTGGGTGTGCGTGGGTGCTTTATGCACGTGTGGGTGTGCATGGGTGCTTTCTGCAGGTGTGGGTGTGCGTGGGTGCTTTCTGCAGGTGTGGGTGTGCGTGGGTGCTTTCTGCAGGTGTGGGTGTGCGTGGGTGCTTTATGCAGGTGTGTGTGCATGGGTGCTTTCTGCAGGTGTGGGTGTGCGTGGGTGCTTTATGCACGTGTGGGTGTGCATGGGTGCTTTCTGCAGGTGTGGGTGTGCGTGGGTGCTTTCTGCAGGTGTGGGTGTGCATGGGTGCTTTCTGCAGGTGTGGGTGTGCGTGGGTGCTTTATGCACGTGTGGGTGTGCATGGGTGCTTTCTGCAGGTGTGGTTGTACGTGGGTGCTTTCTGCAGGTGTGGGTGTGCGTGGGTGCTTTCTGCAGGTGTGGGTGTGCGTGGGTGCTTTCTGCAGGTGTGGGTGTGCATGGGTGCTTTCTGCAGGTGTGGGTGTGCGTGGGTGCTTTATGCACGTGTGGGTGTGCATGGGTGCTTTCTGCAGGTGTGGGTGTGCGTGGGTGCTTTCTGCAGGCGTGAGTGTGCGTGGGTGCTTTCTGCAGGTGTGGGTGTGCGTGTGTGCTTTCTGCAGGTGTGGGTGTGCGTGGGTGCTTTCTGCAGGTGTGGGTGTGCGTGGGTGCTTTATGCACGTGTGGGTGTGCATGGGTGCTTTCTGCAGGTGTGGGTGTGCGTGGGTGCTTTCTGCAGGTGTGGGTGTGCATGGGTGCTTTCTGCAGGTGTGGGTGTGCGTGGGTGCTTTCTGCAGGTGTGGGTGTGCGTGGGTGCTTTCTGCAGGTGTGGGTGTGCGTGGGTGCTTTCTGTAGGTGTGGGTGTGCGTGTGTGCTTTCTGCAGGTGTGGGTGTGCGTGTGTGCTTTCTGCAGGTGTGGGTGTGCGTGGGTGCTTTCTGCAGGTGTGGGTGTGCGTGGGTGCTTTCTGCAGATGTGGGTGTGCGTGTGTGCTTTCTGCAGGTGTGGGTGTGCGTGGGTGCTTTCTGCAGGTGTGGGTGTGCGTGGGTGCTTTCTGCAGGTGTGGGTGTGCGTGGGTGCTTTCTGCAGGTGTGGGTGTGCGTGTGTGCTTTCTGCAGGTGTGGGTGTGCGTGTGTGCTTTCTGCAGGTGTGGGTGTGCATGGGTGCTTTCTGCAGGTGTGGGTGTGCGTGTGTGCTTTCTGCAGGTATGGGTGTGCGTGGGTGCTTTCTGCAGGTGTGGGTGTGCGTGGGTGCTTTCTGCAGGTGTGGGTGTGCGTGTGTGCTTTCTGCAGGTGTGGGTGTGCGTGTGTGCTTTCTGCAGGTGTGGGTGTGCGTGGGTGCTTTCTGCAGGTGTGGGTGTGCGTGTGTGCTTTCTGCAGGTGTGGGTGTGCGTGGGTGCTTTCTGTAGGTGTGGGTGTGCCTGGGTGCTTTATGCAGGTGTGTGTGTGTGCGTGCGTGCTTTCTGCAGGTGTGGGTGTGCGTGGGTGCTTTCTGCAGGCGTGAGTGTGCGTGGGTGCTTTCTGTAGGTGTGGGTGTGCCTCTGTGCTATCTGAAGGATCACTTAAAGATGACAGTGCAGTCTTCTCCTGCCTTGGCATATCTGAGCTAACCTACTTTCTAAACGGCATGAAATATTACCTGTCAACAATATCTGGGGTTTCCGCGCCACCTCCTCTGCACAGCCACCTGAGCTCACCCTTAGCTGCCAGACTGCCTGGGTCCAAAGCTATAGTACGCTTTCAGGTAAGAGAGCAGTGGCCCTAACAGAAACAGGGCAATCCCTTAAAAACTCCATCAAGTAATAGTAGTGAGTGCCTGACAAGGGAGTCTGTGTGTGAGTGCCTGAGAATGAGGAGGTGAATGGGTAAGATCTTACGGGTGGGTTTCATATTGTGACTGGGTCTTCCTTCCCCAAAACGGAATGAGTCGTTCATGTGGCATAACAGCCACCGCCATTGTGTGGGTGATACCCCCAGTGTCCTCTTTTTGAATTGCAAAAATATGGTAACCCTAATAAAAGATTACAAAGGATCCTGTGATGTCAGGAAAAGGGAGCTGGAGGAGCAGGAATATCGGGATGCTTGATACGTCCCATCCCCATAACTCTTTTCAGGCAAGCGTTGACATATACTGCCCTGTTCTGGTTATTATCTTAAAAAGATTAGTAACAAGCACTGCAAAAATGTCAGGAACAAGCAATAAAAGTAGTTAGGGGCTCGGATTACAATCCTTATTACGGGGTATTTGGATCCGCTCAACAGGTTAAAGTTGTTTAAGTTAACACCGGGGGGAAAAAGGGGGTGTGATTGGAGCGCTAATGTGAAAAGTGTGAGGTAATGTGACCTGATTGAATTCAGGTAAACCCTTAGTGTGGGCTAGGCTGCCCGGTAACTAACGGACTGAAACAAAATCAGAAAATAGTAGACAAAAACAAATAAAACCGGCCTTACAAGCCCATAAATATGTGTCTTAGAGTCCGAAGATGGATGAAAAGTGTCCGAAGTTCTCCTGGTCTTGAGCTTCCAGGAAATAGAATGACCGTGTGTCCCATGATACAGTATGTGAATCAAACACAGGGAAATATCATAGTGCAATAGTGTTATTACAATACAAGACTGACACTACAAAAAACAAAGAACACTCGATACAATTGACTGACACTACAAACGAGACATACAAAACCAACTGACAAATAACAATGAAGACAGCAAATAGCAAGGCTGAAAATATCAAAGCTAATTTAATACAACATAAAAAACAATAAAATTGCTCATATAAGAATGACAAGGAGATGGCTGGTCCGGTACGTTAAAACCGGGGCCCTACTCACAAGGTGGTATGAGTATACAGGCACTGGGAATTAAGCGGCGGTGAGGTGTCAGCAAATCCTGCGCATCACGCTGGAGTGTCTATAGATGCACGCCAGTGCCTTCCTGCCTTCCTGCCTTCCCGGGCGGATGCTCCAATGCGGGGAGTGGATTTCCGGGGGAAATGAACCTCTTCCTACTCGCAACTTGGAACACGCACGTCTCGAGTCAATGACGTCAGATATAGCTAGTGAACTTTAACCCTACGCGCTTCGTGCGCTTGTGCGTCACTTATTCAGGGAATATGAAGTGACGCGCAGGATTTGCTGACACCTCACCGCCGCTTGATACCCAGTGCCTATATACTCACCTGGTGAGTAGGCCCCCGGTTTTAACGGACCGGACCAGCCATCTCCTTATTTGAGCAATTTTATTGTTTTTTATGTTGTATTAAATTAGCTTTGATATTTTCAGCCTTGCTATTTGCTGTCTTCATTGTTATTTGTCAGTTGGTTTTGTATGTCTCGTCTGTAGTGTCAGTCAATTGTATTGAGTGTTCTTTGTTTTTTGTAGTGTCAGTCTTGTATTGTAATAACACTATTGCACTATGATATTTCCCTGTGTTTGATTCACATATCACGGGACACACGCTCATCCTATTTCCTGGAAGCTCAAGACCAGGACAATTTCGGACACTTTTCATCCATCTGCGGACTCTAAGACACATACTTATGGGCTTGTAAGGCACCGTTTTTATTTGTTTTTGTTAAGTTAACACCAGTTATCTTACCCTGCAAAACATAAACATATAGTTTTCCGCATACAGTAGCTGTACAACTGAAAGAATGTTATGCTACAATGTTTATGTTATTATAATAAATCATCAAGTTCTTACCTTTTTTAATTCCTGATCTTGGCGGTTCATCAGAGTTTTCCAATGTTCGTAAAGTTCAACGTCGTTGTTCTGGATGTCCTTTAAAGTCCCCTCTCTTAGGACAGACCCATCTTTCATGGCAATAATCTAAACAAAAACATATTGACAGAAGAGGATTTACTGATTGGCTGTTTTTCAGCTTCATGCACATACTGTACAGTACTATAGGTGTATTTTATACTTTGAGACGAAAAATTACCTGAGAAAAGGAAGCCTCGGGAACGGTTCCCTAAATGTGATCCCTAGACCACACGTTGCCTCCAAATACTTTAATACTGGTTTCCCAACCACTTTACAATTCACAGGTGGCTGCTTTTACCTGCTTTTACCTGCAGCCTGTGCATTTGATATCACTAATAAAGTCTTTTGTTTTCGATACTTGTACGGTAATAAATACACTTAGATAGATTAGATTACTGAGATACAGATGTAGCAGGTGTTATTGCAGTTGCTGGTGCACGCCAGTGGGCATGGGCGTCCGCAGGAGGGGGCAAGGGGGGGCGCTTGCCCCCCCCCTGGATCCAGGGCCGCAAACAGGGGGGGCACAGGGGGGACAAGGGGTACTGCTTCCCGGGCCCCGTGGGTCAGGCCGGGCCCCGTGGGTCAGGCCGGGCACCAGTTAATTAAATAAATAAAAAATAAAAAAAGTTTAAAAAAATGGCGCCGATTCCCCGCTGTCCCGGCGCGCATGCGCAGGGCAAGCAGGGCCCGCTTCCCCCCGCTCCCAAAGTGGGACAGAGGGGGAAGTACAAGCAAAGCTCCTCTGCGGCCCGCTCCCCCTCTCGCTCCCAACGTGGGATGGAGGGGGAAGTACCAGCTCCTCTGCGGCCCGCTTCCCCCCCTTGGCCAGCTTCCCGCGCACCCACCTCCCACGTGCCCCCCGGCCCACCTCCCGTGGCCTTGCCCCCCCCCACCGAGCCCACCTCCCGTGCCCCCACCGAGGCCCCTCCCCAAGCCCACCTCCCGTCCCTGGCAGCTGCCGCGGGGATATCGGGGGGCAGAAGGGGATATCGGGGGCAGGAGGGGGAAGCGTCCGGCGACAAGCTGCACCCACCCGGTCAAGGTAAGTCACCCCACCCAGTCACTGTCACCTACTGTCACTGTCACCCACTGTCACTGTCACCCACCGTCACCCACTGTCACTGTCATCCACTGTCACCGTTACCCACTGTCACCATTACCCACTGTCAATGTCAACCACTGTCACTGTCACCCACCCAGTCACTGACTGTCACTCACCAAGTCACTGTCACCCACCCAGTCACTGTCACCTCACTGTCCCACCCAGTCACTGTCACTCACTCAGTCACCCAGTCACTGTCTCCCACCCACCCACTGTCTCCCACCCACCCAGTAACTGTCTCTCACCCACCCAGTCACTGTCTCCCACCCACCCAGTCACTGTCACCCACCCACCCAGTCACTGTTACCCAGTCACTCTCTCCCACCGTCATTCACCCACCCACCATCATTCACCCACCCACATTCAACATTCACCCACCCACCCACTGTCATTCACCCACTGTCATTCACCCATCCACCCACTCACTCACTGTCATTCACCCACCCACCCACATCATTCATCCACCCACCTACCGTCATTATCCCACCCACCCACCGTCATTCAACCGTCATTCACCCACCCACTGTCATTCACCCACCCACCCACTGTCATTCACCCACCCACCCACAGTCATTCACCCACCGACCCACCGTCATTCACCCACCCACTGTCATTCACCCACTCACCCACTGTCATTCTACTGTCATTCACCCACTTACCCAGGCAGGCAGGCAGACACATGACTTTTGTTGAAAATATAAAAATAAACAGGTTGCATTGTAATATTTATTCTGTATCAGAATAAGAAAACAGTTAAGTAAAAGTTGCGCTCTAAAAGATATTTTTTCGTGGTAGGTGCGCTATGGGTTCAGGGGGGCGCTATGGGTTCGGGGGGGCGCTATGGGTTCAGGGGGGCCTGCTCCTTTCATTTGTCCTGGGCCCCATGATTTCTGTTGGCGGCTCTGCCTGGATCACTCGCAGTCCTGGGCTGTTTTTGGCATTTATGGCGCCGTACAGTACGTTAACGGCGCTATAAACGCCAAAAACAGACTCTGGGTGGACCGGGACGGAGGTGGGTGGGTGCCCCTGGCGCCACGGCAGGCAGCTAGTGGTAGGCTAGCCTATGCTGCTACGCAGGAGGAAGCGCAGCGCACTGTCATTGGTAGCACTCGGGAGTGATGCGGCTCTCATTGGTAACACTACCTACCAATGAAAGCCGTCTCACTCCCAAGTCGGGACCAATCTGTGCCGCAGCCGGGACCGCCATTGCGCTGCGGTTATAAATTATGCCCCCCCCCCCGAAAAAATTTCTGCGGACGCCCATGCCAGTGGGTGCAATAACTTGTTAGCTCCGCCCATTTTTAGTGCGCCCCTAATTAAAACACAATGGCGTCTGCTCCCGCTGCCGCGCTCTGTGTGCCCAGCTACAACGTGTAGGAACAATGTCTACTACATCGGTACTGCCGAGTAAACGAGAATGTCAGTATTAGGTGATACCTAATTGATATTTTAGGACAAGCTTTCGCGAGCTCTCTCTCTTCCTCAGGTCAGCGATACTGATTTACAAACTATTCCATGAATTTAACACAGATACTTCTATTTAATGTACTGAGATATAAATGCATCGGTTAACAAAGTCAGATACTACAAACAACAAACAAAGTAACAGATACTACAAATAACAAAGTAACCGATACGACAAACAAAGTAACAGATACAACAAACAAGAAAGTAGCCGATACTACAAACAAAGTAACAGATACTACAAACAACAAAGTAACAGATACTACAAACAACGAAGTAACAGATACTACAAACAACAAACAAAGTAACAGATACTACAAACAACAAAGTAACAGATACTACAAACAAACAAAGTAACAGATACTACAAACAACAAAGTAACCGATGCTACAAACAAAGTAACAGATACTACAAACAACAAAGTAACAGATACTACAAACAACAAAGTAACAGATAATACAAACAACAAAGTAACAGATACTACAAAGTAATATATATTACAAAGTAACAGATACTACAAACAACAAAGTAACAGATACTACAAACACCAAAGTAACAGATACTACAAACAACAAAATAACAGATACTACAAACAACAAAGTAACAGATATTACAAACAACAAAGTAACAGATACTACAAACAAAGTAAAAGATACTACAAACAACAAAGTAACAGATACTACAAAGTAACTGATACTACAAAGTAACAGATACTACAAACAACAAAGTAACATATACTACAACGTAACAGATACTACAAAGTAACAGATACTACAAACAACAAAGTAACAGATACTACAAACAACAAAGTCAAGTGCAAGAACAGCACTTACAAATTATTCGTAATTTGTACGAAATTGTATGAAGTTGGTCCACAATCTGGAAACGTTTGAGCAGGTTTTGTAACTATTTCATACACCTAATTGGCATTTTATTCCAGTTTTAATGTAATTCAAACTGGATGTAGCATTCTCGGTCAAATAAAAAATGGAAAAGCAAAGTAAGTGTTCAAATCATGTGCTGTTATTGCATGCTACACGTGAGTTTAACATCTTACCCAGTCAGCTTGTGGCAGGTATTGTAATTTATGTGTAACCAGAACAACCGTCCTTTTATCTTCCTGAAGAAACTTCAAGATTCCTTCTTGCATTAGGTGATCACTTAAATGTATATCAAGTGCGGAGAATGGGTCATCCTAAGTCCACAGGAAAATAAAATACATGTAATTCCTTTCAACCAAGAATTTATATACAAATGATGAGCACCACAGAGGAATTTAAAATTCTATTGAATATTCATTGAACTATGTGAATTGTGGCTATAGCGTGCCACTGGAAACTATTCACGCAGCAAAAGTGACATTTTCAGCAGTTTAAAGACATTTTTGCAGAATATCACCAATCAGAAGGTCATTTCTTTATGACAAAATACATATATTTGTTTAAATGATTATTATTATTTGATCCACTAATAGACGCATTGATCTTTTACGCAAGTCTGCTAGTTCCTGCTCCTGTGTTTTACATCTCCCCTTCCGCTGCACCTCACAAGGCTCCTGGTTTTGGAATGCGTTCCCGAGGGGTTTGTATATACTGTATGTTGTTAAAATATATATTTAATATAGAATAAAGTATTGGATATGGTTAATAAAGAATATCTATTTGAATCAATTATTAGCATCTGTATTGCACTGAAGGGGTTATGCCAGGGGTAGCCAACACCAGTCCTCAAGGGCTACCAACAGGTCAGGTCTTCGACTGAGCCACCGGTGCAAGGATATCCTGAAAACCTGACCTGTTAGTGGTCCTTGAGGACTAGAGTTGGCCTCCCCTGGAGTATGCAATCCCCATAATGCAGCCATGCTTTGCTGTACAGAAATGGGTTACATGCTTTGCTGTACAGAAATGGGTTACATGCTTTGCTGTACAGAAATGGGTTACATGCTTTGCTGTACAGAAATGGGTTACATGCTTTGCTGTACAGAAATGGGTTACATGCTTTGTTGTAAGCTGACATAATACAGCTATTCCCTTTGTTCCCAGACATTAGAAGTACCCAGCAGCACAAGCCTGGTCACAGTAAGATACATATCCTTACCAGGAAGACAATGTTGGTATTTTGATAGAGAGCTCGTGCCACACATATTCGCTGCCGCTGGCCTCCACTTAAATTAAGCCCCTAATGAATACAACATCCATAAATAAGCTTGCATAGACAAAATATTTGTACAAGACGAGTCCGACCAGAGATGCCAAAATAACTCGAGCACTGTGCCTGTGACGTGAATTTTAATATAAATGTATCGTACAACTTTTCATTTTTGGGTTGAAGTTACTGATGTTGGCATACTGCAGGGTTTCTCAACTCCAGCCTCAAGACCCTCCCCCCCTCCCCCCACCCCAACAGGTCAGGTTTTCAGGATATCCCAGCTTCAGAATATGTCAGTCTTTGACTAAGCCTCTTTTTGAGCCACCAGTGCTGAAGCAGGAACTGATTGAGCCACCTGTGCTGAAGCAGGGATATCCTGAAAACCTGACCTGTTGGGGGGTCTTGAGGACTAGAGATGAGAACCCCTGCATACTGTATCATTCTAATGCTAACAAGAAAGCAGCAGCATATTTAAAGAAAGGGGCAACCTCACATTCTGAAACATTTTACGGCAGCAGAATGTCACGTCCGCACCAACACAACAGTTTGTACACTGTACATACAACAATTTGTACACTGTACATACAACAATTTGTACACTGTACATACAACAATTTCTACACTGTACATACAACAATTTGTACACTGTACATACAACAATTTCTACACTGTACATACAACAATTTGTACACTGTACATACAACAATTTGTACACTGTACATACAACAATTTCTACACTGTACATACAACAATTAAGCGGAACATATTGTTTGTTTGTCACTTGTTTAAGACAGCAGATTATGTTTTCGTGATAGTTATGTAGCACAATAAAAACATACCAACTCTCAAATAGCTGATCTTCCTGATAGCCCTTTCTCTCTCTCCACCCCCCCCCCCCCCCACTCACCCTCACTTTCAAGCTTCCTGCTAGCTTAATGTTGCAACCTTAAAGTAGTGGGCATTAGGGTGAAGAGAGGAGAAGATATGTGTGCAGTGGGTCACAGGAGAAGAGGAGAGAGCAGCAGGGTGCATGGGGAGATGAGGAGAGAGCAGTAAGGTGCATGGGGAGATGAGGAGAGAGCAGTAAGGTGCATGGGGAGATGAGGAGAGAGCAGTAAGGTGCATGGGGAGATGAGGAGAGAGCAGTAAGGTGCATGGGGAGATGAGGAGAGAGCAGTAAGGTGCATGGGGAGATGAGGAGAGAGCAGTAAGGTGCATGGGGAGATGAGGAGAGAGCAGTAAGGTGCATGGGGAGATGAGGAGAGAGCAGTAAGGTGCATGGGGAGATGAGGAGAGAGCAGTAAGGTGCATGGGGAGATGAGGAGAGCAGTAGGGTGCATGGGAGAGAAGTGGAGAGAGCAGTAAGGTGCAAGGGGAGATGAGGAGAGCAGTAGGGTGCATGGGAGAGAAGTGGAGAGAGCAGTAAGGTGCAAGGGGAGATGAGGAGAGCAGTAGGGTGCATGGGAGAGAAGTGGAGAGAGCAGTAGGGTGCATGGGGAGATGAGGAGAGCAGTAGGGTGCATGGGAAGATGAGGCGAGAGCAGTAGAGTGCATGGGGGAGAAGTGGAGAGAGCAGTAGGGTGCATGGGGGAGAAGAGGTGAGAGTAATAGGGTGCATGGGGAGATGAGGAGAGCAGTAGGGTGCATGGGGGAGAAGTGGAGAAAGTACTTGGATCCTTGGGGGAGTAGAGGAGTGTGCTTAGGTCCAGAAGAGATGGGACTTAGTTCTCCCTCTTGGATGGAGTTGAATGTTGGAATGTATGCAGAATATTTCAGTACATTCAGGGATTTTACTGATTTTACTTAGTCACAAGTCATACAAAGAATCAACTTTCATATTGAAGCAGTCGTAATATAAATCAGATTTCATTTTATACAAAATATACATCCCCCCCGTTGTTCCCAACTTGTTATTTCCTTCCTTATTAGCCACTTTAACTTAGGTTTTAGTTTCATAATAGCAACAAATATCAAACTTAGATTGTAAGCTCTTTGGGTCAGGGACTCTGCTTCCTCATTCTTCACTTTTATGTTTCATGTGTTTATTCCTATTTCTTCATCATTACACATTTTGATACAAATGAGGCTGCAGAGTTTGCTGGGGAACGTGGACACACTTTGACCCCACCTGGTCCGGCAGTTTGAATAGCGCCAGTATTACCCGAGAGCGGGTCCCACGGACGCCCATCCGGTGCTGAAGGAGGAGGGAGGAAGTGGACTTTTCTAGATAGGAAAGCTTGGCTGCACACAATCGGACATTTGGTCGCGGCCCGCCTTAGACCTTTGGACGTCGAGAGCCTTCGCCGCAGTCGCTCCGCCGCGGGACAATCCGCCACCGGCCGATTCACCATTAAGGTAAGTCAACGTAAGGGTGGGTTTCCGGTTTCCGGTTAGTGTAGGGGGTGAAGGATAGGAGTTTTTAGGGTAAGGGGTTTAGATAAGGGCTTTTAGGGTAAGAACTTAGAGTAATGGGGTTTTTAGGGTAAGGGGTAAGGTTTACCTTGTTACCTTGGCAGCAACAAGGCTGGCGGAGAGATGTCCCTGTGACTGTGGAGGGGAGGAGAGGAGGGGAGGGGAGAGGAGGAGAGAGGAGGAGAGGGGATGGGAGAGAGAAGGGGAGGGGAGGGGAGAGGATGGGAGAGAGGAAGGGGAGGAGAGGGGAAGGGGAGAGGAGGGGTTGGGAGGGGGGATGGGAGGGGGAGAGGCGGGGAGAGGAAGGAGGGGGGAGAGGAGAGGAGGGAGGAGAGAGGGGTGGAAGGGAGGGAAATGCTTGTGCAGCAGAGGGAGTCGTTGTTCTGCCTCCCACCCATATAATCCCAGCTTTAGCCTGGCAGCTGTACTCTTTGGCCCAGATCCCCTGCTAAGCCTTAGCACACCTCAGCCCCCATTCCTATGATTGAGAGTAAAGGTGTGCTAAAGCTTAGCCCCCGTTTGTGGATCCGGTCATTTGTGAACGATAGCAAATCTGACTGCATGGAAAGATCCAAAATAATATAAGTATATAAATATATATATATATATATATATATATATATATATATATATATATATATATATATATATATATATAAAATTATTATTATTATTATTTATGTTTTAATTTTTACCCTCTCTCCAATTTCTGTTTGATCTCCAAATGGCAAGAGGTCAATATCCGGCTGTAGAGAGCAGGCGTCAGTAACAGCTTTGTACCTGCAAAAAAACAGGAAGAAGTAGAAGCAGAAATATACATATTTTCACCAAGGGAACTGTGGCCGGAGCTTTCTATGGCTTGCATTTTACACTGAATATACAGCTCCTTTAGATACATATCATACATCAGGGGTAACCAACTCCAGTCCTCAAGAGCTACCAACAGGTCAGGTTTGCAAGATATCCCTGCTTCAGCACAGGTGGCTGTCTCTGCTTCAGCAAAGGTGTCGAAGACTGAGCCACTGATGCTGAAGCAGGGATATCCTGATAGCCTGACCTGTTGGTAGCTCTTCAGGATTGGAGTTGCCCATCCCTGTCATAGATAGTGTTAAGTTGAGATGTACAAAGCTGTGGCAGGAGGGCGAGAACATGTCATGTTTGCCCTTTTTTGAACCAGTGAAACATTTTGCTGCTTAGTCCGAGTTTGCGAGTGATTCGGCGATCATTAAATGAGCGATTCCTCCGAGAGGTTTCCGGAGGGGAACCGCGTTCATTTCAGCGCCGGCGACGTCCTGGTTCCCGAGACTATGGGACTTCTTGGAGATTTAAATCCTCCACGACCTGCTTTCGATGGGCCCGCGTGACGTGGGAGATTTAAACCTCCATTTTATTTCCCCTGGGGGGGATGATACCAACAGCACCTTACTAGACACAGGTCAACTCCCAAGACCCTCTGCTTCCATTACAGGGAAGAGAAATGGGGAGGGGGCAAAAAAAGCCGAGCAGGAGGAACGGCTCCTTCAAGTAATTCGCCTAATATGCTAATTTGGGAAAATCTGTAAAATTGCCGAAGTCGCAAAATCCCCTAAAATCGTTCTATTTCCTTAATGCTGAGACTATAAATAGGGCACACGCACACTGGTGGATCACTTTGCCCCCCCTAGGCTCACACGGGCAGGGTCGCTCCTACACCCCCCCCTTGTGGAAGAGCGACCCCCCCTCTCCTGCAGTGTAGTGGCTTTATGATGTAACGATGGCAACGCGCCATCATGTGACGATGCGGAGGCACTTGACGGCGGTCGCCATGACAACGTGACACTGCAGGATGGGGCGCCGCCTCCGGAGAAGGTTTATTTTAGGTTTTAAGACCCGTTTCTCAAGACAGGAAAATTGCCGCCCCCAAAAAAATTGCCGCCCCCAAAAAAATTGCCGCATGGCCTTGTGGGAAATTTACCTCTGCACACCCATCATTAGCTGGCGATATTTAGCCGGAAACTTGTCAAATGTTTTTCAAGGATGCGTAATTGGGGGGTAGGGGGGGTTTTTATTTAGCATTGTGGATAGTTTCCATCTCCAGAGGTAACAAAATCCAACTGCAGGATTTCTCTTACACTTGTTTTTTCCGGAAACAGGAATGGTGCGCCTGCGTTCTTTAACACGGCTGCTACTTACCTCTGCTTGATGAAAGGACTTCCAAATGTTATATTTTCTTCTACGGTGGCGTTTAGCAGCCACGGCTTCTGGCCGGCGTAAGCCACAGAATGTCTATTTTTGCTGTAAAGTAAAAAAAAAATATATATGGAATAATTAGGATACACCAGACTTTGTGCCGAATTGTTTGGTGAAATGGTTCCTCGTCCATTGACGCCAACCAAAAAGAAAAGAAAAGTGTGAATTCACGACAAGAGAAAATAAAAAGAAGCAAAATAACCAACCGTTCTTAATTTGTGCCAGTCTATTTGTATTATTACCTCCTCCCCGCCATATTGATAAATACAATTTTATAGGGAGAGGGGGAAGTAGAAACTTTCCTGATTGACAGCAATCAACATCAACAAGTAGATTGAAATCTCGATCTAGAGCATGGGGCTCAACTCCAGTTCTCAAGCCTCCCCCCCCCAAAGGTCCGGATTTCAGGATATCCTAGCTTCAGCAAAGGTGGCTCAATCAGAGGCTCAGTCTTTGATTGGGCCCCCTTTGCTGAAGCAGGGACTTATTGAGCCACCTTTGCTGAAGCTGAGATATCCTGAAAATGTGACCTGTCGGGGGAGTTTGAGGACTGGCGTTGAGCCCCTGTTCTAGTATGAAATCAAAGTGACCTGTTCAAAAAAACTCAAACACTGCGCTGAGGTCACAACAAGCCTCCTGCCGATTCAATAAAGCAGAAGACAGGTGACAGAGCCCGGGAACACCTAACCTCTTCCCCCACACACAATACAAGGACCCCAGCACACCTAACACAACCCTCCTCCATAGGAATGACCGACCCATATTAGACAAAGCTGGTAAACAGGATCTGTCGGTCATTGTACAATCCTAAATAAGACATAACATTAAAACATTATTACAGTATACATTTAAATATACCAAGTGGTCAAAACTTTTCTTCTTTTTCTTCTATTTTCATATCGGACGTCCCTTCCACACACGCCCTCTCTAAGCCATTTATTGAAGGGTTATGCGAATGCTCGGCCCTTATATATGCCTGTCGCTGACACATAACATGAGCTAGACAGCAGCTTGGTAAACTAACCAATCAGATTGGTTGATTTACCATGTTCTAACTGCTCTTAACACTGACGTAGGATGGTGGTGGGACGTTTTCTTCTACATGACACCATTGGTAAGGTAAGAGCAGTTCGAAGGTAGAAGAAAAGTCTGACATATTCTTTCAATTTCCAATGAGGATTATTCTAGAAGAGACGATAAATGGCTTCAATCAACATCGAGGGACCTTGGTGGCCAGGATTTGGGCAGGTCTTCAGACCCTGGTGGCCCTTTTTTTTCTTTTGGCCATGAAATGGTGATCCAGTGAAGACTGGGTTGTTTTTTACATTGATGGCATTTTGGAAGGGGGCTTTTTTGTGGTTGGTCATTATGACCACTATGGTTACAAAGGGGTAATAATGTTGTTATTTTATATATGTGTGTATTTGTTTTCACTAAGGGAGGGGGCACTAAACGACCCCGACGCACCCATACCCCTCATTCTATTCAACCAATGTCAGTCCCTTTGCCCTCCCCTGCTAAGCAACATTTCCTCCCACTCCTCCCCAGATTAATAAATAGGAAACTTGTCGGCGGGCCTGAAGCTAATCGTCTGTTTCTCTGGTTGAAATACAAGTACAACTAATTTTTTGCAAATGAGTCGAAAAGTGGAAAATAAATTTGGGGGGGGGGGAGCTCTGAAATATATTTGCAATGCCAAAGCTGCATTTGAACTGGGTCCAACGTCTGAGAGCGTGGAAAGCAGGGAATAAGTGAGCGCACGGGTAAGTGACTTCAGGCACAGTGGATACTGTATGTCCATTAGAGTTCTGCTTAAATGTTAGTTTAGGTGTATATGATTGTTTTAGTTCAATGTGAGAAATAGCACGGAAAGATACCCTGAAAGAGAGAGAGTATGAAAAGCGTCTAGAGACAGGAGACAAAGGGACATAGTCTATATCTGCCGGAGCGGCTGATTGGGCCGTTTCAGTGTATATAGAACAAACCCCGGAGTATTGACTGATCAAATGACTCAAAAAACACACTGGGCTGAAAAAGCAAAAAATGTAAAAAAAGCTAGACATGTAATGAATGGGTTAATTAAAAATATATACGCTAGGGAAAAAAAGAAAGGGGAAGAGAGAATTAAGGGAGCAAAAGAGGCAAATATAAAGGGCAATGTTACCAATTGTAAAATACTGGCTCTGTTTTTAACGAATGAAGAACGGACTCACGCAGATCCTCGGGGGTTGAGCAGACAGGTTTAGGAATGGTTATGGAAGGAAAGAGATTTTAGAAGAGCGGGGTACCACTGAGATTAGTCGGACTGCGTGTGATGGTGGCATCTCTACCGTGAAGAGGAGGTGAGATGCAGGAAAGGAAAAGGGATAGTTAAAAACTAAAAAATCAATCCACACAGAATGCCACGGTGATTACTGGTTCGAATCGCACAAAATAACCACGTGAATGTTATCATGCCACAGTTTATAAACATTGTAGTGAAATGTTATCTTCCAATTTCACAGACGTTATCGGAAGTGTCTAGAAGTAGATTGTCCAGTATGGTTAGAAGAACGAAGTAAATCAGGGGTGCTCAACTCCAGTCCTCAAGCCCCCCCCCCAAATGGTCAGGTTTTCAGGATATTCCTGCTTCAGCACAGGCGGCTCAATCAGTCCCTGTTTCAGCACAGGTGGTTCAATCAGAGGAAGACTGAGCCTCTGATTGAGCCACCTGTGCTGAAGCTGGGATATCCTGAAAACCTGACCTGTTGGGGGGGCGTGAGGACTGGAGTTGAGCCCCCTGAAGTAAATCATAAAGCACCTAATGTGAAAAAATGGAAAGCCAGAGGAAGCAAACCATTAATAATGTTATCGATTTCACACAGAGAAAAGAAATACCTTCTGTCTGCTTCAAAGACAGGGTCACTTTCATTTACACTGCAAGGTATGGGAGACACGTTTCAGTATTTCAACTAAGCACTTGAATATCTAGCAATCTAAGTACAAACGTGACTCTTTCTTCCCTGCAGTAAATAAGGATAGCAATAGTATAAATATATAATATCTGCTTTATTCTGAAACCCGGGTAGTTTGTGCTAACCAGGAAAAGAAACGTTTTAAAACCCTTTATGGTGAGAAATAGACAGACATTTTGGATCTCAGTGTTGTTTTGTAATATTTATAAACAGTGATTTTTTGGAAAAAAATATGTGCTGGTACCCGGCTGCGGGGGAAAGCGTGGTGCATTATAACTTCGCACAGCGTTACGTGACATCACGTCATGGCAACGCGGCACCATGTGACGTTGTGGTATCACATTTTCATGGCAACATGGCGCAGTTTGATGCCGCTTATTTATGGCGACACGTTATCAAAGCAGAAGATGCCAGAGATAAAGAGGAGAAGGTAACAAAAAAAAGGTGCCGGTACATTGTACTGGCGCGAACCGTCACAAAAAAAGCCCTGCTCATAAACAAACATTTTATAGCAAGCAGAGTTACCCATATGTAGTTTGGGTCAAGAGTAGTCATGGACATAAACAAGCTGTTAGCTGTTAACAGAATATACCTATAAGTGTTTGTGACCATTACATGTTATATGGACTCATTGGGAGTTGCAGCAAAGACTAATGTACAGATTTAGCCTGTGCCACTTGTGCTGGTGGCATACGTATAACACTGCCCGTATTCAAAAGGATTGAAATATATTATTGATATATGGACAGTAACACAACAGGCATTACACTGTGTAGCTAGTAACTACTCCCCCCATTGGGATTATTAGACTAGATAATACATTTCTGTGTTGAGCATGAACTCCTTACTCGCCCAATAAGTATGGTGCCCCAAATGCTATCTGGAGTCTTTTCCTGTGGTACATCCCAAATCTAGCCCTATTTAGGGATATCCTAAAATCGTGACCTGTTGTTCACAAAACAAATGTTATTCTGGGTAACAGATGTAAAACCATGGAGCTTATGTTTTGCAAACATTTTCAGCATGTGTATCGCTGGCAGGAACCAGAGATTTTTTCCAGTCACAGTTGTGGTTAACATTGGAAAAATAAACACAATTAAAAGTAAAATAAGAAAGCCTTTAAACAGAATAGGTTTATTGTGAGCTCTGCAATAAAAGTGAGATGGAGAGTTCCCCACCACCTCCCCCCCCCCAAAAAAAAGAAGAAAAGCCATTATGTAAAAGAAAGCTTCAGAGCAAAGACATGACATTATTAATGTCCAAATGTGGTTGAAAATCCTTTTATATCAAGTAATCAGAATAATACCATAATGTTGCATAAAATAAATATTAAATGAGAGAGAGAGAGTGAGAGAGAGAGAGAGAAAGGAAGAAAAAGAGAGCGAGAAAGAAAGAGAGAGTGTGAGAGAGAGAGTGAAATAGAGAATCAGGACAAGCACTTCAGGATCCAGAGGTGACATTTATTTCTCAGAGACAAATGTCACCTTTGGATCTTGGAGTGCCTGGCCTGATTTCCTCTATCAGATGTGCTGCCTTGGGGGGAGATAGAAGTGCTCCCCAGCTGCGGAAGCTGGCTAAAGAGGACCTACAGAGGAGAGTTTCTCTGGGCTCAGGTGGGGCCGAGTTCCCCAAAGAAGGAAAGGACGCAAGATCGTGCTGAAGCAGGGACGTCTTCTCCATAAGGACTAAGATAAGCAAAACCCTTACTATTGTATGCAGACTGTGTTACATTGTTGCATATGCCAGGGCATGTTTTGGCTTGGGAATCAGCTTAGCTGGCCATGCAGTTAGTGAGGTTGAAAGCTACGGTGTAGTTAGCTTTCCCTAAAGGGAATAGGAGTTTATATTATTTGGTTTTCTTAAAGGGACGGTGGGCCTGCTATATGATTTAATCCCTGTAAATAAAACCCCTGCAGTTAAACTTTATACAGCCGGGGCCTTACATCCGGCCTTACATTGGGACAAATGAGATTGCAACGTGGTCTGGGCATCACAATATATATACACATATATATTAAATATTTCACACCTAATACATAGTGAATTTGTGTAGGCCCACCAAAGTTTCCCGAATCCCAGAACTATAGTCCCGGGTTGCTGAGCAGTGGAAATGGGTGTGTACTTGGTTGGCCAGTTGGGTGGGAAGACACCTGTTGAACTTGGGTGGGCAGGTCCTTCTGCTTGAGCCTGGCAGAGGAAGGAGTCTGGCTAGTCGATCATGGATCTTGGGCCTGACTTACAATTGGCTGGATCCAACTCCTGGGATGGGCCCAGTCCTGGGACATGGCTCTTTTCAGTGGCTCTGCATCGGTGTATCAATGCAGAGCATATCTCCAGAACAGAAATAATTTAGAGATTGTGCAAAGAAGGACGCCTAATATGGTGAATGTTCTACATCGTAAAACTTATTTGGAAAGACTGAAGGACCCCAAGATGTACACCTTGGAGGAGAGAAGATACCGGGGGAATATGAATGAAAGTTTTAAACATATCATGGGTTTTAACAAGGTACAGGAGGGAAGCATGTTTCAGAAAGAGAAGTGTTAGAACAAGAGGTCATCCTATGTTAGGGTGACCAGACGTCCTGGTTTAGCTGGACAAGTCCTAGTTTTTAAGCCTTTGGCATGACTTTTTTGTCCACTGTCCCGATTTTTATCGGCGCCAGCTTCGCATGCGCGATAGACCCATACTGACCACGCATGACCGGCTGGCAAACACCTATCGCACATGTGCGGCCGGCGCTCGCCATTCGGGCATGCGCAAAATTTGTCCATGTTTTTCCCGGGACAAATACAGTCACCCAATCCTACGCAGCTGGAGGGCGGCAGGCTCGGAGGAGGGAAGGTGGGAGAATCTAATACAGTATGGGAATGAAAAACTGCTTGGGATAAACAAAAGGCAATCCTAGATATGGAAGAAATTCAAGGACCAAGTAGGGTCGGAGGTGTTGGAACATATACCCATATGGATAGATTAGGTTGGCGAAGAGGCACTTATCTACCGCTAAGGTCTGTGGAAGGGTAACGCCCCAGATCAGGTGTTAACTGCCATTCAAGTCAATCATTTCTATGTTAGCAAGGCATGTTATCCTCTCCAACAGATGGTGAAGAAAGGCAGTTGTATGCTGTATGCCTGCACATTGGCGTTATCACGTCACCCCATGCGTGTGTCATCCTGCAATTTGGGCAATGTCGTTATTATATTCAAATGCATCATATTCTTTTTGTCATTTACTTCCCTTTCCTTAGCACAGGGGTGGCCAACTCCAGTCCTCACGGGCCACCAACAGGTCAGGTTTTATGGATATCCCAGCTTCAGCACAGGTGGCTCAATCAGTCTCTGCTTCAGCACAGGTAGCTCAATCTGTCTCTGCTTCAGTATAGGTGGCTCAATCAGTGGCTAAGTCTTTGACTGAGCCACCTGTGCTGAAGCAAGGATATCCCGACCTGTCCTGGAACCAGATTCCATATTCTCTGTCTCCCTTTGCAGCTCATGGGATTAATTTCTCCCTAGTTTAGCTGCCTGTTATTTTCCCTGTCCCAGCAGCTAGCTGCATGTGAAAAGGCAACATTATTGTTACATGTTGTTTACACAGCCTGTGTTGGTTGCCTGCATCTCCTATTCTCCTAGCTGAGAGTGGGCTATTCCTACCCCCCTGTCCTTGCTGACAGTTAGTATAGTCTCACTTCCCTTCTAGTGTGACCCTTGCTCCTCACTTCCTTTTCACCCAGGACTCTGAGTGAGTACCTGCCTGCTATTTACCCCAGCAAGGCCTTTCTGTTTTACCCTGCCTCATCCTTGATACACTGCACTTCAGACAGAGAAGCACTCCACACCCACACTACATCTGCAAGTACCTTTCTTCCTGTGATTTCCCTCAATAAAACTAAGGCCGAGTCCATAGAAGGCACGTCCGTGCTGAGCCGTGCGGACGCTCTGCGCTGAGCCCCTGCATCCTCCATGGGGGGCTCATGCGAGCGTCCGCAGGCGTGCTGAGGCGCTGGATTTTTCAGCCGACAGCCAAGCTGTTTTTCAGAGCGCTGTCAGCTGAAAACATCCAATCAGCGCGGAGCAGCGTCAACGTGACGGCGCCGTGACGTTGACGTCGGTGCGTCGCGGGCGATTGGCCCAGCGACGTCACTGCCCCGCCTCCCTCAGTCTCCCCCCGCCTCCCGATCGCGCCCGCTGGCTCGCCTGCATGGGCATGAAATAGCGCAGATTTCAGCAGGCGAGCCTCAGCGTCAGCTCGCCTCAGCGCTGCTACCCCCCTCTATGGCCCCAGCCTAAGAAAGACAAAGGACTTGTTTGTGCTTTGGAAGAGGGAAGGCATGAGTTAAGCTTACTGGAACTATTCATACATCATTCGTGACCCTGGTTTCAGGAAATGACCTGTTGGTGGCCCTTGAGGACTGGATGCGCCCACCCCTGGATTAACATTACTTGCCATGCCTGATGCGGTGTAGCTAACACTCTGTATCAAAAGCAGAAAAGGAATCCCCAGGTTTCCTCCATTTGATACACTGCACTCTCCTTTGGAATGATTCATAGAAACCACTGACACGGAATGTTAATGACACGGAATGTTAATGACATGGAATGTTAATGACATGGAATGTTAAAGACACGGCTTTCAGTGACACAGGACACCCTACTGTACATTCCAAAGCGGGAACTCCTATACATTGCAATCCTACAGTAGCCGCGGCTTTGCCACAATACCTTTTAACCCCAGTTTCTCTAGTGAAGAAATTAATTGTTGATGTGATTTCAAAAGTCAACACTCAGTTTACAACTTACAATCCTAGCAATTGGCACCGGGTGTAAGGGAGAGGGGCGCCGGTGTAACAGAGAGGGGCGCCGGTGTAAGGGAGAGGGGCGCCGGTGTAACAGAGAGGGGCGCCGGTGTAACAGAGAGGGGCGCCGGTGTAACAGAGAGGGGCGCCGGTGTAACGGAGAGGGGCGCCGGTGTAAGGGAGAGGGGCGCCGGTGTAAGGGAGAGGGGCGCCGGTGTAAGGGAGAGGGGCGCCGGTGTAACAGAGAGGGGCGCCGGTGTAAGGGAGAGGGGCGCCGGTGTAACGGAGAGGGGCGCCGGTGTAAGGGAGAGGGGCGCCGGTGTAAGGGAGAGGGCCGCCGGTGTAACAGAGAGGGGCGCCGGTGTAAGGGAGAGGGGCGCCGGTGTAACGGAGAGGGGCGCCGGTGTAAGGGAGAGGGGCGCCGGTGTAACGGAGAGGGGCGCCGGTGTAAGGGAGAGGGGCGCCGGTGTAACGGAGAGGGGCGCCGGTGTAAGGGAGAGGGGCGCCGGTGTAAGGGAGAGGGGCGCCGGTGTAACGGAGAGGGGCGCCGGTGTAAGGGAGAGGGGCGCCGGTGTAACGGAGAGGGGCGCCGGTGTAAGGGAGAGGGGCGCCGGTGTAACGGAGAGGGGCGCCGGTGTAAGGGAGAGGGGCGCCGGTGTAACGGAGAGGGGCGCCGGTGTAACGGAGAGGGGCGCCGGTGTAACGGAGAGGGGCGCCGGTGTAACGGAGAGGGGCGCCGGTGTAACGGAGAGGGGCGCCGGTGTAAGGGAGAGGGGCGCCGGTGTAAGGGAGAGGGGCGCCGGTGTAAGGGAGAGGGGCGCCGGTGTAAGGGAGAGGGGCGCCGGTGTAAGGGAGAGGGGCGCCGGTGTAAGGGAGAGGGGCGCCGGTGTAACGGAGAGGGGCGCCGGTGTAACGGAGAGGGGCGCCGGTGTAACGGAGAGGGGCGCCGGTGTAAGGGAGAGGGGCGCCGGTGTAACGGAGAGGGGCGCCGGTGTAACGGAGAGGGGCGCCGGTGTAACGGAGAGGGGCGCCGGTGTAACGGAGAGGGGCGCCGGTGTAAGGGAGAGGGGCGCCGGTGTAACGGAGAGGGGCGCCGGTGTAACGGAGAGGGGCGCCGGTGTAACGGAGAGGGGCGCCGGTGTAACGGAGAGGGGCGCCGGTGTAAGGGAGAGGGGCGCCGGTGTAACGGAGAGGGGCGCCGGTGTAACGGAGAGGGGCGCCGGTGTAACGGAGAGGGGCGCCGGTGTAACGGAGAGGGGCGCCGGTGTAACGGAGAGGGGCGCCGGTGTAACGGAGAAAGTTCGCCAGTGTAACGGAGAGGGGCGCCGGTGTAAGGGAGAGGGGCGCCGGTGTAACGGAGAGGGGCGCCGGTGTAACGGAGAGGGGCGCCGGTGTAACGGAGAGGGGCGCCGGTGTAACGGAGAGGGGCGCCGGTGTAAGGGAGAGGGGTGCCGGTGTAACGGAGAGGGGCGCCGGTGTAAGGGAGAGGGGCGCCGGTGTAAGGGAGAGGGGCGCCGGTGTAAGGGAGAGGGGCGCCGGTGTAAGGGAGAGGGGCGCCTGTGTAATGGAGAGGGGTGCCGGTGTAAGGGAGAGGGGCGCCGGTGTAAGGGAGAGGGGCGCCGGTGTAACGGAGAGGGGCGCCGGTGTAACGGAGAGGGGCGCCGGTGTAAGGGAGAGGGGCGCCGGTGTAAGGGAGAGGGGCGCCGGTGTAAGGGAGAGGGGCGCCGGTGTAACGCAGAGGGGCGCCGGTGTAAGGGAGAGGGGCGCCGGTGTAAGGGAGAGGGGCGCCGGTGTAACGGAGAGGGGCGCCGGTGTAAGGGAGAGGGGCGCCGGTGTAAGGGAGAGGGGCGCCGGTGTAAGGGAGAGGGGCGCCGGTGTAACGGAGAGGGGCGCCGGTGTAACGGAGAGGGGCGCCGGTGTAACGGAGAGGGGCGCCGGTGTAACGGAGAGGGGCGCCGGTGTAAGGGAGAGGGGCGCCGGTGTAAGGGAGAGGGGCGCCGGTGTAACGGAGAGGGGCGCCGGTGTAAGGGAGAGGGGCGCCGGTGTAACGGAGAGGGGCGCCGGTGTAACGGAGAGGGGCGCCGGTGTAAGGGAGAGGGGCGCCGGTGTAACGGAGAGGGGCGCCGGTGTAACGGAGAGGGGCCCCGGTGTAAGGGAGAGGGGCGCCGGTGTAACGGAGAGGGGCGCCGGTGTAAGGGAGAGGGGCGCCGGTGTAACGGAGAGGGGCCCCGGTGTAAGGGAGAGGGGCGCCGGTGTAACGGAGAGGGGCGCCGGTGTAAGGGAGAGGGGCGCCGGTGTAACGGAGAGGGGCGCCGGTGTAACGGAGAGGGGCGCCGGTGTAAGGGAGAGGGGCGCCGGTGTAACAGAGAGGGGCGCCGGTGTAACCGAGAAGGCAAACACAAGAGACATGGAAGAACTAACAGCACTGCCGGGCTACACATGAAGTTCACAAATTGGTTACTATTCCACATGGCTAAAGCTGAGGATGTGTTTATCCTGAGAGACGTCCACTGACTGAGAACGAGGTTCCTTATTATTTCCTGATTACAATGGCAGTGAAATAAAAACAAAGTGCCCCAAACTGTCTCATTTTTGAGCGCCTGGAAACACGCAGTGTGGAGTGATGCTTTGTACTGCAGATTTCTGCAGCAGTAAAGGTTAGTAACAGAGAGGTTAGGTACAGTACATGTGCTGCTCCCCAGAATACTGCTAATTTTCCGGGAACGTTTCTCCGCCATTTTGTATTGCTCACATGGTGCTAATCTTACTTTGGTTTTCTTACATTACATGTGTAGGGTTATCGCTAATGTAAACACATCCTCCACAAATGGCCATTATTTTATCAACAATAGATCGCTCTATTAACAGGACCGGCTTTTACTTTTGCAGGGCTCAGTCCGGGGCTTTCTCGGGGGCCTCATACCTGGTCCTGTGTGCAGTCTCCTCCTCAGATGAAGCGGCGTCATGACATCACAGCGCCATGTGGCGTCCCGTTGTCATGGCAACGCAACGCCATTAGACGTCGCGGAGCCATGATAACGGGACGCTGTAGGAAGAGATGCTGCCGGACAGGTGAGAGACTGTTACAGACGCCCCGCGCTCTCCCGCGGCAGTCAGCGTTATTGTTGTGGGGCCTCTGTAACCGCAGGGCTCGGTGCGATGGCACCTACGGAACAACTATCAAGCCGACCATGGCTCTATAACAAGGGGTTGCCACGTTCAGTCCTCAAGGGCTACCAACAGGCCAGGTTTTCAGGAAATCCCTGGATAAAATAGTGGCTCAGCCAAAGACTATACTGGAGGCCGCCAACAGGGGGGGCCGCCGGGAACACTGTCCTGGGCCTGGCCCCCTGCCATCCACAATACAGTTACCTCTGTACATACAAGAAGGACCTTCCCTTTTTCTGGATGCCACCCCTATATGTCCCTCCCTTCCCTCCTCTCCTGCAGGACTGGAGGGCCCCCCCTTCCCTCAGCACTGCCCATCTATCCATCCCTTCCTTAGGCCTCCACTGGCCTGCAGGGCACTCCTGTGCACTGGCCATGTGGCTCAAGCAAGCCCACTTGTCCCAGGCCCATGACTCCCTTATACTACCGTGTGTGTATATATTTGGGGAGGGGGCTTATTTTGTGTGTGTGTCTGTGTGTGTTTGTCTGTGTGACAGGATGAGAAGGGGGAGTTTAAGAGATAGGGGTGTAAGAGGGGGAGGGGAGAAGTGGGGGTGTAAAAGGGGGAGAGTGAGAGTGTAAGAGAAAATGGTGGGGAGGGGAGATTCTCACAAGGCCGCCGACACATGGGTGGGGGGGGGGGGGCGGGTAGCCCCGGTGGAAACTAGTCCTGGGCCCCGGGAAACCTGTCTGCGGCGCTGACTGCCCCCACCTGTGCTGAAGCAGGGATATCCTGAAAATCTGACCTGTTGGTGGCCCCTGAAGACTGGAGTTGCCCCTACCAACCCTCCCCCCCCCCACCTCCCTCCCCCCCCCTGCTCTGTAACATAAACTAACCCCCAAAAAGGAAATGCATTCAGTAACCACATACTTTCCAGAAAGGTTTGTGAATTCCAATATCAAACAGAGTAAATTGACCAGATTATCCAGCCTAAGAAGTCACGTTATCATGCAATGTGTACACGGCCGGCGGACGCAAGAAAGTGAATGTTTAACATTATTTGGATTAATGATTAACAGAAGCAAAGAAAATGTGTTTTATACTTCAGTACCTTATATGTCCATCTGTATTCAATTCACCTTCAGGATGTCTGAAATTAGCAGCAAAATACAATCATGTTTGGGAAAACTAAAACACACTGCTGACTGTATACATACGTCAAAACTAGCAAGCGAAAACCAAATGTCAAGTCTGTGTTTCTACAAACAATACAATTCAATTCACATTCTTATATTATTTCCACGTTTATCTTTTAATGCTCTGCGCAAAGTACTTCGTTTTTGGTTTCATCTTCGGAAAAAAATTCAATGTAATTATCTCGTTAAAACAGACAACAAACTATAACCAAGTAGAATTATTATTTGTATTATTATTTACATCTGATGATTTACGTTCGTCTTATGACCGAATGGCTTTCCAAATAATGGAACATTAATAAGAATTTCTGCTTCAGTTAAAGGGGCAGAGATCTTCCCCGCATCGCCATCCCTGAAACGCTGAAGATCAGTGAGGGGGGAAACAAGGACTATAAAATATTAAAAACAAATCAAAAGGAAGGAAATTAGTGCAACAGCGGAAGGTGCAGTGTATACAGTGATGTATAAGCAAGCTGACACTACTGTAACTTTCAGCAAACTATTCTACCTGGCAACAAAAAAACACCCAGCACAAATCTCAGGCAGTAACTTATAACGGGGGGAGATTGTGACACCAGCAGAAAGTGCCGGTTACAGCAGCACATGCAGTGCAGTGGATGAGCTTTTCTAGCTGTGAAGGGGTTAATTATAATTCCCTATTATGCTGGATATAATGTAGAAGATAGACGTGCAATTAATCCGTATTCTGAAGAGTTTCTTGGTTTATGTTTGGGGCCAGAGAAACCTGGAAGTAGCATGCCGTACCCCGGGTAACAATATAACATAGCACCGTACCCCGAGTAACAATATAACATAGCACCGTACCCCGGGTAACAATATAACATAGCACCGTACCCCGGGTAACAATATAACATAGCGCCGTACCCCGGGTAACAATATAACATAGCACCGTACCCCGAGTAACAATATAACATAGCGCCGTACCCCGGGTAACAATATAACATGGTGCCGTACCCCGGGTAACAACATAACATAGCGCCGTACCCCGGGTAACAATATAACATAGCACCGTACCCCGAGTAACAATATAACATAGCACCGTACCCCGAGTAACAATATAACATAGCGCCGTACCCCGGGTAACAATATAACATAGCGCCGTACCCCGAGTAACAATATAACATAGCGCCGTACCCCGAGTAACAATATAACATAGCGCCGTACCCCGGGTAACAATATAACATAGCGCCGTACCCCGGGTAACAATATAACATAGCGCCGTACCCCGGGTAACAATATAACATAGCACCGTACCCCGGGTAACAATATAACACAGCGCCGTACCCCGGGTAACAATATAACATAGCGCCGTACCCCGGGTAACAATATAACATAGCACCGTACCCCGGGTAACAATATAACATAGCGCCGTACCCCGGGAAACAAATAATATAGCGTCGTACCCCGGGTAACAATATAATATAGCGCCGTACCCCGGGTAACAATATAACATAGCGTCGTACCCCGGGTAACAATATAACATAGCACCGTACCCCGGGTAACAATATAACACAGCGCCGTACCCCGGGTAACAATATAACATAGCACCGTACCCCGGGTAACAATATAACATAGCACCGTACCCCGGGTAACAATATAACACAGCGCCGTACCCCGGGTAACAATATAACATAGCACCGTACCCCGGGTAACAATATAACACAGCGCCGTACCCCGGGTAACAATATAACATAGCGCCGTACCCCAGGTAACAATATAACATAGCGCCGTACCCCGGGTAACAACATAACATAGCGCCGTACCCCGGGTAACAATATAACATAGCGCCGTACCCCGGGTAACAACATAACATAGCGCCGTACCCCGGGTAACAATATAACATAGCGCCGTACCCCGGGTAACAACATAACATAGCGCCGTACCCCGGGTAACAATATAACATAGCGCCGTACCCCGGGTAACAATATAACATAGCGCCGTACCCCGGGTAACAATATAACATAGCGCCGTACCCCGGGTAACAATATAACATAGCGCCGTACCCCGGGTAACAATATAATATAGCGCCGTACCCCGGGTAACAATATAACATAGCACCGTACCTCGGGTAACAATATAACATAGCACCGTACCCCGGGTAACAATATAACATAGCGCCGTACCCCGGGTAACAATATAACATAGCGCCGTACCCTGGGTAACAATATAACATAGCACCGTACCCCGAGTAATAATATAACATAGCGCCGTACCCCGGGTAACAATATAACATAGCACCGTACCCCGGGTAACAATATAACATAGCGCCGTACCCCAGGTAACAATATAACATAGCGCCGTACCCTGGGTAACAATATAACATAGCACCGTACCTCGGGTAACAATATAACATAGCACCGTACCCCGGGTAACAATATAACATAGCGCCGTACCCCGGGTAACAATATAACATAGCGCCGTACCCTGGGTAACAATATAACATAGCACCGTACCCCGAGTAATAATATAACATAGCGCCGTACCCCGGGTAACAATATAACATAGCACCGTACCCCGGGTAACAATATAACATAGCACCGTACCCCGGGTAACAATATAACATAGCACCGTACCCCGGGTAACAATATAACATAGCGCCGTACCCCGGGTAACAATATAACATAGCGCCGTACCCCAGGTAACAATATAACATAGCACCGTACCCCGAGTAACAATATAACATAGCACCGTACCCCAGGTAACAATATAACATAGCGCCGTACCCCGGGTAACAATATAACATAGCACCGTACCCCGAGTAATAATATAACATAGCACCGTACCCCAGGTAACAATATAACATAGCGCCGTACCCCGGGTAACAACATAACATAGCGCCGTACCCCGGGTAACAATATAACATAGCGCCGTACCCCGGGTAACAATATAACACAGCGCCGTACCCCGGGTAACAATATAACATAGCACCGTACCCCGAGTAACAATATAATATAGCGCCGTACCCCGGGTAACAATATAACATAGCGCCGTACCCCGGGTAACAACATAACATAGCGCCGTACCTCGGGTAACAATATAACACAGCGCCGTACCCCGGGTAACAATATAACATAGCGCCGTACTACAGGTAACAATATAACATAGCGCCGTACCACGGGTAACAATATAACATAGCGCCGTACCCCGGGTAACAATATAATATAGCGGCGTACCCCGGGTAACAATATAACATAGCGCCGTACCCCGAGTAACAATATAACATAGCGCCGTACCCCGAGTAACAATATAACATAGCGCCGTACCCCGGGTAACAATATAACATAGCGCCGTACCCCGGGTAACAACATAACATAGCGCCGTACCCCGGGTAACAATATAACATAGCACCATACCCCGAGTAACAACATAATATAGCGCCGTACCCCAGGTAACAATATAACATAGCGCCGTACCCCGGGTAACAATATAACATAGCGCCGTACCCCGGGTAACAATATAACATAGCACCGTACGCCGGGTAACAATATAACATAGCACCGTACCCCGGGTAACAATATAACACAGCGCCGTACCCCGGGTAACAATATAACATAGCGTCGTACCCCGGGTAACAATATAACATAGCACCGTACCCCGGGTAACAATATAACACAGCGCCGTACCCCGGGTAACAATATCACATAGCACCGTACCCCGGGTAACAATATAACATAGCACCGTACCCCGGGTAACAATATAACACAGCGCCGTACCCCGGGTAACAATATAACATAGCACCGTACCCCGGGTAACAATATAACACAGCGCCGTACCCCGGGTAACAATATAACATAGCGCCGTACCCCGAGTAACAATATAACATAGCGCCGTACCCCGGGTAACAATATAACATAGCACCGTACCCCGAGTAATAATATAACATAGCACCGTACCCCGGGTAACAATATAACATAGCACCGTACCCCGGGTAACAATATAACACAGCGCCGTACCCCGGGTAACAATATAACATAGCACCGTACCCCGAGTAACAATATAATATAGCGCCGTACCCCGGGTAACAATATAACATAGCGCCGTACCCCGGGTAACAACATAACATAGCGCCGTACCCCGAGTAACAACATAATATAGCGCCGTACCCCAGGTAACAATATAACATAGCGCCGTACCCCGGGTAACAATATAACATAGCACCGTACCCCGAGTAACAACATAATATAGCGCCGTACCCCAGGTAACAATATAACATAGCGCCGTACCCCGGGTAACAACATAACATAGCGCCGTACCCCGGGTAACAATATAACATAGCGCCGTACCCCGGGTAACAACATAACATAGCGCCGTACCCCGGGTAACAATATAACATAGCGCCGTACCCTGGGTAACAATATAACATAGCACCGTACCCCGAGTAATAATATAACATAGCGCCGTACCCCGAGTAATAATATAATATAGCGCCGTACGCCGGGTAACAATATAACATAGCGCCGTACCTCGGGTAACAATATAACATAGCGCCGTACCTCGGGTAACAATATAACATAGCGCCGTACCCCGGGTAACAATATAACATAGCGCCGTACCCCGAGTAACAATATAACATAGCGCCGTACCCCGAGTAACAATATAACATAGCACCGTACCCCAGGTAACAATATAACATAGCGCCGTACCCCGAGTAACAATATAACATAGCGCCGTACCCCGAGTAACAATATAACATAGCGCCGTACCCCGAGTAACAATATAACATAGCGCCGTACCCCGAGTAACAATATAACATAGCGCCGTACCCCGAGTAACAATATAACATAGCGCCGTACCCCGAGTAACAATATAACATAGCGCCGTACCCCGAGTAACAATATAACATAGCGCCGTACCCCGGGTAACAATATAACATAGCGCCGTACCCTGGGTAACAATATAACATAGCACCGTACCCCGAGTAATAATATAACATAGCGCCGTACCCCGGGTAACAATATAACATAGCACCGTACCCCGAGTAATAATATAACATAGCGCCGTACCCCGGGTAACAACATAACATAGCGCCGTACCCCGGGTAACAATATAACATAGCGCCGTACCCCGGGTAACAACATAACATAGCGCCGTACCACGGGTAACAATATAACATAGCGCCGTACTACAGGTAACAATATAACATAGCGCCGTACCACGGGTAACAATATAACATAGCGCCGTACCCCGGGTAACAATATAATATAGCGGCGTACCACGGGTAACAATATAACATAGCGCCGTACCCCGGGTAACAATATAACATAGCGCCGTACCCCGGGTAACAATATAACATAGCACCGTACCCCGAGTAATAATATAACATAGCGCCGTACCCCGGGTAACAATATAACATAGCACCGTACCCGAGTAATAATATAACATAGCGCCGTACCCCGGGTAACAATATAACATAGCGCCGTACCCCGGGTAACAATATAACATAGCGCCGTACCCCGAGTAATAATATAACATAGCGCCGTACCCCGGGTAACAATATAACATAGCGCCGTACCCCGGGTAACAATATAACATAGCACCGTACGCCGGGTAACAATATAACATAGCGCCGTACCCCGGGTAACAATATAACATAGCACCGTACGCCGGGTAACAATATAACATAGCGCCGTACCCCGGGTAACAATATAACATAGCACCGTACGCCGGGTAACAATATAACATAGCGCCGTACCCCGGGTAACAATATAACATAGCACCGTACCCCGGGTAACAATATAATATAGCGCCGTACCCCGAGTAACAATATAACATAGCACCGTACCCCGAGTAATAATATAACATAGCGCCGTACCCCGGGTAACAACATAACATAGCGCCGTACCCCGGGTAACAATATAACATAGCGCCGTACCCCGAGTAATAATATAACATAGCGCCGTACCCCGGGTAACAATATAACATAGCACCGTACCCCGAGTAATAATATAACATAGCGCCGTACCCCGGGTAACAATATAACATAGCACCGTACCCCGAGTAATAATATAACATAGCACCGTACCCCGAGTAATAATATAACATAGATCTGTACCCCGGGTAACAATATAACATAGCGCCGTACCCCGGGTAACAATATAACATAGCACCGTACGCCGGGTAACAATATAACATAGCGCCGTACCCCGGGTAACAATATAACATAGCGCCGTACCCCGGGTAACAATATAACATAGCGCCGTACCCCGGGTAACAATATAACATAGCACCGTACGCCGGGTAACAATATAATATAGCGCCGTACCCCGGGTAACAATATAACATAGCACCGTACCCCGAGTAACAATATAACATAGCACCGTACCCCGGGTAACAATATAACAGCGCCGTACCCCGGGTAACAATATAATATAGCGCCGTACCCCGGGTAACAATATAACATAGCGCCGTACCCCGAGTAACAATATAACATAGCACCGTACCCCGAGTAATAATATAACATAGCGCCGTACCCCGGGTAACAACATAACATAGCGCCGTACCCCGAGTAACAATATAACATAGCACCGTACCCCGAGTAATAATATAACATAGCGCCGTACCCCGGGTAACAACATAACATAGCACCGTACCCCGGGTAACAATATAACATAGCGCCGTACCCCGGGTAACAATATAACATAGCGCCGTACCCCGGGTAACAATATAACATAGCACCGTACCCCGAGTAATAATATAACATAGCGCCGTACCCCGGGTAACAATATAATATAGCGCCGTACGCCGGGTAACAATATAACATAGCGCCGTACCCCGGGTAACAATATAACATAGCACCGTACCCCGGGTAACAATATAACAGCGCCGTACCCCGGGTAACAATATAACATAGCACCGTACCCCGGGTAACAATATAACATAGCACCGTACCCCGGGTAACAATATAATATAGCACCGAACCCCGGGTAACAATATAATATAGCGCCGTACCCCGGGTAACAATCTAACATAGTACCGTACCCCAGGTAACAATATAAAATAGCGCCGTACCCCAGGTAACAATATAACAGCGCCATACCCCAGGTAACAATATAACATAGCGCCATACCCTGGGTAACAATATAACAGCGCCATACCCCAGGTAACAATCTAACATAGCACCGTACCCCGGGTAACAATATAAAATAGCGCCGTACCCCGGGTAACAATATAACATAGCGCCGTACCCCAGGTAACAATATAACATAGCGCCGTACCCTGGGTAACAATATAACAGCGCCATACCCCAGGTAACAATATAACATAGCGCCGTACCCCGGGTAACAATATAATATAGCACCGAACCCCGAGTAACAATATAACATAGCGCCGTACCCCAAGTAACAATATAATATAGCGCCGTACCCCGGGTAACAATATAATATAGCACCGAACCCCGAGTAACAATATAACATAGCGCCGTACCCCGGGTAACAATATAACATAGCGCCGTACCCCGGGTAACAATATAACATAGCGCCGTACCCCGAGTAACAATATAACATAGCACCGTACCCCGAGTAATAATATAACATAGCGCCGTACCCCGGGTAACAATATAATATAGCGCCGTACCCCGGGTAACAATATAACATAGCACCGTACCCCGAGTAATAATATAACATAGCGCCGTACCCCGGGAAACAAATAATATAGCACCGTACCCCGGGTAACAATATAACATAGCACCGTACGCCGGGTAACAATATAACATAGCGCCGTACCCCGGGTAACAATATAATATAGCACCGAACCCCGGGTAACAATATAATATAGCGCCGTACCCCGGGTAACAATCTAACATAGCACCGTACCCCAGGTAACAATATAAAATAGCGCCGTACCCTGGGTAACAATATAACAGCGCCATACCCCAGCTAACAATATAATATAGCACCGTACCCCGTGTAACAATATAACATAGCGCCGTACCCTGGGTAACAATATAACAGCGCCATACCCCAGGTAACAATATAATATAGCACCGTACCCCATGTAACAATATAATATAGCACTGTACCCCGGGTAACAATATAACATAGCGCCGTACCCCAAGTAACAATATAATATAGCACCGTACCCCGGGTAACAATATAATATAGCACCGAACCCCGAGTAACAATATAATATAGCACCGTACCCCGGGTAACAATATAATATAGCACCGTACCCCAGGTAACAATATAACATAGCGCCGTACCCCAGGTAACAATATAACATAGCGCCGTACCCCGGGTAACAATATAACATAGCACCGTACCCGGGTAACAATATAACATAGCACCGTACCCCGAGTAATAATATAACATAGCGCCGTACCCCGGGTAACAATATAACATAGCGCCGTACCCCGGGTAACAATATAACATAGCACCGTACGCCGGGTAACAATATAACATAGCGCCGTACCCCGGGTAACAATATAACATAGCACCGTACCCCGGGTAACAATATAATATAGCGCCGTACCCCGAGTAACAATATAACATAGCACCGTACCCCGAGTAATAATATAACATAGCGCCGTACCCCGGGTAACAACATAACATAGCGCCGTACCCCGGGTAACAATATAACATAGCACCGTACCCCGAGTAATAATATAACATAGCGCCGTACCCCGGGTAACAATATAACATAGCACCGTACCCCGAGTAATAATATAACATAGCGCCGTACCCCGGGTAACAATATAACATAGCACCGTACCCCGAGTAATAATATAACATAGCGCCGTACCCCGGGTAACAATATAACATAGCACCGTACCCCGAGTAATAATATAACATAGCACCGTACCCCGAGTAATAATATAACATAGATCCGTACCCCGGGTAACAATATAACATAGCGCCGTACCCCAAGTAACAATATAACATAGCACCGTACGCCGGGTAACAATATAACATAGCGCCGTACCCCGGGTAACAATATAACATAGCGCCGTACACCGGGTAACAATATAACATAGCGCCGTACCCCGGGTAACAATATAACATAGCACCGTACGCCGGGTAACAATATAATATAGCGCCGTACCCCGGGTAACAATATAACATAGCACCGTACCCCGAGTAACAATATAACATAGCACCGTACCCCGGGTAACAATATAACAGCGCCGTACCCCGGGTAACAATATAATATAGCGCCGTACCCCGGGTAACAATATAACATAGCGCCGTACCCCGAGTAACAATATAACATAGCACCGTACCCCGAGTAACAATATAACATAGCGCCGTACCCCGGGTAACAATATAACATAGCGCCGTACCCCGAGTAACAATATAACATAGCGCCGTACCCCGGGTAACAATATAACATAGCGCCGTACCCCGGGTAACAATATAACATAGCGCCGTACCCCGGGTAACAATATAACATAGCACCGTACCCCGGGTAACAATATAACACAGCGCCGTAACTCGGGTAACAATATAACATAGCGCCGTACCCCGGGTAACAATATAACATAGCACCGTACCCCGGGTAACAATATAACATAGCGCCGTACCCCGGGAAACAAATAATATAGCGTCGTACCCCGGGTAACAATATAATATAACGCCGTACCCCGGGTAACAATATAACATAGCGTCGTACCCCGGGTAACAATATAACATAGCACCGTACCCCGGGTAACAATATAACACAGCGCCGTACCCCGGGTAACAATATAACATAGCACCGTACCCCGGGTAACAATATAACATAGCACCGTACCCCGGGTAACAATATAACACAGCGCCGTACCCCGGGTAACAATATAACATAGCACCGTACCCCGGGTAACAATATAACACAGCGCCGTACCCCGGGTAACAATATAACATAGCGCCGTACCCCGGGTAACAATATAACATAGCGCCGTACCCCAGGTAACAATATAACATAGCGCCGTACCCCGGGTAACAACATAACATAGCGCCGTACCCCGGGTAACAATATAACATAGCGCCGTACCCCGGGTAACAACATAACATAGCGCCGTACCCCGGGTAACAATATAACATAGCACCGTACCCCGGGTAACAATATAACATAGCGCCGTACCCCGGGTAACAACATAACATAGCGCCGTACCCCGGGTAACAATATAACATAGCGCCGTACCCTGGGTAACAATATAACATAGCACCGTACCCCGAGTAATAATATAACATAGCGCCGTACCCCGGGTAACAATATAACATAGCGCCGTACCCCGAGTAACAATATAACATAGCACCGTACCCCGAGTAATAATATAACATAGCGCCGTACCCCGGGTAACAATATAACATAGCGCCGTACCCCGGGTAACAATATAACATAGCGCCGTACCCCAGGTAACAATATAACATAGCACCGTACCCCGAGTAACAATATAACATAGCACCGTACCCCAGGTAACAATATAACATAGCGCCGTACCCCGGGTAACAATATAACATAGCACCGTACCCCGAGTAATAATATAACATAGCACCGTACCCCAGGTAACAATATAACATAGCGCCGTACCCCGGGTAACAATATAACATAGCACCGTACCCCGGGTAACAATATAACATAGCACCGTACCCCGGGTAACAATATAACACAGCGCCGTACCCCGGGTAACAATATAACATAGCACCGTACCCCGAGTAACAATATAATATAGCGCCGTACCCCGGGTAACAATATAACATAGCGCCGTACCCCGGGTAACAACATAACATAGCGCCGTACCCCAGGTAACAATATAACATAGCGCCGTACCCCGGGTAACAATATAACATAGCACCATACCCCGAGTAACAACATAATATAGCGCCGTACCCCAGGTAACAATATAACATAGCGCCGTACCCCGGGTAACAACATAACATAGCGCCGTACCCCGGGTAACAATATAACATAGCGCCGTACCCTGGGTAACAATATAACATAGCACCGTACCCCGAGTAATAATATAACATAGCGCCGTACCCCGGGTAACAATATAACATAGCGCCGTACCCCGAGTAACAATATAACATAGCGCCGTACCCCGAGTAACAATATAACATAGCGCCGTACCCCGAGTAACAATATAACATAGCGCCGTACCCCGAGTAACAATATAACATAGCGCCGTACCCCGAGTAACAATATAACATAGCGCCGTACCCCGAGTAACAATATAACATAGCGCCGTACCCCGGGTAACAACATAACATAGCGCCGTACCCCGGGTAACAATATAACATAGCGCCGTACCCTGGGTAACAATATAACATAGCACCGTACCCCGAGTAATAATATAACATAGCGCCGTACCCCGGGTAACAATATAACATAGCACCGTACCCCGAGTAATAATATAACATAGCGCCGTACCCCGGGTAACAATATAACATAGCGCCGTACTACAGGTAACAATATAACATAGCGCCGTACCACGGGTAACAATATAACATAGCGCCGTACCCCGGGTAACAATATAATATAGCGGCGTACCCCGGGTAACAATATAACATAGCGCCGTACCCCGAGTAACAATATAACATAGCGCCGTACCCCGAGTAACAATATAACATAGCGCCGTACCCCGGGTAACAATATAACATAGCGCCGTACCCCGGGTAACAACATAACATAGCGCCGTACCCCGGGTAACAATATAACATAGCGCCGTACCCTGGGTAACAATATAACATAGCACCGTACCCCGGGTAACAATATAACATAGCACCATACCCCGAGTAACAACATAATATAGCGCCGTACCCCAGGTAACAATATAACATAGCGCCGTACCCCGGGTAACAATATAACATAGCGCCGTACCCCGGGTAACAATATAACATAGCACTGTACGCCGGGTAACAATATAACATAGCACCGTACCCCGGGTAACAATATAACACAGCGCCGTACCCCGGGTAACAATATAACATAGCGTCGTACCCCGGGTAACAATATAACATAGCACCGTACCCCGGGTAACAATATAACACAGCGCCGTACCCCGGGTAACAATATCACATAGCACCGTACCCCGGGTAACAATATAACATAGCACCGTACCCCGGGTAACAATATAACACAGCGCCGTACCCCGGGTAACAATATAACATAGCACCGTACCCCGGGTAACAATATAACACAGCGCCGTACCCCGGGTAACAATATAACATAGCGCCGTACCCCGAGTAACAATATAACATAGCGCCGTACCCCGGGTAACAATATAACATAGCACCGTACCCCGAGTAATAATATAACATAGCACCGTACCCCAGGTAACAATATAACATAGCGCCGTACCCCAGGTAACAATATAACATAGCACCGTACCCCGAGTAACAACATAATATAGCGCCGTACCCCGGGTAACAATATAACATAGCACCGTACCCCGGGTAACAATATAACACAGCGCCGTACCCCGGGTAACAATATAACATAGCACCGTACCCCGAGTAACAATATAATATAGCGCCGTACCCCGGGTAACAATATAACATAGCGCCGTACCCCGGGTAACAACATAACATAGCGCCGTACCCCAGGTAACAATATAACATAGCGCCGTACCCCGGGTAACAATATAACATAGCACCGTACCCCGAGTAACAACATAATATAGCGCCGTACCCCGGGTAACAATATAACATAGCGCCGTACCCCGAGTAACAATATAACATAGCGCCGTACCCCGAGTAACAATATAACATAGCACCGTACCCCAGGTAACAATATAACATAGCGCCGTACCCCGAGTAACAATATAACATAGCGCCGTACCCCGAGTAACAATATAACATAGCGCCGTACCCCGAGTAACAATATAACATAGCGCCGTACCCCGAGTAACAATATAACATAGCGCCGTACCCCGGGTAACAACATAACATAGCGCCGTACCCCGGGTAACAATATAACATAGCGCCGTACCCTGGGTAACAATATAACATAGCACCGTACCCCGAGTAATAATATAACATAGCGCCGTACCCCGGGTAACAATATAACATAGCACCGTACCCCGAGTAATAATATAACATAGCGCCGTACCCCGGGTAACAATATAACATAGCGCCGTACTACAGGTAACAATATAACATAGCGCCGTACCACGGGTAACAATATAACATAGCGCCGTACCCCGGGTAACAATATAATATAGCGGCGTACCCCGGGTAACAATATAACATAGCGCCGTACCCCGAGTAACAATATAACATAGCGCCGTACCCCGAGTAACAATATAACATAGCGCCGTACCCCGGGTAACAATATAACATAGCGCCGTACCCCGGGTAACAACATAACATAGCGCCGTACCCCGGGTAACAATATAACATAGCACCATACCCCGAGTAACAACATAATATAGCGCCGTACCCCAGGTAACAATATAACATAGCGCCGTACCCCGGGTAACAATATAACATAGCGCCGTACCCCGGGTAACAATATAACATAGCACTGTACGCCGGGTAACAATATAACATAGCACCGTACCCCGGGTAACAATATAACACAGCGCCGTACCCCGGGTAACAATATAACATAGCGTCGTACCCTGGGTAACAATATAACATAGCACCGTACCCCGGGTAACAATATAACACAGCGCCGTACCCCGGGTAACAATATCACATAGCACCGTACCCCGGGTAACAATATAACATAGCACCGTACCCCGGGTAACAATATAACACAGCGCCGTACCCCGGGTAACAATATAACATAGCACCGTACCCCGGGTAACAATATAACACAGCGCCGTACCCCGGGTAACAATATAACATAGCGCCGTACCCCGAGTAACAATATAACATAGCGCCGTACCCCGGGTAACAATATAACATAGCACCGTACCCCGAGTAATAATATAACATAGCACCGTACCCCAGGTAACAATATAACATAGCGCCGTACCCCAGGTAACAATATAACATAGCACCGTACCCCGAGTAACAACATAATATAGCGCCGTACCCCGGGTAACAATATAACATAGCACCGTACCCCGGGTAACAATATAACACAGCGCCGTACCCCGGGTAACAATATAACATAGCACCGTACCCCGAGTAACAATATAATATAGCGCCGTACCCCGGGTAACAATATAACATAGCGCCGTACCCCGGGTAACAACATAACATAGCGCCGTACCCCAGGTAACAATATAACATAGCGCCGTACCCCAGGTAACAATATAACATAGCGCCGTACCCCGGGTAACAACATAACATAGCGCCGTACCCCGAGTAACAATATAACATAGCGCCGTACCCCGAGTAACAATATAACATAGCGCCGTACCCCGAGTAACAATATAACATAGCGCCGTACCCCGGGTAACAATATAACATAGCGCCGTACCCTGGGTAACAATATAACATAGCACCGTACCCCAAGTAATAATATAACATAGCGCCGTACCCCGGGTAACAATATAACATAGCACCGTACCCCGAGTAATAATATAACATAGCGCCGTACCCCGGGTAACAACATAACATAGCGCCGTACCCCGGGTAACAATATAACATAGCGCCGTACCCCGGGTAACAACATAACATAGCGCCGTACCACGGGTAACAATATAACATAGCGCCGTACCCCGGGTAACAATATAACATAGCACCGTACGCCGGGTAACAATATAATATAGCGCCGTACCCCGGGTAACAATATAACATAGCACCGTACCCCGAGTAACAATATAACATAGCACCGTACCCCGGGTAACAATATAACAGCGCCGTACCCCGGGTAACAATATAATATAGCGCCGTACCCCGGGTAACAATATAACATAGCGCCGTACCCCGAGTAACAATATAACATAGCACCGTACCCCGAGTAATAATATAACATAGCGCCGTACCCCGGGTAACAACATAACATAGCGCCGTACCCCGGGTAACAATATAACATAGCGCCGTACCCCGGGTAACAATATAACATAGCACCGTACCCCGAGTAATAATATAACATAGCGCCGTACCCCGGGTAACAATATAATATAGCGCCGTACGCCGGGTAACAATATAACATAGCGCCGTACCCCGGGTAACAATATAACATAGCACCGTACCCCGGGTAACAATATAACAGCGCCGTACCCCGGGTAACAATATAACATAGCACCGTACCCCGGGTAACAATATAACATAGCACCGTACCCCGGGTAACAATATAATATAGCACCGAACCCCGGGTAACAATATAATATAGCGCCGTACCCCGGGTAACAATCTAACATAGTACCGTACCCCAGGTAACAATATAAAATAGCGCCGTACCCCAGGTAACAATATAACAGCGCCATACCCCAGGTAACAATATAACATAGCGCCGTACCCTGGGTAACAATATAACAGCGCCATACCCCAGGTAACAATCTAACATAGCACCGTACCCCGGGTAACAATATAAAATAGCGCCGTACCCCGGGTAACAATATAACATAGCGCCGTACCCCAGGTAACAATATAACATAGCGCCGTACCCTGGGTAACAATATAACAGCGCCATACCCCAGGTAACAATATAACATAGCGCCGTACCCCGGGTAACAATATAATATAGCACCGAACCCCGAGTAACAATATAACATAGCGCCGTACCCCAAGTAACAATATAATATAGCGCCGTACCCCGGGTAACAATATAATATAGCACCGAACCCCGAGTAACAATATAACATAGCGCCGTACCCCGGGTAACACTATAACATAGCGCCGTACCCCGGGTAACAATATAACATAGCGCCGTACCCCGAGTAACAATATAACATAGCACCGTACCCCGAGTAATAATATAACATAGCGCCGTACCCCGGGTAACAATATAATATAGCGCCGTACCCCGGGTAACAATATAACATAGCACCGTACCCCGAGTAATAATATAACATAGCGCCGTACCCCGGGAAACAAATAATATAGCACCGTACCCCGGGTAACAATATAACATAGCACCGTACGCCGGGTAACAATATAACATAGCGCCGTACCCCGGGTAACAATATAATATAGCACCGAACCCCGGGTAACAATATAATATAGCGCCGTACCCCGGGTAACAATCTAACATAGCACCGTACCCCAGGTAACAATATAAAATAGCGCCGTACCCTGGGTAACAATATAACAGCGCCATACCCCAGCTAACAATATAATATAGCACCGTACCCCGTGTAACAATATAACATAGCGCCGTACCCTGGGTAACAATATAACAGCGCCATACCCCAGGTAACAATATAATATAGCACCGTACCCCATGTAACAATATAATATAGCACCGTACCCCGGGTAACAATATAACATAGCGCCGTACCCCAAGTAACAATATAATATAGCACCGTACCCCGGGTAACAATATAATATAGCACCGAACCCCGAGTAACAATATAATATAGCACCGTACCCCGGGTAACAATATAATATAGCACCGTACCCCAGGTAACAATATAACATAGCGCCGTACCCCAGGTAACAATATAATATAGCGCCGTACCCCGGGTAACAATATAACATAGCACCGTACCCCGGGTAACAATATAACATAGCACCGTACCCCGAGTAATAATATAACATAGCGCCGTACCCCGGGTAACAATATAACATAGCGCCGTACCCCGGGTAACAATATAACATAGCACCGTACCCGGGTAACAATATAACATAGCACCGTACCCCGAGTAATAATATAACATAGCGCCGTACCCCGGGTAACAATATAACATAGCGCCGTACCCCGGGTAACAATATAACATAGCACCGTACCCCGGGTAACAATATAATATAGCGCCGTACCCCGAGTAACAATATAACATAGCACCGTACCCCGAGTAATAATATAACATAGCGCCGTACCCCGGGTAACAACATAACATAGCGCCGTACCCCGGGTAACAATATAACATAGCACCGTACCCCGAGTAATAATATAACATAGCGCCGTACCCCGGGTAACAATATAACATAGCACCGTACCCCGAGTAATAATATAACATAGCGCCGTACCCCGGGTAACAATATAACATAGCACCGTACCCCGAGTAATAATATAACATAGCGCCGTACCCCGGGTAACAATATAACATAGCACCGTACCCCGAGTAATAATATAACATAGCACCGTACCCCGAGTAATAATATAACATAGATCCGTACCCCGGGTAACAATATAACATAGCGCCGTACCCCAAGTAACAATATAACATAGCACCGTACGCCGGGTAACAATATAACATAGCGCCGTACCCCGGGTAACAATATAACATAGCGCCGTACAACTGGGTAACAATATAACATAGCGCCGTACCCCGGGTAACAATATAACATAGCACCGTACGCCGGGTAACAATATAATATAGCGCCGTACCCCGGGTAACAATATAACATAGCACCGTACCCCGAGTAACAATATAACATAGCACCGTACCCCGGGTAACAATATAACAGCGCCGTACCCCGGGTAACAATATAATATAGCGCCGTACCCCGGGTAACAATATAACATAGCGCCGTACCCCGAGTAACAATATAACATAGCACCGTACCCCGAGTAATAATATAACATAGCGCCGTACCCCGGGTAACAACATAACATAGCGCCGTACCCCGGGTAACAATATAACATAGCGCCGTACCCCGGGTAACAATATAACATAGCACCGTACCCCGAGTAATAATATAACATAGCGCCGTACCCCGGGTAACAATATAATATAGCGCCGTACCCCGGGTAACAATATAACATAGCACCGTACGCCGGGTAACAATATAACATAGCGCCGTACCCCGGGTAACAATATAACATAGCACCGTACCCCGGGTAACAATATAACAGCGCCGTACCCCGGGTAACAATATAACATAGCACCGTACCCCGGGTAACAATATAACATAGCACCGTACCCCGGGTAACAATATAATATAGCACCGAACCCCGGGTAACAATATAATATAGCGCCGTACCCCGGGTAACAATCTAACATAGTACCGTACCCCAGGTAACAATATAAAATAGCGCCGTACCCCAGGTAACAATATAACAGCGCCATACCCCAGGTAACAATATAACATAGCGCCGTACCCTGGGTAACAATATAACAGCGCCATACCCCAGGTAACAATCTAACATAGCACCGTACCCCGGGTAACAATATAAAATAGCGCCGTACCCCGGGTAACAATATAACATAGCGCCGTACCCCAGGTAACAATATAACATAGCGCCGTACCCTGGGTAACAATATAACAGCGCCATACCCCAGGTAACAATATAACATAGCGCCGTACCCCAGGTAACAATATAATATAGCACTGAACCCCGAGTAACAATATAACATAGCGCCGTACCCCGGGTAACAATATAATATAGCACCGAACCCCGAGTAACAATATAACACAGCGCCGTACCCCGGGTAACAATATAACATAGCGCCGTACCCCGAGTAACAATATAACATAGCACCGTACCCCGAGTAATAATATAACATAGCGCCGTACCCCGGGTAACAATATAATATAGCGCCGTACCCCGGGTAACAATATAACATAGCACCGTACCCCGAGTAATAATATAACATAGCGCCGTACCCCGGGAAACAAATAATATAGCACCGTACCCCGGGTAACAATATAACATAGCACCGTACGCCGGGTAACAATATAACATAGCGCCGTACCCCGGGTAACAATATAATATAGCACCGAACCCCGGGTAACAATATAATATAGCGCCGTACCCCGGGTAACAATCTAACATAGCACCGTACCCCAGGTAACAATATAAACAATATAAAATAGCGCCGTACCCTGGGTAACAATATAACAGCGCCATACCCCAGGTAACAATATAATATAGCACCGTACCCCGTGTAACAATATAACATAGCGCCGTACCCTGGGTAACAATATAACAGCGCCATACCCCAGGTAACAATATAATATAGCACCGTACCCCATGTAACAATATAATATAGCACCGTACCCCGGGTAACAATATAATATAGCACCGAACTCCGAGTAACAATATAATATAGCACCGTACCCCGGGTAACAATATAATATAGCACCGTACCCCAGGTAACAATATAACATAGCGCCGTACCCCAGGTAACAATATAATATAGCGCCGTACCCCGGGTAACAATATAACATAGCACCGTACCCCGGGTAACAATATAACATAGCACCGTACCCCGGGTAACAATATAATATAGCACCGAACCCCGGGTAACAATATAATATAGCGCCGTACCCCGGGTAACAATCTAACATAGTACCGTACCCCAGGTAACAATATAAAATAGCGCCGTACCCTGGGTAACAATATAACAGCGCCATACCCCAGGTAACAATATAATATAGCACCGTACCCCGTGTAACAATATAACATAGCGCCGTACCCTGGGTAACAATATAACAGCGCCATACCCCAGGTAACAATATAATATAGCACCGTACCCCATGTAACAATATAATATAGCACCGTACCCCGGGTAACAATATAACATAGCGCCGTACCCCAAGTAACAATATAATATAGCACCGTACCCCGGGTAACAATATAATATAGCACCGAACCCCGAGTAACAATATAATATAGCACCGTACCCCGGGTAACAATATAATATAGCACCGTACCCCAGGTAACAATATAACATAGCGCCGTACCCCAGGTAACAATATAATATAGCGCCGTACCCCGGGTAACAATATAACATAGCACCGTACCCCGGGTAACAATATAACATAGCACCGTACCCCGGGTAACAATATAATATAGCACCGAACCCCGGGTAACAATATAATATAGCGCCGTACCCCGGGTAACAATCTAACATAGTACCGTACCCCAGGTAACAATATAAAATAGCGCCGTACCCCGGGTAACAATATAACAGCGCCATACCCCAGGTAACAATATAACATAGCGCCGTACCCTGGGTAACAATATAACAGCGCCATACCCCAGGTAACAATCTAACATAGCACCGTACCCCGGGTAACAATATAAAATAGCGCCGTACCCCAGGTAACAATATAACATAGCGCCGTACCCCAGGTAACAATATAACATAGCGCCGTACCCTGGGTAACAATATAACATAGCGCCATACCCCAGGTAACAATATAACATAGCGCCGTACCCCAGGTAACAATATAATATAGCACCGAACCCCGAGTCACAATATAACATAGCGCCGTACCCCGGGTAACAATATAATATAGCACCGAACCTCGAGTAACAATATAACATAGCGCCGTACCCCAAGTAACAATATAATATAGCGCCGTACCCCGGGTAACAATATAATATAGCACCGAACCCCGAGTAACAATATAACATAGCGCCGTACCCCGGGTAACAATATAACATAGCGCCGTACCCCGGGTAACAATATAACATAGCGCCGTACCCCGAGTAACAATATAACATAGCACCGTACCCCGAGTAATAATATAACATAGCGCCGTACCCCGGGTAACAATATAATATAGCGCCGTACCCCGGGTAACAATATAACATAGCACCGTACCCCGAGTAATAATATAACATAGCGCCGTACCCCGGGAAACAAATAATATAGCACCGTACCCCGGGTAACAATATAACATAGCACCGTACGCCGGGTAACAATATAACATAGCGCCGTACCCCGGGTAACAATATAATATAGCACCGAACCCCGGGTAACAATATAATATAGCGCCGTACCCCGGGTAACAATCTAACATAGCACCGTACCCCAGGTAACAATATAAAATAGCACCGTACCCTGGGTAACAATATAACAGCGCCATACCCCAGGTAACAATATAATATAGCACCGTACCCCGGGTAACAATATAACATAGCGCCGTACCCTGGGTAACAATATAACAGCGCCATACCCCAGGTAACAATATAATATAGCACCGTACCCCATGTAACAATATAATATAGCACCGTACCCCGGGTAACAATATAACATAGCGCCGTACCCCAAGTAACAATATAATATAGCACCGTACCCCGGGTAACAATATAATATAGCACCGAACCCCGAGTAACAATATAATATAGCACCGTACCCCGGGTAACAATATAATATAGCACCGTACCCCAGGTAACAATATAACATAGCGCCGTACCCCAGGTAACAATATAACATAGCGCCGTACCCCAGGTAACAATATAACATAGCGCCGTACCCCGGGTAACAATATAATATAGCACCGTACCCCGGGTAACAATATAATATAGCATCGTACCCCGGGTAACAATATAATATAGCACCGTACCCCGGGTAACAATATAATATAGCATCGTACCCCGGGTAACAATATAATATAGCATCGTACCCCGGGTAACAATATAATATAGCATCGTACCCCAGGTAACAATATAATATAGCATCGTACCCCGGGTAACAATATAATATAGCACCGTACCCCGGGTAACAATATAATATAGCATCGTACCCCGAGTAACAATATAACATAGCACCGTACCCCGGGTAACAATATAATATAGCACCGTACCCCGGGTAACAATATAATATAGCATCGTACCCCAGGTAACAATATAATATAGCATCGTACCCCGGGTAACAATATAATATAGCGCCGTACCCCAGGTAACAATATAACATAGCGCCGTACCCCAGGTAACAATATAATATAGCGCCGTACCCCAGGTAACAATATAACATAGCACCGTACCCCGGGTAACAATATAACATAGCGCCGTACCCCGGGTAACAATATAACATAGCACCGTACCCCGGGTAACAATATAATATAGCGCCGTACCCCGAGTAACAATATAACATAGCACCGTACCCCGGGTAACAATATAACATAGCACCGTACCCCGGGTAACAATATAATATAGCGCCGTACCCCGAGTAACAATATAACATAGCACCGTACCCCAGGTAACAATATAATATAGCGCCGTACCCCAGGTAACAATATAACATAGCACCGTACCCCGGGTAACAATATAACATAGCGCCGTACCCCGGGTAACAATATAACATAGCACCGTACCCCAGGTAACAATATAATATAGCGCCGTACCCCGAGTAACAATATAACATAGCACCGTACCCCGGGTAACAATATAACATAGCACCGTACCCCGGGTAACAATATAATATAGCGCCGTACCCCGAGTAACAATATAACATAGCGCCGTACCCCGGGTAACAATATAATATAGCGCCGTACCCCAGGTAACAATATAACATAGCGCCGTACCCCGGGTAACAATATAACATAGCGCCGTACCCGGGTAACAATATAACATAGCGCCGTACCCGGGTAACAATATAACATAGCGCCGTACCCCGGGTAACAATATAATATAGCGCCGTACCCCGGGTAACAATATAACATAGCACCGTACCCCGAGTAATAATATAACATAGCGCCGTACCCCGGGTAACAATATAACATAGCGCCGTACCCCGGGTAACAATATAACATAGCGCCGTACCCCGAGTAACAATATAATATAGCACCGTACCCCGGGTAACAATATAACATAGCGCCGTACCCCGGGTAACAATATAACATAGCGCCGTACCCCGGGTAACAATATAACATAGCACCGTACCCCGGGTAACAATATAACATAGCGCCGTACCCGGGTAACAATATAACATAGCGCCGTACCCGGGTAACAATATAACATAGCGCCGTACCCCAGGTAACAATATAACATAGCGCCGTACCCGGGTAACAATATAACATAGCGCCGTACCCGGGTAACAATATAACATAGCGCCGTACCCCGGGTAACAATATAATATAGCGCCGTACCCCGGGTAACAATATAACATAGCACCGTACCCCGAGTAATAATATAACATAGCGCCGTACCCCGGGTAACAATATAACATAGCGCCGTACCCCGGGTAACAATATAACATAGCGCCGTACCCCGAGTAACAATATAATATAGCACCGTACCCCGGGTAACAATATAACATAGCGCCGTACCCCGGGTAACAATATAACATAGCGCCGTACCCCGGGTAACAATATAACATAGCGCCGTACCCCGGGTAACAATATAACATAGCACCGTACCCCGGGTAACAATATAACATAGCGCCGTACCCCGGGTAACAATATAACATAGCGCCGTACCCCGGGTAACAATATAACATAGCACCGTACCCCGAGTAATAATATAACATAGCGCCGTACCCCGGGTAACAATATAACATAGCACCGTACCCCGGGTAACAATATAACATAGCGCCGTACCCCGGGTAACAATATAACATAGCACCGTACCCCGGGTAACTATATAACATAGCGCCGTACCCCGGGTAACAATATAATATAGCATCGTACCCCAGGTAACAATATAATATAGCATCGTACCCCAGGTAACAATATAACCTTTGCGTATTTCTGCGCTCACATCTCTAATATAAATACACAGGCCACTTACTTGCTCCAGTGCACTCTGCCCTCAAACGTCTGCATCTCTCCCAGTATCGCCAGCAGCAGAGAGGATTTGCCACAGCCGACTTGTCCCACAATCATGGTGAGCTGGCCTGAAAGAAATACACCAAACATGGTGAGCTGGCCTGAAAGAAATACACCAAACATGGTGAGCTGGCCTGAAAGAAATACACCAAACATGGTGAGCTGGCCTGAAAGAAATACACCAAACATGGTGAGCTGGCCTGAAAGAAATACACCAAACATGGTGAGACGTTTCACCAATCTAAACTGTTTCATATTATGTATATTATGCAAGAACATACGCTCACTGTGTCTCTCCTACTGACAATGCTATTACACGATGCTGCACTATTACACGAGGCGGCACTATTACACGAGGCTGCACTATTACACGAGGCTGCACTATTACACGAGGCTGCACTATTACACAAGGCGGCACTATTACACGAGGCGGCACTATTACACGATTCTGCACTATTACACGAGGCTGCACTATTACACGAGGCTGCACTATTACACGAGGCTGCACTATTACACGAGGCGGCACTATTACACGAGGCGGCACTATTACACGAGGCTGCACTATTACACGAGGCGGCACTATTACACGAGGCGGCACTATTACACGAGGCTGCACTATTACACGAGGCTGCACTATTACACGAGGCGGCACTATTACACGAGGCGGCACTATTACACGAGGCGGCACTATTACACGAGGCGGCACTATTACACGAGGCTGCACTATTACACGAGGCTGCACTATTACACGAGGCTGCACTATTACACGAGGCTGCACTATTACACGAGGCTGCACTATTACACGAGGCTGCACTATTACACGAGGCGGCACTATTACACGAGGCGGCACTATTACACGAGGCTGTAATATTACACGAGGCGGCACTATTACACGAGGCGGCACTATTACACGAGGCGGCACTATTACACGAGGCGGCACTATAACACGAGGCGGCACTATAACACGAGACGGCACAATGACACGAGGCGGCACTATTACACGAGTCGGCACTATTACACGAGGCGGCACTATTACACGAGGCGGCACTATTACACGAGGCGGCACTATTACACGATTCTGCACTATAACACGAGGCGGCACTATTACACGAGGCGGCAGTATTACACGAGGCGGCAGTATTACACGAGGCGGCACTATTACACGAGGCGGCACTATTACACGATTCTGCACTATAACACGAGGCGGCACTATTACACGAGGCGGCACTATTACACGAGACGGCACTATTACACGAGGCTGCACTATTACACGAGGCTGCACTATTACACGAGGCTGTATTATTTATATGACCAGAATATGGAATTGTGTCTTGTTAAATAATAACAATGACTAATAACAGATGCACTAATTGTTCTGTTTTCTTTTCATCAATTGCAGATGAACCCTTTTGTGGTTCAATAAACTGAATAAGGGTTCATAGGTTTCATTAAGCATGAAAAAGTACTCATTAGAGGGGACACCGGTCACATGACACAGCTCTGGCGAGTTCATACCACGAATGTTTGGGGAGTGCCGTACCTGTAGGTATGTGGATATCTATGCTGGACAGTGTGGTGGAGCCGCTTCCCCAAGAAAAATATCCATTGGACACCTTTAATAAAAAGGCAAATATGAGCAGAAAGACACATTGTTACATTCCAATGATACTTTATCACAAGTGCTCAGACATATTGTCATACATTGCAACAGCGGTGAGAGACCTGGACATTGTGGTCCGAGTCCAAGTTACAGTAATTGGCTTTTGCAGATAATAGCAATATCATATTCAGATGTGATGTCACTGGTGGATATCAGCAAACGTTTGCAGCCAAAAACAACTGAATATTTAGCTGTTTTAAAGGAAGTCACCTAATGCTTACAGTCACCTAATGCTCACAGTCACCTAATGCTCACAGTCACCTAATGCTTACAGTCACCTAATGCTCACAGTCACCTAATGCTCACAGTCACCTAATGCTTACAGTCACCTAATGCTCACAGTCACCTAATGCTCACAGTCACCTAATGCTCACAGTCACCTAATGCTCACAGTCACCTAATGCTCACAGTCACCTAATGCTCACAGTCACCTAATGCTCACAGTCACCTAATGCTCACAGTCACCTAATGCTCACAGTCACCTAATGCTCACAGTCACCTAATGCTCACAGTCACCTAATGCTCACAGTCACCTAATGCTCACAGTCACCTAATGCTCACAGTCACCTAATGCTCACAGTCACCTAATGCTCACAGTCACCTAATGCTCACAGTCACCTAATGCTCACAGTCACCTAATGCTCACAGTCACCTAATGCTCACAGTCACCTAATGCTCACAGTCACCTAATGCTCACAGTCACCTAATGCTTACAGTCACCTAATGCTCACAGTCACCTAATGCTCACAGTCACCTAATGCTCACAGTCACCTAATGCTTACAGTCACCTAATGCTCACAGTCACCTAATGCTTACACTCACCTAATGCTTACACTCACCTAATGCTCACAGTCACCTAATGCTCACAGTCACCTAATGCTCACAGTCACCTAATGCTCACAGTCACCTAATGCTCACAGTCACCTAATGCTCACAGTCACCTAATGCTCACAGTCACCTAATGCTCACAGTCACCTAATGCTCACAGTCACCTAATGCTCACAGTCACCTAATGCTCACAGTCACCTAATGCTCACAGTCACCTAATGCTCACAGTCACCTAATGCTCACAGTCACCTAATGCTCACAGTCACCTAATGCTCACAGTCACCTAATGCTCACAGTCACCTAATGCTCACAGTCACCTAATGCTTACAGTCACCTAATGCTTACAGTCACCTAATGCTCACAGTCACCTAATGCTCACAGTCACCTAATGCTCACAGTCACCTAATGCTTACAGTCACCTAATGCTTACACTCACCTAATGCTTACAGTCACCTAATGCTTACAGTCACCTAATGCTCACAGTCACCTAATGCTCACAGTCACCTAATGCTCACAGTCACCTAATGCTCACAGTCACCTAATGCTTACAGTCACCTAATGCTTACAGTCACCTAATGCTTACAGTCACCTAATGCTTACAGTCACCTAATGCTTACAGTCAAAAACATTGAAGCAGATTGTGCCCCTTTCAGAGGATTTAGATATCCTTATGTCCCTTAAAGGAGGGAGCCAAAAGTTAGCCAGCCCAACTCGCTGTAATTGCAAGTGTCAGACGGGCTGCAGTGAGTTGAGATGTATCACTGCTCCCTTTGGCTTCTGCTTCTTAGAGAACAGCCTTCGCCTGTCCATTTCCACCTTCCTCGCGTGCACCTGGTGGGAATAAAGCGCGCGCACCTGGTGGGAATAAAGCTAGCGCACCTGGTGGGAATAAAGCGCGCGCACCTGGTGGGAATAAAGCGCGCGCACCTGGTGGGAATAAAGCGCGCGCACTTGGTGGGAATAAAGCGCGCGCACCTGGTGGGAATAAAGTGCGCGCACCTGGTGGGAATGAAGCGCGCGCACCTGGTGGGAATAAAGCGCGCGCACCTGGTGGGACTAAAGCGCGCGCACCTGGTGGGAATAAAGCGCGCGCACCTGGTGGGAATAAAGCGCGCGCACCTGGTGGGAATAAAGCGCGTGCACCTGGTGGGAATAAAGCGCGCGCACCTGGTGTGAATAAAGCATATGCACTTGGTGGGAATAAAGCGCGCGCACCTGGTGGCAATAAAGCGCGCGCACCTGGTGGGAATAAAGCGCGCGCACCTTGTGGGAATAAAGCGCGTGCACCTGGTGGGAATAAAGTGCGCGCACCTGGTGGGAATAAAGCGCGCGCACCTGGTGGGAATAAAGCGCGCGCACTTGGTGGGAATAAAGCGCGTGCACCTGGTGGGAATAAAGCGCGTGCACCTGGTGGGAATAAAGCGCGCGCACCTGGTGGGAATAAAGCGCGCGCACCTGGTGGGAATAAAGCGCGCGCACCTGGTGGGAATAAAGCGCGCGCACCTAGTGGGAATAAAGCGCGCGCACCTGGTGGGAATAAAGTGCGCGCACCTGGTGTGCACCTGGTGGGAATAAAGCACAGAAGAATATTTTTCGTTCTCTTTTCGTGCGTTACACTGCGCTCAGCTTTGATGGGTTAGAATTTTTGGAGCATATACACAATAGTCGTCGCTTTTGGCCCTGTAGCCAGGATTACTTCTGTGTAAATAAGAAGAAAGAAATCTGTTCATAGAAACCTTGATTGCCACTTCTTCGGTCTCCGAGGGACGGCGCTGCCTCCGTGAAGGCGGTTCCATCTGGTACCTCAATGGCTGCTTCCGGTTAATGGCTTTTGAATGCTATTAATTACAGAGAAAAACAAAAAAAGACAAATTGTTTGACTGCTATTTTTATAACATCTGGGGCAGTAAAACATGTTTCTATTTCCAGTCAGAGGTCCCTTTCATGTTTAGTTCTTTGTTAAACAGACATCTAACCACATCAACGCAGTTACGTAAAGAACAAGCAATTATTCGCTGCCGCAAAATGTTGCAACGTGATTTTCCCCCCCACGGACGCGTTTTCCGTGTGTTTCGCAGACATAAGGTCGAAGATAAATATAGATTTTCAGAGCCTGTTTCAAATAGCGTTTCAGACAGGATTAGGTCTGGGAAAACCACAATGCAATGGGATTCACTAACCTCCTCTATGGATTAATGCAGGGGAGTGCAAACTGGGGGGCATGAGATTTTCTGGGGGGGGGGGGGGCACGGCGCTTACAGAGGCCCCGTGCTCTTCCCCAAAGCATTTAAATTGAAAGCCGGGGGATCGCGCAAGGCCCCTGTAACGCCTCTTACCTTGTCTCCAACGGCTTGGAGCGACGTATCGCCGTGGCAACACAGCAGGGTCAGGTGATGTCACATTGATATGGCCCTGCAGCGTCATTTGACCCCGGATACAAAGTAAGAGGGGGGGGGTTGGCTCGAGCAGGGGGGAGGGGAGAACGGGTAGGGGACGCAGGGGAAAGAGTTTGCGCACCCCTGGATTAATGCACTGCGTCCTGTCTTAATTTACAGTACAGTCAGGTAAAGCCGGATTGCAGCGCATTACCAAAGGGACTGCTGGGAAAAGATGCAAGCGCAGGTGCTGAACGCTCCGGACAAAGAAGTCACATGTTGCCCACCACCAAAGGAAGTGACATGTAACGTTTACTAGGTATACTTAAACATATACAGTATCACTGTATAAACTTCACAACACTAATTAAAAAATGAACGGTGGTGTGGTATACAGTATTTTGCTAAATCAACAAGTATTCAGACTCAGAAATGAATAATAAAGCTAAATCACACGTAAAGCAAAGTACTGAAGCCCTGATAGTATTTAGCGAAACCACACTGGGGACTGATAGGCTGTGGGTAATGTATGCAAGTGTGTCAGGCTAAGGGCGGTATAGGCTATGACAGCGGTGCGCAAACTGGGGGGCGCGCTAGATTTTCTGGGGGGGGGGGTGGGTCGCGGCAGTTATAGAGGTCCCACGCTCTCCCCCCAGGAATTTAAATTAAATGCCGGGGGACCGCGCGAGGCTTTTATAATACACTTACCTTCCCGCGACACGTCGTCCTGGTAAACCAGCATCAAATGACGCCGCGGGGTCACGTGACGACATGTTACCATGGCGGCGTAACGTCACATGACCCCACGCGTCATTTGATGCCGGGGTCGAGCAGGGAGGGGAGGAGGGCGCGTGAGGCTCCGAGGAGAGCAGGCAGGGGTGCACACGGGGAAAAGTTTGTGCACCCCTGGGCTAGGATGTAGGTGAAATTAATTACCAGAAAATAGAGAGATCCAAATAAACCTATACTGGCACTAACTCATTACAGCATAAACAGTGTCACAGTCACTGGAAATGATGCATGTGGTATACACAGTATCAGCCAGCATACAATGTAGCAACAGTGCACTGCTCCATGCTAGAGAGAAAAGCTGGCTCATAATAGCTGAGGCACAAAGAGAGTAACAAATGAGGAAGTGTCAGGCTTACCAGATGATTAATGCTAGAGAGAGACTACACTGAGTTATATCCCCACTTAGATATCCCTCTTGCTAATCCCTACAGCTGTATCAAGCACCCACCCAGAGACGCTGCTGCAGAGTCAGCAATCAGTCATTTATAACAAGCATATTGCTAAAGAGGCTGACGTCCGTTTCCATCCTGCAAGGGAGATTCGTCAGGCGCGAAACGTACGTCGGGCTCCTTAGCAAAATGCTTGTTTTAGCGGTTAGGGTAGGGGATTCATTTAAGGGGTTTAGCAGTTAGGGTAATGTGTTAAATTAAGAGGCTTTTAGGGTAAGAGCTTAGGGTAGGGGGTATTAGGGTAAGGGCTTAGGGTAGGGGGCTTTAGGGTAAAGGCTTAGGGTAGGGGGCTTTAGGGTAAAGGCTTAGGGTAGGGGGCTTTAGGGTAAAGGCTTAGGGTAGGGGGGTTTACGGTAAAGGCTAAGGGTAGGGGGTATTAGGGTAAGGGCTTAGGGTAGGGGGTATTAGGGTAAGGGCTTAGGGTAGGGGGTATTAGGGTAAGGGCTTAGGGTAGGGGGTATTAGGGTACGGGCTTAGGGTAGGGGGTTTTAGTGTAAGGGCTTAGGGTAGGGGTTTAGGGTAAGGGCTCAGGGTAGGAGGTTTTAGGGTAAAGGTTTAGGGTAGGGGGGTTTACGGTAAGGGCTTAGGGTAAGGGATATTAGGGTAAGGGCTTAGGTTAAGGGGGTTTTAGTGTAAGGGCTTAGGCTAGGGGGTTTTAGGGTAAGGGCTTAGTGTAGGGGGTATTAGGGTAAGGACTTAGGGTAGGGGTTTTTAGGGTTAAGGCTCAGGGTAGGGTTCTTTTTGTAAGGGCTTAGGGTAGGGGGTTTTAGGGTACGGGTTTAGAGTAGGGGTTTAGGGTAAAGGCTCAGGATAGGAGGTTTTAGGGTAAGTGATTAAGGTAACGGGTTTAGGCACTTACCTTTGCAGTGACGCTGGCGGCAGCGGAAGGTTCTGGCGGTAGGGTGAGTTGCGACAAAGCGCCGGCGGCCATTTGGTTGCGGCAAAACAGCAACGACCAAATGTCCTATCCCATACTGGCGCTCAGAGATTCTCAAACATGTTTTTTATGAAGCAACAATGCACGTTCAACATAAAGGCGCATTCAAAACATGCGACACTTATAGTGCACTAACTGGGCAAGGAGAGATGTGCCTACTTAAAGCAGGATGATCGTCTTTTGCTTATTATTATTTTAGATTATTAATCATTACTTAAATCACTAAGCAGGGGCAGAAAGTATTATTTGTGCTCAGTGCTTATTATATTACATCTAAAACTGACTCTGTGGGAGCCACGCACACGTTACACATCAGGGAGGTTACAGGTTAGAAAAGAGCCATCACGTGAATGCTGTGTAACCCGGCAGGCCTTACATGTAAGATCATCAACAAGGATCAGTAAAGTGTAATGTGATTAAGGCCTCGGGCATGGTCAGCGCTTATGCTCTGACCCGTGCTGAGGCGCGCTGCTGCTCGGCAGTGAGCCCCTGCAGCCGCAATGAGAGCGGCTTTAGCAGGGGCTCGCGCACGCTTGCGGAAGCGTGTGTCTTACCTAATCTTCAGTTTTGGCGCTCACGGGAGCGCAGGGCCGGTCACGTGAGCGATTTGCCCAATGAGGGCGAACCAGCTCCGTGACGTCACTGGCCCGCCCCACGCCCACAGACGGCGCGCGCTCTAAAGCCAGGGAAAGCACTCAGCCTCAGCGCGCCTCCGCACGGCTTCAATGTATGGACTAAGCCTAAAGGTAAACTGAAGGAGATGTGGGATGCAGACTTTCTATGTCTATCAAAGTATCATAGACACTTAAATGAGTACGCCGTGCATTAAAAAAAAAAACATTTTTTATACAGTATTGAAGCAGGGGGTCTCTGGAGCTGAACCCCAATAATTTCCGCTTCGGGTAACCCCGGCTTTTGACACACTTACCTCAGCAAAGTTTAAAGTTCCACATCACGTGGGCCAATAGGAAGCCGGACCGGATGATGTCACGACTTCCCAGAGACCCGCCGGGCGCGGGAGCTTGGAAAAGCGGCCATTACATGAACCCCAGCTATAAGAGAGGCTTCCGGCACCCCCTATGGAGGTAAGTATCTCTGGGAGCAGGGGGTCCCTGGAGCTGAAATTAATGAGGTTCTGCTCCGTTGAGCCCCAACTTAAAACCTATGTTAAAAATTTGTGAAAGACTTTACATATTACCGCGCTCCTCCCTATATATATATATATATATTGTACATATTACCGCGCTCCTCCCTATATATATATATATTGTACATATTACCGCGCTCCTCCCTATATATATATATATATTGTACATATTACCGCGCTCCTCCCTATATATATATATTGTACATATTACCGCGCTCCTCCCTATATATATATATATATATATATATATTGTACATATTACCGCGCTCCTCCCTATATATATATATTGTACATATTACCGCGCTCCTCCCTATAGAAGTTTGCTGCAGGTAAAAAGATCGGCCTTACATATAGAAAACAAAAAGAACGATTCCGGCGCTCCTACCAATCAGGCTAAAATACAATAGTGATCTCATGAATAAGGGTTTCTGGCTCATCTGCTTTACATAGCAGTTCCTTGGAGGTGTGTGTCTCCCCCCTCCAGGACTGAGCCCCTACCAGTTTCCCAGTTAGTACAGGTACAATACACCCCCCAGTGTCAGTCTGCACATCACCCTCCGAGAGCAGGTGAATGTATAAGGCTGACAGAAAGAAATATGTGTAAGTTTTATTATATTCACAGCAGGGAATTTGTGCACCCACAGTTTACCTCTATAGTGAGGTAACTATGATACTGGCTTTGGCCAGCTTTTAATTGCACTACTCACAAAAGCATAAGCTTTATTTAACCCCTTCAGGGCTTTCTCACTTTTTTCACTAATCCATGGGACATTAATTACATATATTCAGTGTAGGTACCTGCAAATGTGGTTATGCCGTGACGGCGCTTTGGCCAAAGGGTTTAACAAAATAACCCTTTTTCATGTCATTATTATTTCATTTTAGCCTAAATGGTAGGAGCGCAGGAATCGTTCTTTTTGTTTTTCTATGTTAAAAAAATATTTAAAAAAAAAACGCATGGATTGCCGCTTTAAAGGAGCAATTATACATAGTCGGACAGAAAACAACCTTTGGTAAAGAACAGTCTAATTTGCTTCCTTAAACAAGTCTAACCATGCTAATAGCAAATGTTTGTCTGCTTTTCATTTTGGGGGAAATGAAGTACAAACTGAATTTCTTAGGGGCCTCTGAATGGGGAAGTGTTTTCTTTATACTTAGCCCCTCCCCTCCCCCCCCCCCTCCCCCCCCCCCCCCCCCCCCAGTCCTTATCAGAAAGCCAATAAGAGTTGGTGAAATGAGGGGGCTTTGCCTGTGCAAGCATTTGATGCACAGAACACACAGTGACATCAGACAAAAGGGAGCAGCCAGATTAAATCATGTTCACCAACAGGTTTACAAAAATAATTAAAAAAATACTTATGTGGGAAAGATTTAGTTAAGAAATGCAATCAAACAAACAGATGTCACCCCTTAAACATTTCACTGGCATTAGTTTCCTTGAGGGACTGCCCCTTTAATACGGCACCCCAGCCAAAAATAGGAAGAAAATGACTATCAGAAACATCATTCAAACTGTAAAACTAACCCACCCTCAATGCTAGTTCAGTACTTCAGGCTACCGTTTCAATCCAGCAAATTTCGTTAACAGTGAGACATGTAAGCAATTTCTAGGTTACTCCTAAGAACAGACAGAGCTGAGATTCGTTGGTCCGCATTCAAATGCATTTTATACATAATACATGTTATGGCTGTGAGAGGCCTCATCGTTTCCAAATATTCATGCATTACGTTATCTGCGGATGATCATATTGCCTGCGTAAACTTGTACGCAGGTCTCGTATAACACATATACACAAAAGATTCGATTAACACCACAGTACACAGAGTATTTTCAATCACAAAGGTTCTATTTATTGGTAATATAGAACAACGTACTATTCCGGTGTGTTTTCTGCAAGGATCAAATGGAAGGGACGAGTCTCCGTTTCTCCAACTGTCCTCTCTAATCTCGTCACTTATAAAGAATTCATTCAATTTCTGTACACTAAAGGGAAAAATACAAAGATATTTAATCTGTGACATGTACTGCTGGAAGGAAATCATCTGATGGCATTTTAACCCAAGTTTGTATCCCATTTTTATTCAAAATACCTACAAATAACACCCCAGCTGTACATAAAGTAGGAATGGGCCACAAGAGGCGATAATAAGGGCGTCAGTCAGATGCAAACACTGCATTGTTTCAGCACGTATTGTATCTCAGTACTTCTTTCTCCGCTCAGCTTCCCTCACTTAATTCATTATTAATTGTGCCTTTTGTCTTTTATTATTATTATTATTATTAATCACCTCTAAACACCAAGTAAAAATAGAAAACGGTATTCAGCATTTGGATTACTGGATAACTTTGTGTTTTTTGTCTGTGCGGTTGTTCATGTGTTCTGTCTCTACAGGCCAAACGCCCTGACTCATTCTGATTACATTTTGAGGGTACCTTCCTGCCATCCTAACAGATCTATATGTATACATGTATTTCTGGGGTTATAGGTTGCTGGGATTGTGTGTTTATTAATCCTAACAGATCTGACAGAAGTTTCAACCAAGTCGCTGCCGGCCCCCATCTTGGAATACATTTTTAGTTTTTAAGCGATAAAAAAAAAAAAGACATCTCATCGATCGGATTCTTGATACAAAACATTAAATCTATTATTTTACAACTTGTACTAGTGCATTTTCAGACACTTTGCTTGAACTGTTTCGACGGAATGAAATATTTAAAATGAAAATGAACGGGTAACCACAGTAATAAACAACAACAATAACAACCACAACAACAATAACAACCACAACAACATACTTTGACATCTAGGTGGCAGTGATAAGAAAATGGCGGATGAGAAACTGTATTTCACTTATTGTGCTTCGGATAGAGAACGGATTACGATTTTTGAACATTCAGAATGTTGAAAATATTGACGCTAATTTTGTTTCTTGCTGCTTGGGTTTAGGACCCGGCTTGTGATGTCTCGGATAACACTGAACCCTGACCTTGCACACATCATCCATGCAATGTTTACTCGCTCGTCCCGCAGCGCGCTAGAAAATACAGCATTTTCCTAGTCAAGACAAACACGGACTATATGGTTTGACAAGAAAATAAAAGCAGCCAGATATAAGGCATGAACACACATTCCCAGCTAGCTCAAACTCCCACACCCACCACATCATGAATATATATTTATGTCAACAAGAGAGCTACTGAGCGTGGCGATTGTCTATAACAAGAGACACATATGTTTTGTCAATGGGATGTAGCATTGGGCACCCCTGTCTCTTGTTACATACAGATACAAGGCATTATTACGCTGCTCCGTGATTGCAACCGTGGCATGAAATGCTTCCACATCCACATGATTACGTACCTGACGAGGGCTTTTACGGCGAATCTGACCACCGTGGAGAGCAGGAAAAGGGGAGTGACCAAGATGTGAAACAAGGAGAGTGACGCAAAGGCGTTCGCTGGGGTCAGGGGACTCGTGCTCACGTAAGCATGAGTCACAAAGGTCTAGGGAATATGTTGGACAGAATTGGACAAGTTAGTTACCATACATATAACAAGATTCGCAATACAGAATAGCCCTCATTAATTCATTTATTTATTTTATTTATTTATAAAATGTGTTACCAGGCAGTAATACATTGAGAGTTACCGCTCGTTTCCACGTGTGTCCTGGGCACAGAGTTACTGTGTGTAACTGAACTCCCAGATATCTGGGAAGGTCTATACACCTCTGAGTTTGGGAAGGGATAGGGGGAAATCAAAGGAGAAATCATATATTGGAGGCATTTCTTTATGAGGGGCGCCAACTCAATTTTTGCTTTTAAAAAGCTGTATCCCTGAAAAAGATCTTGGCAACCTATATTATAAAAAGAATAAGTAGAAGATAAAAAAAATATCTTCGTTTTTCTGACCCAAACCTCCCTGAAAATAGTTTTAGAAAGAAAGAAAGAAAGAAAGAAAGAAAGAAAGAAAGAAAGAAAGAAAGAAAGGGAAAATAAAATGATTGAGTGAGGAGGAGGAGGGGGATTGGGAGGGAGGGAGTGGGATGGGGAGGGAGGGGAGGGGGGATGGGGAGGGGAGGGGGGATGGGGAGGGAGGGGGGATGGGGAGGGAGGGGGAGGGGGGATGGGGATGGGGAGGGGGGATGGGGAGGGGGGGGAGGGGGGGGAGGGAGTGGGATAGGGAGGGAGTGGGATAGGGAGGGGGGGAGAGGGATGGGGAGGAGAATTGGGAGGGAGGGGGATTGGGAGGGAGAGGGTGCATCAGAAAGACAGCATAGCTGCACTGCCAAACTAATGTTAAACATTGCAAGCCTGATTCAACTTAATTGTGGTTGCCACAGTCAGACTCCATATCACCCCAAATTATTCTACATCATGCATGAGAAAGGACTGACCGGGATGTCCTATCTCATATTCGGAATATTACAATGCTTACATCTATTTATAATATACAGCAATGCGCTCCTGGTTATTATGAGGTTTACATTGCACATTGTTCTATTGCCATTTGTTAAACTGGTATAAAAATATTCTTACACTACTGAAAGGACATAGAAAATGGACTTACTGCGAGCACGGCTGCTATGGGCATCGCTGCATTCATAAAAACTGGGCAAATAAGACACAATTAAGCATTAAACATTGTGCTATTGGTTGACAATGTCAAAACTTTCCTACAGAACATAGCAAACATAGGTGGAGATTCATTAAGCTCCAGCAAAGGGGACGGGAGTTTGATCACAAGCCATTTAAATCAGTGGGATTGAGCTCTGGTACCCCTTATCGGAGTTTAGTGAATCCTGCTGGCGTTTAACTTTGTTGATTCCTTCGAAGTTATTTAATAAAAGCTGTATGTTTTTTATCTCTCCTTACAACACAAACTGAGTTATCAGAAAATAGCGTCTCACACTGTTATCATACAACGTCCCGAATCAATACTGGGTCTCCCCATTATTTCCCAAAGTAGGCACGGGATCACACTGGCCGCTGTCTTTATGCTGCTGAGCGTAGCTCTTGCTTCATGGTGTACAATTAATGTGTATGTCACCTATATACCTCACTATATAGTACGTATGGGATTACAGGGTGGCTCATGTTGTAAGACATTTAATTTGCCAGGAGCTTTAAAACATACACACCATTTTCCTTTAAAGCAGGGGGGCGCAACTCCAGTCCTTAAGACCCTCCAATAGGTCAGGTTTTCAGGATTTCCCAGCTTCAGCACAGGTGGCTCAATCAGAGGCTCATTCGAAGACTGAGCCTCTGATTGAGCCACCTGTGCTGAAGCAGGGATATTGTGAAAACCTGACCTGTTGGTGGCCCTTGAGGACTGGAGTTGAGAGTCTCTGAGTTAATGGATTCTAGAAATGATATACAGCACAGTATGTAGATATCATTAACCCAAGCTGTGCTGAAATGCGGTGTAATGCGGCAGGCGTAAGATTATAGGGATCCATGTTAAAATGGATAAGAAGTAAAGCGTGACACTGTGCTAATTTGCATGTCATTACCCAGAATCCCAGGCTGCAGAGAAAGTATTGTGTGTTAAGAGATAAAGCGGACAGGCAGGTTTGAGGACCTGCCTGGGACGTGTGAAAGTGCCCACACACAAGTGGGGTTTGATTTGCTGTAGAAATGAGATAAAACTGGGTGACATCCTACTGGAGAGTGACGTGTGAAGGGCGAAGGTTTGCAGACTTGTCAGCTCCTTCATTCGCGTCTCTTCAACGCTAGAGCAGAAAATGTTCTCCCACGCGTACAGCTTCAGCAGCTTTATGCCTTTCAGGATCTCGTTCGTTTTCTTTAATCTCTCGGTAGAATAATCCTTATTGGAAAGGGAAAAAAATTCCCGTTAAAGCCACTAAGTGATTAATTATTGCGGTCCTAATATTTGTTACTAGGATCATGATTTCTTATCCAGTGGAACACAAATATTGTATGTGCCAAACAAAATGCCGGATTTATAGAATTAGTTATGTTAGAACTGATGTATCTTCAAAACTCAGCACATACCAGGGGCGGAGCTATAGCCCGGGGGCCCGCTCCCATCCTCCCCCCCCCTCATTGCAGGGCCTGAGATGCAGAAAGGAAGCACAGAGGGAAATTCCTTCCTCTGCAGAGCCTCTGTATTTGGGTGGGGCCTAGGTCAGGAGGCGGGGCCTCAAGTAGTGAACCGTGAGGCTGGAGCTGCAGCCTGAGAGACAGGCTGGGAAAGGTGAGAGGGAGGGAAGAGGCGGGGCCTCAGTCAGTGGGTGAGGCTGGAGCTGCAGCCTGAGAGACAGGCTGGGAAAGGTGAGAGGGAGGGAAGAGGCGGGGCCTCAGTCAGTGGGTGAGGCTGGAGCTGCAGCCTGAGAGACAGGCTGGGAAAGGTGAGAGGGAGGGAAGGGGCGGGGCCTCAGTCAGTGGGCGGGGCTGCAGCCTGAGAGACAGGCTGGGAAAGGTGAGAGGGAGGGAAGGGGCGGGGCCTCAGCCAGTGGGCGAGGCTGGAGATGCAGCCTGAGAGACAGGCTGGGAAAGGTGAGAGGGAGGGAAGGGGCCTCAGTCATTGGGCGGGGCTGGAGATGCAGCCTGAGAGACAGGCTGGGAAAGGTGAGAGGGAGGGAAGGGGCGGGGCCTCAGTTAGTGGGCGGGGCTGGAGATGCAGTCTGAGAGACAGGCTGGGAAAGGTGAGAGGGAGGGAGGGGGGGGCCTCAGTTAGTGGGTGGGGCTGGAGATGCAGTCTGAGAGACAGGCTGGGAAAGGTGAGAGGGAGGGAGGGGGGGGCCTCAGTTAGTGGGTGGGGCTGGAGATGCAGTCTGAGAGACAGGCTGGGAAAGGTGAGAGGGAGGGGCGGGGCCTCAGCCAGTGGGCGAGGCTGGAGGTGCAGGCTGAGAGACAGGCTGGGAAAGGTGAGAGGAAGGGGCGGGGCCTCAGCCAGTGGGCGAGGCTGGAGGTGCAGGCTGAGAGACAGGCTGGGAAAGGTGAGAGGGAGGAGCGGGGCCTCAGCCAGTGGGCGAGGCTGGAGGTGCAGGCTGAGAGACAGGCTGGGAAAGGTGAGAGGGAGGGGCGGGGCCTCAGTCAGTGGGCGAGGCTGGAGCTGGTTTTCAGCATATCCCTGCTTCAGTACAGGCGGCTCAATCATTGGCTCTTTCGAAGACTTCACCACCTGTGCTGAAGCAGGGATATCCTGAGTTGCACACCCCTGTCTTAGCATCATATGTAATATTTGACAAAGTATTTTATGTTAACAACACTTAAAGCAAAACAACAACATTAAAAATGTAAGAGCTGAAAAATCGAACATATGTTAATGGCGGTCCCTGTATAAACTGATATTAGTAAATGCAGTCGAACTAATCTCTAAAATGTTCCAAAATAATATTAGCCGTGAAGCAATGTAAGAATTTGACATTTCATCCTTTAGCTTTGACTGCTTGGTAAATCAAATCTGTACTGTATAAAACCTGCCTGATTTGGGTCCGAAAGAGTTTTTGGGACATTAACCAGTAATAGTGGTGAAAGAGGACGCTTCAGACTAGTGTTCAGGCCATGTTCACATGTAATGCTAAGCCAAAAGACTGATATTTTACAGAGCTATAAGGTATCATCCATATGTGCATTACATTTAGGACTTTACTCACAAGTGTGCTCTTCTGAACCTCAGCAAGCTTTGTGGCAATGAAGTACTGCACAGGAGCGAGTAGCACTATCACGGCTGCACCAACCAATGCGCTGAGGCCCAGCAGTTTGTAAAGGAGGATAACTCCCATTATAATCTGAAAAACACAGCGTTACCATTTTTGGAAAAACACAGCAGAAACTCCAGACATAATAACAATAAAAAATGTTTCAGAGCACACTACCAACAATGTAAGAGTATAAGGCTGCGCTCATAGTGCCGGCGACGCGATGGTGACATCGTGTCGCGTCAAAACAAATGCATTATCGCCGTCGTCGGCGCTAATAGTGCACGCGACGGCGACAAAGCGACGGAGCGACAGTGCTACCAGAAATCTGGTAGTCACTGATATTTCATTTTTCCGGCGACGGTCTCCCCTTTTGGCCAATCAGGAGCTTCTCCGTCCCTCTGCCATCCCCTTTAATGACGTCACCTAAATTTGAAATACAGTACAACTCATCGCAATGGTGACGGCGACGGGTGACGTCATCGGCCGCGTTGCCGTCGCCGGCTGTATAAGCGCAGCCTAACTGTGTTGCGACTTCTGCGTCTCACAGTCCTTTCACCATACTGTAATGTGCTTCATTCAGAGATCACTAAGGGGACTATTATATAAGCCTTTATAAATAAAAAAAAATTGCTGGGCCGTTTACGCCGCCTGTTTTTGAGCGTTGCTATCACGGTATCAGAAAGCATCGATTGCCTGAGATAGCAAAACCAAACGGGCGAGTAGCCGGCGGCGTGATGATCTCCTCTCTCAAAGGGTTCACCCGGCGATATGTTTCCGCTGCAGAGAGAGCTGCACCGAGAGAGCGCCGCCTCTCCCTGCGCATATCTCACCTGCGATCACAAGATTTTAATATACATTTTAATAATATGTAGATGAGCAGGGGGTCTCCGGAACAGAATCGTGTTTATTTCAGGTCCGGGGACCCCCTGCTTCCCGAGATACAGGCCCCGTTATGGGGTCCGGTATCTCCTATGCACTGAAATGTCTTGTGTCACATGACCGTGGGAATAAAATGCATAGGAGATACCGGCACCCTATAACGGGGCCTGTATCTCGGGAAGCAGGGGTTCCCCGGACCTGAAATCAACTCGGTTCTGCTCCGGAGACCCCCTGCTCATCTACCCCAGTATTAAAATGTATATTAAAACAGCTTCATTACCTTAGCGGCTAGCCACTAAGGCAGGCCTTCACAACTCCAGTCCACCGAGGGCCGCAAACAGGCCAGGTTTTCAGGTTATCCCTACATCAGATAATAAACTGATATGTGAAGAAAGAATCCCCACATCAAGATCCCTATAATTTGCACTCAAAGTACATTCTTTTAACACAGAGATATAATAATCCCAAGAATATCAATATTCCAAAGAATGGAGGATATTTATTTTATTCTTGTGTATTTTTGGCCTTAATGATTTTTATTAGGTTGACCATTTAATGCTATAGTGGCTTATCATGCCCATATTATATGGGTATGATGAACCACCGTGCCAATCAAAAGTGGGTTATCGAGGTTTATAGAATAGGCCCCTAAGTATTCATCACTCACCTCTTGGATTGCTTTACATCAGGGGCGGCCAACTCCAGTCCCCAAGGGCCACCAACAGGTCAGGTTTTCAGGATATCCCTGCTTCAGCACAGGTGGCTCAATTGGTGGTTCAGTCTTTGTCTGAGCCACCTGTGCTGAATCAGGGATATCCTAAAAACCTGACCTGTTGGTGGCCCTTGAGGACTGGCGCTGCCCACCCCTTTTTACCGTAAGCTATTAAACTAGCAATGCCTAAGAATTTCTAAGTGATCCCACTTTATTAGGTTCATTTAGATTAGAACCCCAATGCAGAAGCCTGCTTATTTTCCGAAAAATATATAATTCTTTAAGTTTCTTTTGAAAATGCCTAATTGATTGCATTGACTGTGAATGAAAGCAAAGTAAACATTTTGTTCAGGTTTTACTACCAGCTCCCACGTATGCGTCTTTATCACATCCGGGAGCATGAATTCCCCTCCTCTGCTCCATGCTCCATGCTCTACATGTCTTTTCTTCCTTAATACGGCCAAGAACCAGAAAAGAAAGTGCTGCACAACAAAACCAGGCAGAAAAACGGACCATAGGTCCCCGTACCATGCTGCACGAGAATCTCTGCTCGTAAATGTCAATAAAAAAGAATTAGGTAAACATCTATAATAATAATAATAATAGTAATATTTATAGTTAGAAAAAACGTATCAAATAGTTTCAATTAAAAAAAATAGTTCATTCAACATTTTTTTGCTGACCCCAAAATGGTGTTACCAAGGAGTATATAACCCAGGGACACGAGAGAGACGAGAGAGAGAGACGAGAGAGAGAGAGACGAGAGAGAGACGAGAGAGAGAGACGAGAGAGAGACGGAGACGAGAGAGAGATGAGAAAGAGACGAGAAAGAGAGACGAGAGAAAGAGGCGAGAGAGACGAGAGAGAGGCGAGAGAGACGAGAGAGAGGCGAGAGAGACGAGAGAGAGATGAGAGAGAGATGAGAGAGAGACGAGAGAGAGAGACATGAGAGAGACGAGAGAGAGACGAGAGAGAGATGAGAGAGAGAGACGAGAGAAAGAGGCGAGAGAGACGAGAGAGAGATGAGAGAGAGAGACGGGAGGGAGGAGAGAGAGAGACGAGAGAGAGAGACGACAGAGAGAGACGAGAGAGACGAGAGAGACGAGAGAGACGAGAGAGAGACGAGAAAGAGACGAGAAAGAGAGACGAGAGAAAGAGGCGAGAGAGACGAGAGAGAGGCGAGAGAGACGAGAGAGAGACGAGAGAGAGACGAGAGAGAGAGACATGAGAGAGACGAGAGAGAGACGAGAGAGAGATGAGAGAGAGAGACGAGAGAAAGAGGCGAGAGAGACGAGAGAGAGATGAGAGAGAGAGACGGGAGGGAGGAGAGAGAGAGACGAGAGAGAGAGACGAGAGAGAGAGAGATGAGAGAAATAGACGAGAGAGACAAGAGAGAGAGACGAGAGAGAGAGAGACGAGAGAGAGAGGCGAGAGAGAGAGAGACGAGAGAGAGACGAGAGAGAGACGGAGACGAGAGAGAGATGAGAAAGAGACGAGAAAGAGAGACGAGAGAAAGAGGCGAGAGAGACGAGAGAGACGAGAGAGAGACGAGAGAGAGACGAGAGAGAGAGACGAGAGAGAGATGAGAGAGAGAGACGGGAGGGAGGAGAGAGAGAGACGAGAGAGAGACGAGAGAGATGAGAGAAATAGACGAGAGAGACAAGAGAGAGAGAAGAGAGAGAGAGAGAGACGAGAGAGAGACGAGAGAGGGACGAGAGAGAGACGAGAGAGAGAGACGAGAGGGAGAGACGAGAGTGAGAGACGGAGATGAGAGAGATGAAAAAGAGGCGAGAGAGACGAGAGAGAGAGACAAGAGAGAGAGACGAGAGGGAGATGAGAGAGAGAGAGAGACGAGATAGAGATGAGAGAGAGAGACGGGAGGGAGGAGAGAGAGAGACATGAGAGAGACGAGAGAGAGAGACGAGAGAGAGAGACGGGAGGGAGGAGAGAGACGAGAGAGACGAGAGAGAGAGACAAAAGAGAGATGAGAGAGAGACACGAGAGAGACACGAGAGAGAGAGAGAGACACGAGAGAGAGAGACACGAGAGAGAGAGACTGAGACTGTTTTCCCCAGAGAATGAGGGGAGATAGAAGTGCTCCCCAGCTGCGGAAGCTGGGACAGGACCTACAGATGAGTTTCTCTGGGCTCAATGTGGGATTGAGCTCTCCTAGAAAGGAAGGACAACAAGGCCGTGCTGAAGCAGGAACGTCTGCTCCAAAAGGACTAAGATAAGCAAAACCCTTATTATTGTGTGCAGAGCCTGTATACATTTCTCAGGTGCATATATCAAGATAAAGGATCCAGAGGGGGCGTCAAAACATTGGGCCAATAAAATAGTTTTTTTGCATGCCTCCCCCTTTGTCTAAATATATATATTTGTGTGTATGTATGTGTAAGTGTATATGTAAATATTTTAATAGCTGCCATCGGTGTGTACCATGGTCTCTTATTCATTTACTGAGAACTCATTTTTGTTACCAATGTTTCCATGTTTTTGGATAACTGCTCTGTGAGGTTTCTTCATGTAACAGTGATATTGCCAATGTGGGCACTATCACCCGGAAACTCCTATTGAAGTCAATAGGAGTTTCCGTCCAATAGTGCCCCGATCAGCACTATCTCAGTTTAAGGAATAACCCCCTTTAGGGAAATAAAAATATCTGCCAAATCCTGCAGGTCCCTTGGGCCAATAAAAAGCTGAAACGTCGTCGGGGGTATGACCTTGTGGCTTCCATGTTGGACAACCATTTAAATGTAACATATCAGGAACTAAACTGGCTAATATCTGAAAACCGAGGCGGTCTCCGGAGGTACAAACTGCGCTGGTTTTCTCCAGAAGACCCACTGGTCTGTAAATAAATGGTGACATTTGGCAGGATTCCTGCTTTATTACACGCCCATTAATACCAGCAGAGGTTGATGATAGGCGGACCGGAAACAAATGTAAAACCTGGAACTGTAACACGTTACTTTACCGGCCAACTAGAAATCCCTCTATATAACAAATTGTGTTAACCAATTTCTCAGTACTTCCTAATTTGACATTGTTGTAAGGCAGGCTGAGCACAGCCTGGACATCTCCGCCCAGGCACTACAGATAAAGACAACAGCAGTAACATAACCCCTATTAATGTGGACACATGTAGTACTTCTTACTTATTAAATATGGCAGCACGTAAACCTCTGAATTTACAGTCTAAGTTCAACAAAGGCACAGTTCTGTTCACACACATACAGATTGCTGCATGCAGAAGGTATGCCCTAATACTGTATATTGCCCTATCTTTAAATCCGGGATCACTGCTAATACCATTACAATACTAGAGCATCTACAATGTTGAATTGTTTCTAAATTTACCAGTGTGGGCTCTAAAGCGCATTGATTATACTGTAACTTGTTGGGTTTTGGTTCCTCTAAAAAATATGCCCTTACTTTGATGCTGTACCTGAACAGGCATAGCCCATAGGTTGGGACACAGGAACAAGAACCACATCAGTTGATTGGTTTCGATGGCAACCAAATTATTAATCTGGCCCAAGGTCATCTCTCCCATGGACATGTTGGAAGTAGAAAGTCTCAGTATCTTATTATATATCATTGCCTGCAACAAAAAGTTACACATAGACACTATATTAGCAAATTATCTTTATACATGTGATATAGATATCAACTGATAGTTTTTTGTATTTAGATATTTGGCCTCTAGATGATTGTTTTATGTTACAGTATATATTATTTACAGTATCAAATTAGTAGATGATAAATAATGTTATTAAAGCATCAGTTTGGTCAGGGACAGAGATTCCCTCCATGAGATAAAGTGATGGTGTGTTTCAGACTTGGCCCAATACTGATGATATGTGTTTTAATTGTTGAAAAAACTGAAATATTATACCAGTAAGGCCCCGCGGAGATTGATGCCGGTTTCTATGGTGACGTAGTACGAGGCCTGTAAAAAAGTTCTTTGGAGTATAAGGGCCAAAAATAGGAGAACAGCCAGCACATAAGGATTTTCTAGGAATTCCTTGGAAGAAAGTAAGTATGGGGAAAATTCCTGAAACTGAGAAGCAAATAAATAATATAAACAACTAGCATATGAGATGGAGAAAAGGATGTGCACTGTATACAATGTCAACATAAGCAATTATCTATGTTAAATCAACGATGACAGGCAAGGTGCCCTAGAAAACCATGAATAACGCATGCAATTAAAGAGATTTTTATTTTATAAATTGAGTCCCTAAATATAAGCAGCCAGTTAGAAAACACCATGAGGAAGCCATATATATATATATATATATATATATATATATATATATATATATATATATATATATATATATATATATATATATATATATATATATATATATATATACATACACATACATATATTATATATACATACATCTATATATGGATTAGTAAACAAGATGATGAAGTCAAACAAGAGTAACCAAACGTGTTTCTTGCCTCAGTCGCCGGTATTTGCGTTGGTCCAGCCGTGGAGTTAGTTTTATTTATTTCGCCAAGTCGTTGAACTATTCCCGAAATGCAGAGAGGACCAGCAAACCCCAACAGATCAGCCAAGTAACGGAAAGTACTACTCAGCAGGATTGGTCGACCAAAAGCCCTATAAATGGCCAGCCAGATAGATGGCTTCTTATTAGGCTGGTCTGCTACTTTTTTCTGCAAAATATATTAGGAGGCAGGTACTTATTATATAATACTGAGATAGGTTCCAAATTAAAGACTGTTGTTGATATTGGATAGTAAGACTAGACAGTAATATATTTAATATCTTCAATATAAGACCAGGGTGCAAACTAGCCTTTAAGAAGACTGTTCATCTTAACACATTGGAAACTCCCATTACTTTGCCATCATACCCGTGTTCTCTTTCACACTGATGTTTTTGAATATCTATTACATTAAGGAATTCTATTGAACTATCATACACTGTCCCCTTCTTCTTTTCCCATCTATGTCTTGGCTGTGTTTGTCACTCAACACACATTCTTGATCTCAGCCCATTCCGACTGACAATTTCCACACATAACTACAAACAGCGTATATCCCTTTACTGCATATACTCTCCTAACTCCCACTGTAAACTACCATTCTACAAATTGTATGTAATCTATGACTTAATGTACAACTACTATACCTGAAGAAGAACCAAGTGAGGTTCAAAAGCTTGTATAATGAAAACTATTGTTGATCCAATAAAAGTATTGCCTACTGCCTACCTTTTTTCTTTTTCAGATTTCCACATATAATAAGAGATCAATACAGCGTTTTCTAAGACAGTTCGTGGAAATGGGTGCAATGCAGATACTGCAAGACTGCAAAAGCAGGCAATGTACAATCAAGTACGCAATCTGATTGGCCAAAATCCAAGTAGTCCTTTAAAACCAGAGTCAGAGAAATATCTCACCTCATAATGGAAAGATGTGGTTTCTGCCAAATGTCAGGATTTAAGCATTACATTGCTTACCCCCCTTCTAGAGAAGCTTAAATTAGAAAGAGGACATCTTCACAAGATATTGAATAATAGCCTTTTATTTATAACAGGGTTTTTGGGAACTTCACTTATTTATTACAGACTCCGAAAGCATCAGATAACATGTGCCTTTTAAGCTTCAAACATTGTAAAAGATTACGAATATCTGGCTATGAAGGAGAAAGATGTGTTAAGTAGCATTGCTGAGCAGCATTTTAAACACAAAGCTGAATGACTTATTATCCATATTAGGTATTTTTTTACCTTTTGTTCTTCATATGCATCTTTCAAGCTGACATAGTTTGTAAGTGCTCTCATAGCTATTGGCAATTTTCCAATTATTTTCAAATCTATGGGCCTCTTGTGTGCTGAAATGATAAGGGTGTTCATCCACCAGTATGTTGCTTTTGAAAGCAAATTAACAAATGGCTGAAGAAATCTCACTCCTAAATCCTGGAGGTCTTCCGGTGGTTTTACTTTCTGGGGGCTCATAGAAAATACATACTTCTAAAACAGAAGAGAGACAAAGAACAGACGTTACATTGTTACAGAAGAGAATGTGCTGCTTACGGTAATCAGTGAATAAGGAGGTTAAAGGTACTGTACCATACCCTGACTCGAATGACATTGATCTCCACTGCCATCAGCAGGCCATAGAGAATGACCATTGTCCCAGTGATACAGAAGCGTAACTGGTGTGGCCCTATGCCTTTCTCACAGTACTTCACGAGCTTGATGGTTTTTGAGATAAAAGCCAATACCCAGTAAAGAAACAGAGCTGCAAAAAGGGGAAGAAAATGTGAAAAGATTCTTCTAGAAATGTATTGATCTACTTACTCTTCATTACACCAATACTGTGTAACTCTTTGAACTACAATGTGCTAAATTATTTTATCCAACAATCTATTGTCATCGACATTTAAATCCGTGTTACTTAATCGTTACTTTTAAGGAAAAATATAAATGCTATATTTTAAAGCGTTTGTGCTCTGTTTTTTATTTTTTTAGTTCTCTTGGCGCTATTAAACATTGCGTGAACTAATAAATCTGTTGTCCCTTTCTATGTTGGTACAGCATGACCCTATTCTCCTAAATAAAACTATAATTCCTTGTATTTAGCTTATTATTAAACACTTGTAAATTCCCAGTCATGTGACTTGCCGCCTTACTTCTGCAGTGCTAGCAGCACAATGAAATCTGCGTTTGGCCTCTTACCTAAAAGTAATTTGGGGAAATTTGACGTTTCAATATTGTGGTAGTAGACTATAGATGTGGTAGCAGCTACAAACCCCATGATAGCAGGCATGAAGAGGTGCAGATGGCGAGAAGCCATGTGTCTAGAAAGATAAGAAAGAAAGATAATGAACAAAATCAGAGCTATTCATTTCTGTTTTAGAGATATCCAACATTTAATATATTTCCAGCAACAATGTCCATATGTTTAAGCATTAATGTTTCATGTGATGAACTGCAGTGCGATTTTACTGAGTATCTAATATGCGTGAAGTACCAAACAAAATGTACAGGAACTCACAAAGCTGAGAAACATACAAGCAAAGACTATTTGTTGATATGTGGGGTTAAGAAATGTGTACTGTTGTGCAGCATATAAGAATCCCACGTGTGAGCTCATTCACACGTCTCAGACAGGTCTGCATCCCTGCCTCTCCCCATTCTCTCTTAACATACAGTGCTTCCACTGCACCCAGGCATTCTGGGTAATGACATGCAAATGAGCACTCACACGGTGTCACTCTTTATTTCTTATCTATTTTAACATGAATCCCTATAAGCGTCCGCCTGCTGTATCACGCAGCTTTTCAGCGCATCCTGGGTTAAAGTTTAGAAACTCAAATTGAAGCCAGTGGAAGTTTCTATCGCACGATCGGCACTATCACTCTTTAATAAATAACTTCCATGTGTAAACTTTTCACCAGACTTCACAAACTGTCCGACATGTTTACAAAAGTTGGGGCTAAAAGTGCTCTGAGAGTCAGAAATGAACACTTCCTGGTTTATGTCAAAGTTTTTGTGACATGTGGCAGTCGATGTGACTGTATGTGAGTGTGTCTCACATTTATACCGACTGCTCTATTTCTACGTGTGTTAGCAGCACGTAATGTGCCCGCCGCTGGCAGCGAACAGCGGATGCAGACAAGTGACAAGTATTGCGATAAGTTCTCTTTCTGTTCTAGGTGCGCGTGACTCAGTGGTTTGTTGGTGATGATGTTTATCTGGGTTGTTTATCCTGCTGCGGAACTCCAGGGATAAACACTTATATACACACTGTTACCTATTGCGAGTCCCAAAAAGGGTGGTGACTATGTCAGGGGAGTTTTGGTTTTCTATTATTTCCTCCCAAACTTTTTATTAGAAACATTATACCCCCTTGATACTGGATGGGTCCATAGCACAAAGGAAAACGTGCTCATGTATGTTTCCCAATTGTCTCCGGGGTTAGAGCAAGAAAATTGGGAAGATCTCAAAGGGAACAGTGCTTCAAAAACCTTTTAAGCAATAACCAGCAGAAAGCACTAATAAGTGTTGTAAGAAAGTCCGAGATGTGTCCACATGAAGAGATACAATGTAAATCCCTGTTAGTGTTGCCTCTGATATATGATATATTGTATCAGTACAGTGACTATTGAATAAGCGGACTGCTGAAGGCAGAGGTCTGTTTCACACATGCAAAAACTTGATGTACTCAGTGAGCATAACGTGATCTCCATTTGTAATATGTATACGAGTCGCGCTTGAGGTAAAGCAGAGGTACTCAGGGGATCTCTTCAAACGTGGACTGCAGTCGGTGTGATCCTGCCGGTAGACCGTATGCAGGCGGGAGAACGAGATGGCGGTGCACAGCTGGAAAAATCACCAGGGGTTGGAGTACAAAGCAATAAAAAATGTATTGGCACATTAATGGCAAGGAGTGTCTTTTAAACCTTGTCCTTCATGTGCCAATACATTTTTCACTGCTTTGAATTCCAACCCCTGGTGATTTTTCCAGCTGTGCACCGAATCTCGTTCTCCCGTCTGTCTCCGGGGTTAGCTTCAATATTGTATTAAAAAAAATTAATTAAATCTTTAAACTGTACTTTTTGCTTTTGTAAAATGTATTATATTTAGGGTGCAGGGACTTACGTATCGGAAACAATGCCCTCTGCGATTTCGCAGACATGCACAAACAGGAGCGCAAACGTTAATATCCATCGCAGGTTATGTCCAGGGAAATGCAGCCACGTGTTGTGATGAATCTGCACCTTTGAGCTTTGACTTCCCCACCCTGAAAATGTTAGAAAACAGAAGTTAGAGACAGGACACAGCCACTAATTCCACCATGTCCAAGGCTGCGTCCATGTTATCACGCACACGCATGGCATGTCCAAGGCTGCGTCCATGTTATCACGCGCACGCATGGCTGAGGCTGCGCCCATGTTATCACGCACACGCATGGCATGTCCAAGGCTGCGTCCATGTTATCACGCGCACGCATGGCTGAGGCAGCGCCCATGTTATCACGCACACGCATGGCATGTCAAAGGCTGCGTCCATGTTATCACGCGCACGCATGGCTGAGGCTGCATCCATGTTAGCACGCACATGCATGGCATGGCTGAGGCTGCGTCCATGTTATCACGCGCACGCATGGCTGAGGCTGCGCCCATGTTAGCACGCGCACGCATGGCATGGCCGAGGCTGCGTCCATGTTATCACGCGCACGCATGGCTGAGGCTGCGCCCATGTTAGCACGCGCACGCATGGAATGGCATGGCATAGGCTGCGTCCATGTTATCACGCACATGCATGGCATGGCCGAGGCTGCATCCATGTTATCACGTGCACGCATGGCATAGGCTGGGTCCATGTTATCACGCGTGCGCATGGCCGGGGACGCGTCCATGTTATCACGCGCACGCATGGCTGAGGCTGCGCCCATGTTATCACGCGCACGCATGGCTGAGGCTGCGTCCATGTTATCACGCGCACGCATGGCTGAGGCTGCATCCATGTTAGCACGCACATGCATGGCATGGCTGAGGCTGCGCCCATGTTAGCACGCGCACGCATGGAATGGCATGGCATAGGCTGCGTCCATGTTATCACACGCGCGCACGCATGGCATAGGCTGCGTCCATGTTATCACGCACATGCATGGCCGGGGACGCGTCCATGTTATCACGCGTGCGCATGGCCGGGGACGCGTCCATGTTATCATGCACACGCATGGCCTGGCCGAGGATGCGTCCATGTTATCACGCACATGCATGGCCTGGCCGAGGCTGCGTCCATGTTATCACGCACACGCATGGCCTGGCCGAGGCTGCGTCCATGTTATCACGCACACGCATGGCCTCGGCCTAACGCGGTCACAGGCAGGGCGGCCTTCATTCCCAACTGTTTTGTTACAATCTTATTTTTTATTTCACCTTTTCTATTGCAAAATCATGAAAACTGGAATTTCTATCACCTCTGTGACTATGGGGTATTCATTACACTGTGCGGTAGTGCCCTGATTAGCACTATCAGAGTTTATTGAATAAGCCCCTACTGTATATATTTCCCTCATGACACTAGACCTGTTTCTGCAGTACTTGGATTCTTCAATGTTAATATAAAGATCGAACACTATTGTACTAAATGCTAAATGTTATATAAGTAGTATGAGGTACTCGTGGCTATGAGCAAGCATCAGAGTATTAATGTGCAGTATATAGTGGAAGGAGAAGAAATGCATTCACCGGGACATGGCATTTTACGGCTGATAAGACACCCCCCCCCCCCCCCGTACCTGCCCATGGTCCTATCTGCTGTAGGACTCACACCCTGTCTGATCCTTGGAGCTTCCGTCTGTATTCCGGATTTCGCCTTATGTCTATCCCAAACATGTGGGAATTCCCTTACTGCATTAGCATTTACCACCTCTGCTGAGAGGCTATCCCAGGAATCCACCACCCTTTCAGCAAAGCAGTAGTTCATTGCCTTTCCCCCGAGACTGTCACCTTCCAGCTTCAGAGCGAGGCCTCTTGTTTTAGCCCTTCTCTTCCTCTGTTGTAATCCTAACCCCCCCCCCCCCCCCCCCCCACCTCTCCTCCAAGCTGTATATCTTGAGGTCCTTCAGTCTTTCCTGGTAAGTTTTATGCTGTAGACCCGGGGTAGCCAACTCCAGTCTTCAAGGGTCCCCAACAGGCCAGGTATTAGGGATATCCATGTTTCAGCACAGGACTGAGCCACCTGTGCTGAAGCAGGGACATCCTTAACCTGATCTGTTGGTGGCCCTTGAGGAGGACTGGAGTTGGCCAGCGCTGCTATAAATCACGCACCAATTTACGAGTTCTTCACCCTTTACAACCAAGCATCCTGCCGGCTTTCCCAATTGAGCTGTGCTGAAGCAGGGATATCCTGAACACTTGACCTGTTGACAGGGCTTGGGGACTGGAATTGAGCACCCCTGCTCTAATCCACCTAAATTATTATTCATGAAACTGTTCAGAATGAATACTAGTGGTGTGTCTTATAAAAGGTGTAAGAGTAGGATACTTACCAATAAACAATATTGGAAATGTTATAAAAAGGAGGAAAACATGTGGAACCAAAGTTAGGGCATCCAGGAAGCAGACATTGTTTAACACACCATTGTTGACGTTGTAGGAAGAACTTGTGTCGTTGCCACAAAATGAGAGGCTCATTCTCTCTGTTGGGCCTACTGAAATGAACACACAAAAAAACACAAGACACGCAATTGAAGAGCAGCTGGATTATTCTGATCTCCCACATTACATTATTTCTCAATTAGGCACACAATCGGTACACAGCACATGATGGATAGCTACGTCTTTATACACTGTAACCAAATCTCATTATCTTCCGCTGGAATGTTCATGCTATGAATAGTATACCACCCGTGGGTATCACATACTGTAGCATGCTTAGGAAATAAATACAGTCTGCCGGGTACATTGGGCACAAAGAGGAGTAAACTTTTAATGGGCAAGAGAATGGTCAAAAATACTCCCAAATCAAGGTGACACGGAAAAATTGGATGACTCACAGGAAAATGCAAAAATTACATTTTGCGAGAAAAATGTTTATTATATACTGTAGTTTCTGGGGCAAACAAAAATATGTTTTGGGAAAGCACTGCTTCTCATTTTTCCAATTACTCAACACATTTATTTTTAATGACGTTAATGACAGGATGAGCAAGGTTGGGGTGCTAGCACATCCTGTCATTAATGTCACAATGGAGGCCAAACGTCAGTTTGCCGTGAATGCGTGTCACCGCCTTGTATTGCCGTGAATGCGCGTCACCGCCTTGTATTGCCGTGAATGCGCGTCACCGCCTTGTATTGTACCTCCTGCCTCTTGACACTTTAAAACTCTAATATTGGCCATTTCAATATCGGTTATTGTTAGGGTGACCAGACATCTCGGTTTTTAGGCCTTTGTCCCGATTATCTATCGGCACCGGCCGCACATGCTCGATCGGCGCATGCTGAATTGGCATTGGCCGGCTGCTGGTGCGCCACTGGCGCACGCGCACGAGCGGTCGGCAAGAGCCAATCGTGCATGCTCAAAAGCGAACGGCAAGTGCTCATCGCGTATGCGCAGTCGGCGCTCACCGTTTTCTCACGTGCAATCACGAGCGCAACTGCGTGTGCATGCGCGACATCTGTCCCGGTTTTTGCCAGGACAAATATGGTCACCATAATTATTGTAAAGAATTCAAACTAGGGGTCCTCAGAGGCGGAACCGCGCTACTAGGGGTCCTCAGAGGCGGAACCGCGCTACTAGGGGTCCTCAGAGGCGGAACCACGTTACTAGGGTTCCTCAGAGGCGGAACCGCGCTACTAGGGGTCCTCAGAGGCGGAACCGCGCTACTAGGGGTCCTCAGAGGCGGAACCGCGCTACTAGGGGTCCTCAGAGGTGGAACCGCGCTACTAGGGGTCCTCAGAGGCGGAATCGTGCTACTAGGGGTCCTCAGAGGCAGAACCGCGCTACTAGGGGTCCTCAGAGGCGGAACCGCGCTACTAGGGGTCCTCAGAGGTGGAACCGCGCTACTAGGGGTCCTCAGAGGCGGAACCGCGCTGTTTTCAGCTCCTGGGAACCCTCCAGCTCCCAAGATACTTTCCGGTTTAGTTGCTGGTGTTACTACCTGGACATTTAAATGGTCATCCAACACCAAGCCACAAAGTCGTCCATCCCCCAACCCCCCCCCCCCCTAATGTGGCAGTTTCTTATTGCACTCAGGACGGGCAAGATTTGGGAACCATTTTCATTTCTCTTAAGGGGAGGAAAACACCAGCAACTAAATAGGTAAGTAATAACCGAAAGGCGCGTATTACGCGCATAAAATGTGAGTAGGATCACTATTATTTATTATTGGGATTTTTTCTATTTTTACTGTGTTGCACTATTGTGTATTTTTTCTCCCCTTTTTTTCGATATATACCCACCTGGATGCGCGTGCGCTCCTGATCTTTTTGCCTTCATCACCTTAGTGGTCTTGGGCTGAATCCACTTCAGAAGCAGCACCCATTACAGGACAGTCCACATTTATTTTCTTTGTATTTATTTATTTGATCCTTTTATTGATTTACTACAGCATTTGCGCTCCATACTCTTGTTCTCATGTGTATAACTCTATGTCATGGAATGTAACCAATTCGAGGGTGTTGTTTGTAACACTATAAAACAATCCACACATCCAATGTGTGTATGAAATTCAAATGCAAACAATTAAATACTTAATCAGACACCCTCAAAGGATTTTCCTTAGGGGAAACCTACAAATATTGAGGAAATCTAAACAAAATGTTGTATATAATAAACTTAAAATATCATCACAATGTATTCCTGCAAAAAAGTATATATAAAAACAAGATATAGGTGAATTTCACCTATATCTGTGTATGGGAATAGAATGTAAAGAGCAGAGATAACTTTTTGTTGTTGTTGTACTACATATATACACACACGCACACACACGCATTAATTCCAACATCTGTTTTTATAGTGTAGAACTTAAGGGATGTATTTTTTTATTTAGACCCCTGGGGATTTGCTGAGACATGTGGGATTCATTAGTCGGGAATATTTCGGTGGAAAATAAATGAGATCTCACTCTCCCGTTGATCTGTTGCTGGCGAGTGATGTGATTTCACCATTGCTTTTACTGCCACAGAGGGTCCCTCATTCCCAAGGAGCAAACCACAACTGTGGTGTGATCTGTCCATTGAACAATAAAAAAAATGGTGTTTTGTCTAAAGATGTAACAGAAATGAAACATTCATTTATATACACTGGATTTCTGAACATGCACATACAGGAGCAGTCCCCTTACCCAATTTTAAAGTACACATTTTTATTGATGTAGCCTTTTAAAAAAAACTTTTTCCTACTCTCTACAGTATTCTAGTACCTTAGCTGTGACAAGTGCATTTCCGTGCGAGAAATGCCTTTTCGCACAGACCTGCATGTCGCCATATTCTAAAAGCACTTTTCGCATGTCCAAACCGTGCCATATGGTTTTAATAAATGGAATTTAATCTCGGCTCTGTAGATCTGTGCAGTGCGGCAAAAATGTCTCAAACTCACATATGTTCGCAATTCACTGGTATTCTAGTACCTCCGTAAAGTCAAAAAATGCTACATTATTCTCACCAATTGCCCCAACAGGTGTGAGATTGGCAGCTTTAGCCCTGCTGGACAGGGACTCCCTAATTCCATGTGATTAATTACCTCTTTCATGTACCTTTTCTCTGTACTGTCTACCTAATCATGTACAGTATGTAACCCTCCCTGCCGGCTCTTAAGGTGTTTACATCAGATAACTCTGTACATGGCCGGGCTCAGTCTCTCATACCGTGTCAGGGTGCTAGGTCAGTGCAGGCTGGTCTCAGCCTCTCATACCATGTCAGGGTGCTGGGTCAGTGCAGGCTGGGCTCAGCCTCTCATACCGCGTCAGGGTGCTGGGTCAATGCACGCTGGGCTCAGCCTCTCATACCGTGTCAGGGTGCTGGGTCAGTGCAGGCCGGGCTCAGTCTCTCATACCATGTCAGGCTGCTGGGTCAGTGCAGGCCGTGCTTAGTTTCTCACACCGTGTCAGGGTGCTGGGTCAGTGCAGGCCGGGCTCAGTCTCTCACACAGTGTCAGGGTGCTGGGTCAGTGCAGGCCGGGCTTAGTCACTCACACAGTGTCAGGGTGCTGGGTCAGTGCAGACTGGGCTCAGTCTCTCATACCGTGTCAGGGTGCTGGGTCAGTGCAGGCCGGGCTTAGTATCTCACACCTTGTCAGGGTGCTGGGTCAGTGCAGGCTGGGCTCAGTCTCTCATACCGCGTCAGGGTGCTGGGTCAGTGCAGGCTTGGCTCAGTCTCTCAGACCGGGTCAGGGTGCTGGGTCAGTGCAGGCTGGGCTCAGTCTCTCACACAGTGTCAGGGTGCTGGGTCAGTGCAGGCCGGGCTCAGTCTCTCATACCGTGTCAGGGTGCTGGGTCAGTGCAGGCCGGGCTCAGCCTCTCACACCGTGTCATGGTGCTGGGCCAGTGCAGGCCGGGCTCAGCCTCTCACACAGTGTCAGGGTTCTGGGTCAGTGCAGGCCGGGCTCAGTCTCTCACACAGTGTCAGGGTGCTGGGTCAGTGCAGGCCGGGCTCAGTCTCTCATACCGTGTCAGGGTGCTGGGTCAGTGCAGGCCGTGCTTAGTCTCTCACACCGTGTCAGGGTGCTGGGTCAGTGCAGGCCGGGCTTAGTCTCTCACACAGTGTCAGGGTGCTGGGTCAGTGCAGGCCGGGCTCAGTCTCTCATACCGTGTCAGGGTGCTGGGTCAGTGCAGGCCGTGCTTAGTCTCTCACACCGTGTCAGGGTGCTGGGTCAGTGCAGGCCGGGCTTAGTCTCTCATACCGTGTCAGGGTGCTGGGTCAATGCACGCTGGGCTCAGCCTCTTATACCGTGTCAGGGTGCTGGGTCAGTGCAGGCCGGGCTTAGTCTCTCACACCGTGTCAGGGTGCTGGGTCAGTGCAGGCTGGGCTCAGTCTCTCACACAGTGTCAGGGTGCTGGGTCAGTGCAGGTTGGGCTCAGCCTCTCATACTGTCTCAGGGTGCTGGGTCAGTGCAGGCTGGGCTCAGCCTCTCATACCGTGTCAGGGTGCTGGGTCAGTGCAGGCCGTGCTTAGTCTCTCACACCGTGTCAGGGTGCTGGGTCAGTGCGGGCTGGGCTCAATCTCTCACACAGTGTCAGGGTGCTGGGTCAGTGCAGGCCGTGCTTAGTCTCTCACACCGTGTCAGGGTGCTGGGTCAGTGCAGGCTGGGCTCAGTCTCTCATACCGTGTCAGGGTGCTGGGTCAGTGCAGGCCGTGCTTAGTCTCTCACACCGTGTCAGGGTGCTAGGGTCAGTGCAGGCTGGTCTCAGTCTCTCACACCGTGTCAGGGTGCTGGGTCAGTGCAGGCTGGGCTCAGTCTCTCACACAGTGTCAGGGTGCTGGGTCAGTGCAGGCCGGGCTCAGTCTCTCATACTGTGTCAGGGTGCTGGGTCAGTGCAGGCCGGGCTCAGCCTCTCACACCGTGTCAGGGTGCTGGGTCAGTGCAGGCTCGGCTCAGCCTCTCATACTGTCTCAGGGTGCTGGGTCAGTGCAGGCTGGGCTCAGCCTCTCATACCGTGTCAGGGTGCTAGGTCAGTGCAGGCTGGGCTCAGCCTCTCATACCGCATCAGGGTGCTGTGTCAATGCACGCTGGGCTCAGCCTCTTATACCGTGTCAGGGTGCTGGGTCAGTGCAGGCTGGGCTCAGTCTCTCACACAGTGTCAGGGTGCTGGGTCAGTGCAGGCTGGGCTCAGTCTCTCACACAGTGTCAGGGTGCTGGGTCAGTGCAGGCCGGGCTCAGTCTCTCACACAGTGTCAGGGTGCTGGGTCAGTGCAGGCCGGGCTCAGTCTCTCATACCGTGTCAGGGTGCTGGGTCAGTGCAGGCCGTGCTTAGTCTCTCACACCGTGTCAGGGTGCTGGGTCAGTGCAGGCCGGGCTCAGTCTCTCACACCGTGTCAGGGTGCTGGGTCAGTGCAGGCTGGGCTCAGTCTCTCACACAGTGTCAGTGTGCTGGGTCAGTGCAGGCTGGGCTCAGCCTCTCATACAGTGTCAGGGTGCTGGGTCAGTGCGGGCTGGGCTCAATCTCTCACACAGTGTCAGGGTGCTGGGTCAGTGCAGGCTCGGCTCAGTCTCTCACACAGTGTCAGGGTGCTGGGTCAGTGCAGGCCGTGCTTAGTCTCTCACACCGTGTCAGGGTGCTGGGTCAGTGCAGGCCGGGCTCAGTCTCTCATACCGTGTCAGGGTGCTGGGTCAGTGCAGGCCGTGCTTAGTCTCTCACACCGTGTCAGGGTGCTAGGGTCAGTGCAGGCTGGTCTCAGTCTCTCACACCGTGTCAGGGTGCTGGGTCAGTGCAGGCTGGGCTCAGTCTCTCACACAGTGTCAGGGTGCTGGGTCAGTGCAGGCCGGGCTCAGTCTCTCATACCGTGTCAGGGTGCTGGGTCAGTGCAGGCTGGTCTCAGTCTCTCACACCGTGTCAGGGTGCTAGGGTCAGTGCAGGCTGGTCTCAGTCTCTCACACAGTGTCAGGGTGCTGGGTCAGTGCGGGCTGGGCTCAATCTCTCACACAGTGTCAGGGTGCTGGGTCAGTGCAGGCTGGGCTCAGTCTCTCATACCTGCTCAGGGTGCTGGGTCAGTGCAGGCTGGGCTCAGTCTCTCATACCTGCTCAGGGTGCTGGGTCAGTGCAGGCTGGGCTCAGTCTCTCAGACCTGGTCAGGGTGCTGGGTCAGTGCAGGCTGGGCTCAGTCTCTCACACAGTGTCAGGGTGCTGGGTCAGTGCAGGCTGGGCTCAGTCTCTCACACAGTGTCAGGGTGCTGGGTCAGTGCAGGTTAGGCTCAGCCTCTCACACTGTGTCAGGGTGCTGGGTCAGTGCAGGCTGGGCTCAGTCTCTCATACTGTCTCAGGGTGCTGGGTCAGTGCAGGCTGGGCTCAGTCTCTCACACTGTGTCAGGGTGCTGGGTCAGTGCAGGCCGGGCTCAGCCTCTCATACTGTGTCAGGGTGCTGGGTCAGTGCAGGCTGTGCTCAGTCTCTCACACTGTGTCAGGGTGCTGGGTCAGTGCAGGCTGGGCTCAGTCTCTCACACCGTGTCAGGGTGCTGGGTCAGTGCAGGCTGGGCTCAGTCTCTCACACAGTGTCAGGGTGCTGGGTCAGTGCAGGCTGGGCTCAGTCTCTCATACAGTGTCAGGGTGCTGGGTCAGTGCAGGTTAGGCTCAGCCTCTCACACTGTGTCAGGGTGCTGGGTCAGTGCAGGCTGGGCTCAGTCTCTCACACTGTGTCAGGGTGCTGGGTCAGTGCAGGTTAGGCTCAGCCTCTCACACTGTGTCAGGGTGCTGGGTCAGTGCAGGCTGGGCTCAGTCTCTCATACTGTCTCAGGGTGCTGGGTCAGTGCAGGCTGGGCTCAGTCTCTCATACCGTGTCAGGGTGCTGGGTCAGTGCAGGCCGGTCTCAGACTCTCACACCGTGTCAGGGTGCTGGGTCAGTGCAGGCCGGGCTCAGTCTCTCACACAGTGTCAGGGTGCTGGGTCAGTGCAGGCTGGGCTCAGTCTCTCACACCGTGTCAGGGTGCTGGGTCAGTGCAGGCTGGGCTCAGTCTCTCACACTGTGTCAGGGTGCTGGGTCAGTGCAGGTTAGGCTCAGCCTCTCACACTGTGTCAGGGTGCTGGGTCAGTGCAGGCTGGGCTCAGTCTCTCATACTGTCTCAGGGTGCTGGGTCAGTGCAGGCTGGGCTCAGTCTCTCATACCGTGTCAGGGTGCTGGGTCAGTGCAGGCCGGGCTCAGCCTCTCACACCGTGTCAGGGTGCTGGGTCAGTGCAGGCCGGGCTCAGTCTCTCACACAGTGTCAGGGTGCTGGGTCAGTGCAGGCTGGGCTCAGTCTCTCACACCGTGTCAGGGTGCTGGGTCAGTGCAGGCTGGGCTCAGTCTCTCACACCGTGTCAGGGTGCTGGGTCAGTGCAGGCTGGGCTCAGTCTCTCACACCGTGTCAGGGTGCTGGGTCAGTGCAGGCTGGGCTCAGTCTCTCACACCGTGTCAGGGTGCTGGGTCAGTGCAGGCCGGGCTCAGTCTCTCACACAGTGTCAGGGTGCTGGGTCCGTGCAGGCCGTGCTTAGTCTCTCACACCGTGTCAGGGTGCTGGGTCAGTGCAGGCTGGGCTCAGTCTCTCACACCGTGTCAGGGTGCTGGGTCAGTGCAGGCTGGGCTCAGTCTCTCACACCGTGTCAGGGGAGGGGGCTACATGGACATTACTGCAAACATTACTGGGCAATGATGCCCTGGCTGGAGAAATTAAGGGTCTTTAATCCAGCCAGAGCGATAATACCCTTGTCTGCATGAATTATTACTGTATAGGTTAAATGTACAGGATGTGTGTAAGAATTATTTTTCTAACATTATTTATCTGTCCATCTAATTGGGTGTGCCCCATGTGCTCAGTTACCGCTCCCCTCTCTCCCTGACCGCTTGGGCTCTTCAGTTACCCACTACCAGCAACTGCTAGTCCACGCCGTTCTCATACTTAACCATCAGGGTCCCCCTCCCACTCAACAGGACAGTCCTCACAGCAACTGTGATGGCAATGTGCCAGAGAATATGGGGCATTCATTAATAATCCCCAAAGAACGGGGCATTACTGGCCAATAATGCCTCGGCTGGAGGAGTTGAAGACCCAAGTTTGGCCAGTAACGCCCTGTTTGAAGGCGATCATTACTATTATATGCTAAATGTATGATTTTTTTCCCCATAAATAATATAGGCACTTTTGTAGTTCTATTGATTTTTATAAACATATTCAACATTTTCTTTTGTGCTTTTACTGTACTTGTTTATTAAAATAAAAATGTAAATACCCTAAAGCCCTCTCTATACACACACACAACACACACACACACACACACACACACACACACACACACACACTCTGCATTTCCCCTCAGTACACACACAAAAATAAACACACACTGTAGTCCCCCTCTATATAGAAACACAATAGATAAACAAAATTGTAAATACACTAAAACACACACACAAACACACACACACACACACAGGTTGGGGGAGGAGTCAGTGCCTGGCTGCAGGCAGGGTGGGGGAGGAGTCAGCACCTGACTGCAGGCAGGGAGGGGGAGGAGTCAGTGCCTGGCTGCAGGGAGGGTGGGGGAGGAGTCAGTGCCTGGCTGCAGGCAGGATGGGGGAGGAGTAAGTGCCTGGCTGCAGGGTGGGGGAGGAGTCAGTGCCTGGCTGCAGGCAGGGTGGGGGAGGAGTCACTGTCTGGCTGCAGGGAGGGTGGGGGAGGAGTCAGTGCCTGGCTGCAGGCAGGGTGGGGGAGGAGTCACTGTCTGGCTGCAGGCAGGGTGGGGGAGGAGTCAGCACCTGGCTGCAGGCAGGGTGGGGGAGGAGTCAGCGCCTGACTGCAGGCAGGGTGGGGGAGGAGTCAGCGCCTGACTGCAGGCAGGGTGGGGGATGAGTCAGTGCCTGGCTGCAGGCAGCGTGGGGTAGGAGTCAGCGCCTGGCTGCAGGGTGGGGGAGGAGTCAGCGCCTGACTGCAGGCGGGGTGGGGGAGGAGTCAGCGCCTGACTGCAGGCAGGGTGGGGGAGGAGTCAGTGCCTGGCTGCAGGCAGGGTGGGGGAGGAGTCAGTGCCTGGCTGCATGGGTGGGGGAGGAGTCAGTGCCTGGCTGCAGGCAGGGTGGGGGAGGAGTCAGTGCCTGGCTGCAGGGAGGGTGGGGGAGGAGTCAGTGCCTGGCTGCAGGCAGGGTGGGGTAGGAGTCACTGTCTGGCTGCAGGGAGGGTGGGGGAGGAGTCAGTGTCTGGCTGCAGGCAGGGTGGGGGAAAAGTCACTGTCTGGCTGCAGGCAGGGTGGGGGAAGAGTCACTGTCTGGCTGCAGAGAGGGTGGGGGAGGAGTCAGTGCCTGGCTGCAGGCAGGATGGGGGGAGGAGTCAGTGCCTGGCTGCAGGGTGGGGGAGGAGTCAGTGCCTGGCTGCAGGCAGGGTGGGGGAGGAGTCAGCGCCTGACTGCAGGCAGGGTGGGGGAGGAGTAAGTGCCTGGCTGCAGGGTGGGGAGGAGTCAGTGCCTGGCTGCAGGCCGGGTGGGGGAGGAGTCACTGTCTGGCTGCAGGGAGGGTGGGGGAGGAGTCAGTGCCTGGCTGCAGGGAGGGTGGGGGAGGAGTCAGTGCCTGGCTGAAGGCAGGGTGGGGGAGGAGTCAGTGCCTGGCTGCAGGCAGGGTGGGGGAGGAGTCACTGTCTGGCTGCAGGGAGGGTGGGGGAGGAGTCAGTGTCTGGCTGCAGGCAGGGTGGGGGAGGAGTCACTGTCTGGCTGCAGGCAGGGTGGGGGAGGAGTCACTGTCTGGCTGCAGGCAGGGTGGGGAGGAGTCACTGTCTGGCTGCAGAGAGGGTGGGGGAGGAGTCAGTGCCTGGCTGCAGGCAGGATGGGGGGAGGAGTCAGTGCCTGGCTGCAGGGTGGGGGAGGAGTCAGTGCCTGGCTGCAGGCAGGGTGGGGGAGGAGTCAGTGCCTGACTGCAGGCAGGGTGGGGGAGGAGTAAGTGCCTGGCTGCAGGGTGGGGGAGGAGTCAGTGCCTGGCTGCAGGCCGGGTGGGGGAGGAGTCACTGTCTGGCTGCAGGGAGGGTGGGGGAGGAGTCAGTGCCTGGCTGCAGGCAGGGTGGGGGAGGAGTCAGTGCCTGGCTGCAGGCAGGGTGGGGGAGGAGTCACTGTCTGGCTGCAGGGAGGGTGGGGGAGGAGTCAGTGCCTGGCTGAAGGCAGGGTGGGGGAGGAGTCAGTGCCTGGCTGCAGGCAGGGTGGGGGAGGAGTCACTGTCTGGCTGCAGGGAGGGTGGGGGAGGAGTCAGTGCCTGGCTGCAGGCAGGGAGTGGGAGGAGTCAGTGCCTGGCTGCAGGCAGGGTGGGCGATGAGTCAGTGCCTGGCTGCAGGGTGGGGGAGGAGTCAGTGCCTGGCTGCAGGCAGGGTGGGGGAGGAGTCAGTGCCTGGCTGCAGGCAGGGAGGGGGAGGAGTCAGTGCTTGGCTGCAGGGTGGGGGAGGAGTCAGTGCCTGGCTGCAAGCAGGGTGGGAGAGGAGTCAGTGCCTGGCTGCAGGCAGGGTGGGGGAGGAGTCAGTGTCTGGCTGCAGGCAGGGTAGGGGAGGAGTCACTGTCTGGCTGCAGGGAGGGTAGGGGAGGAGTCAGTGCCTGTCTGCAGACAGGGTGGGGGAGGAGTCAGTGCCTGGCTGCAGACACGGTGGGGGAGGAGTCAGTGCCTGGCTGCAGGCAGGGTGGGGGAGGAGTCAGTGCCTGGCTGCAGGCAGGGTGGGGGAGGAGTCAGTGCCTGGCTGCAGGCAGGGAGGGGGAGGAGTCAGTGCCTGGCTGCAGGCAGGTTGGGGGAGGAGTCAGTGCCTGGCTGCAGGCAGTGAGGGGGAGGAGTCAGTGTCTGGCTGCAGGCAGGGAGGGGGAGGAGTCAGTGCCTGGCTGCAGGCAGGTTGGGGGAGGAGTCAGTGCCTGGCTGCAGGCAGGGTGGGAGAGGAGTCAGTGCCTTGCTGCAGGCAGGGTGGGGGAGGAGTCAGTGCCTGGCTGCAGGCAGGGTGGGGGAGGAGTCAGTGCCTGGCTGCAGGCAGGGTGGGGGAGGAGTCAGTGCCTGGCTGCAGGCAGGGTGGGGGAGGAGTCAGTGCCTGGCTGCAGGCAGGGTGGGGGAGGAGTCAGTGCCTGGCTGCAGGCAGGGTGGGGGAGGAGTCAGTGCCTGGCTGCAGGCAGGGAGGGGGAGGAGTCAGTGCCTGGCTGCAGGCAGGTTGGGGGAGGAGTCAGTGCCTGGCTGCAGGCAGGGAGGGGGAGGAGTCACTGTCTGTCTGCTGCCTTCTGTCCAATCACCTCCCCTGTCTGAGAGCTTCTCTGACAAGTGAAAGCCCGGGCAAGGAAGGTGCTGGATGTGGTCGGCTTGGCGATGGAAAAAATGGATCCAGGTGGAGGTTTTTAGTACAACTTCAATCTTTATTCATGGTCCCAGGCTTGGGAGCGCTGCAGTCACGGTTACAATAAGATTGACATGGTTGTACCTTGTTTCATTCATACAGTGATCACACTATACATAGTTCTTCCCTGGGTGCCTCCTGTTAACACTCCTGGGAGGTGTGTACACGTGTTACTGACAGGACTACCTGTATTGGATTAGGCCCCAGTTGTTGAGCTTGCTTAGCTCTGTCCATATGATCATCCTATTTCTGGCCTCTCTAAGATCCTGTCCTGCCTCTGGGGAGGTTATTATCACCATCCTTTTTCCTGCAGGAAACTGCCACCATCTCAGGGGCTATTAACTCTGTATTTGGAGATCTCTTGTGGTGCTGATCTCCTGATCTCCTGACATCTCAGAGCCCTATCTAGGCAGCTCTCTGGCATGTCTGCATTCCCTTTCTTGGACATGCATATCTCTTCTGTGCATTGTTGTAGGTGTCCTGATGGTTAAAGCACTGTCCCTAACTAAAACACAATAAACATGGGGTCCTAATCTCTCCTTTACTAAGGGGACTTTCCCCCTCTACTCCCAGAGGCTCCTCCTCCTCTCCTTCTGGAACCTAACCTTCCAGGACATTTCCTCTGACTCTTATACCCCCCTTATCACATAGGCTGCAGCCTGTAATGACACATGGAACTATCATCCACTCAGTGGCAGATTTTCCATTAGGCCTATTAGGTCCAGGCCTAGGGCGGCAAAATTTGGGGGAGGCACAAATGTCCGCCCCCATATACATTTGCCACGCTCTCGGGCCTGATGGGGAGTCACTTACATATGCCGGGCACCTCCTTGCTGTCTCCTGTCTGCCTGCCGCCCTTCTCCTCCTTCCGATTAGAAGCGTCAAATGATGCCGCGAACGTCACCAACGTGGCGTGACTTGGCGTCTTGTTGCCATGGCGTCACATGACGTCATGATGCCGCCGTTACCATGGCAACGAGACGACGTGTGCCGTCGCTGTGGTGACGTCCGCTGCGTCTTTTGATGCTGTGAATCAGGACGAGGAGGGCGGCAGCATATTTAAGTGCCATGGGGCGGCGCTGCATCCACTGCTTAATTTTAACTCAGATTACATTAGTAACCAACAAAAGGGGGGGGGGGTTAATAACAAATGAATCAAACAATTGTAGCTACCCTAAGCATGTTTAACATGCAGGATAGAGACATAGGCCAGTATAGTAGCCACTAGGAGTCATGCACTCAACACTAAATGTGTCTCTGAGGTTTACAATGTGTATCAATCACCCCAACAAGTTTTAAATATCACAAAATTATCCGATTGTCCTGTACAGGCTGTTTCTGATATTGTGTTTCACCACTGAAAAAATATACATAAAGATTATATTATTTTTGCCAATCCATTAACGGTTTATCATGAGCTAACACCCCCCTCCCCCTGCCACCGCCCCTACAACATTAGAACAAGGAATAACAATAACTTCATTATTATTATTAAATAATTCAATAACAGAGCCTAAAGTTGAAGTTGGGTCCCGTAAGGTACAATAGGTTTCATGGAGAAGAATACATTAGAACTAAGAAATCATCATTTAAAACTTCATATCTAGTGTAAAACATAGACGTTCCTAAATGCAGCAAGAAACCATACGGCGATCCTAAAATCCCCACGCACAATATCAAACAATTAAGTAAATAATTCTATATTACATTTCAGCATGGCATCATAAAAACTAGTTAAAATATATTCCATTGCCATATTGGATACTGTTTTCTACCATCCCTGTAAAGAAGTATTAACAATGTTTCAGAAGGTGTACAGAATATTTCCTTCCATTTCCCTAACTTCCATAGATCTAACTTCTCAATATACTGTAGGCTTCACATATGTCTTTATATAGCTATATTCTGCAACGTAATCTTACCTTGTAAAAGTCCCCCCAAGAAATCAAAATAGATACAGTTCCTTATTGCAAACAAGGTTCATTCCGGTCCCAGGAGGGGTTCCCAGATCCCAGTAACATGGAGTAGGTGCCTGGGCTGAGAGTATTTTTAGTTTGTGATGAGATCAGTTGCTGCCTCCTATCCAGTTTCCAAGCTCTTTAAACTCCTTAGAAATCTCTCCTCTTGCAGACTCTTCACTCTTTTTGGTCTGAATCTCTCCAGAGCCAGAACAGCAGGAAACTGAAGCTAAACAACAAGGAGATCCACTGATTTAAGGCTTGTGTGTGATTCCAGGTCTCAGAACATGTCTCTTGCCTACAGACACAGTCACTGTGTGCACTGATTTCACAAGCTGCACCTCACTGGCATGTCATGTACTTAATGGGGGAAAACACTCAATGAATGTTCTTCTATCAGTAACATACCAGCAGTATAAGCAAACAAATAAAGCACAGCCGCGTATAACCATATACAAGTATGTGTGGGTCTGTGTGTACAGTATGTGAGTGTGTTAGTGAGTTTGTGCAGTGTGATAGAAAAGCATCAGGTACTGACATTAGTGGTTAGCAGCTATAAATAGCACCATTAACCCCCGCACTGCCAGAGCGGCCAGCAATGCCTTCCTCCGGGGGGAAGCCTGTACTTGTGCTAGATTGCATTTAGCATAAATGTACTTTAAAACATATACTTCTGAGTAGTGTTGGACCGAGACAGTACGGGGCCCCGCGCAGGCTAAAAATTGGTTGTCCCTCTTTCTGCAGCGTCCGAAGTCATGTGGCGACGCGATGACATGAAACCGCGATGCCACACGACATCCCATTGCCATGGAAACGCGTCGCCACGTGACGTCGGGATGCTGATAAAGGAGGTGGTGAAAAGGTAAGTGCAACAATCTTGCCTTTTTGCTGTGGGCGCTCCGACTTCGGCACCATCTTTAAAGGTCTGAGTACTGCGCAGCCTCGTCAATGTCGAGGGACATTTAAAGATGGCATGTCGGAGTGGCAGACGCGGGACTCGGAGCGGCAGCAACAAGGGACATTGACGAGGGTCGCTTGACCGCGTGACAGATTGACAGAGCAGTAGCGCAGGTCCTGCGCGCCCTGCCCCGCCATTCCATCAATGTGTCACTGTGAGGATTCGCCATCCTGGCGGTCGCAGACCGTCTCCTCACCCCAACAAGCCTTCCATGACGGACACTCAGGATGCGCGGTCTCGTGGTCCCAGTATGCGTGCGCGCACGGAACTTGCGCGGTCTGATCCCCGCCTCCCACTCTGACGCACAACGGTTGCGTTTGGCCAGCCTCCTGGCTGACGCGTGATACAAGCCCCGCCCCGCTCTGGTGATGGACAGGACCGGCGTGGGAGTGACGCTCGCTCTCGGCTCCGCCCCCTGACCTCCGGTGACAGGCGCGGGTCGACGCGCAATTGATCCCGCCCCCTCTTCTCCTAAGGTCACTCAGAATCAGCGTGGGTGTGACTCGCGCTCCAGGCTCCGCCCCCATCCCCGATTAGGCTGCATCATAGGGCACACCTGTGTGCTTACTTCCTGATTTCGCCTTTCCTGGCTATTGGAGGCTCCTCCTTTATATACTTCCTGCTGCATTCAGTCTTTGCTGAGCATAGTCTAGTGTGACGCCGTGCCTTGCTGCATTCTAGCTCCAGACCTTGCCTTGCTGATTAACCTCTTGTTGCCTGACCCTGCTTGTCTCTTTGATTCCGCACCTCTCCTCTCCTGATCCGGCTACGAATGACCATTCTCCTGTCTCCAGTCCTGACCTTGGCTAAGTACTCCAACGATCCGATATTCTCCTATCCTGAACCTGGCTACGTACCCCGACAATCCGCTACTCCCCAATCCTGAACTTGGCTACGCCCCCCTGACGATCCGCAACTCTCCGCTCCTGAACCTGGCAAGTACTTTGGAGAAAAGTCAATTTGTAATCCTGATCTGGCTTGAACGACTACTCTACATCCTAGGCACGCCCACGTGGCTGTGGGTCGGCGTTAACTAGTTCCCTACCTCAGCACCGTGGTCGTGCTTCGTTTGTGGTGAGCTACGCGTTACAGTCACGTGGCCCAGGCCCTCATCAATGTCCCTTGTTGCTGCTTCCGCCGCGCCAAGTCCCGCCACTGACGCGCCATCTTTAAATGTCCTTTGACACTGATGAGGCTGCGCCGGGCTTGGACATTAAAAGATGGTGCCGGAGTCGGAGCGCATGGCGCTCTTTTTCGGTTGGTGCACCGGAGAGCCGACCCCTTAATCCGGCACTGCTTCCAAGAAAGTCTAACACTCCTGATACTGTAAGCTTCTATGCACGGCGTTTAATGACTTTACTCTTTACAGCTGACATTACAACATTAAATGACATTGTGCAATACCCGTGTCTGACTTCAAGCACAAAAACATGAAACAATACCAGACATTCTGGGTTTCATTTTCCAACTGGTCAGTTGCTAACACAATTGAAAAAGGTGAGAGACAACTTTATATCCAGCCCTAACTCTTTGTAAGTAAGCCCTGCAGCCCGCAATTTATTAATGACCCCTTCAATGCTTTTGTGAGGGCTGCACTGAGTTACATAGTTACATACTACTGTGTAGATGAGGTTGAAAAAAAACATGCGTCTATCACGTTCAACCTACAGTATGCTAAATTTAGACGACAGATACTTTATCCTATATCCGTACTTACAGTAGATTGATCCAGAGGAAGGCAAACAAAAACCCCAGTGTTATATCATCCAATGATATCTCATAAGGGGAAAATAAATTCCTTCCTTACTCCAAATATTGGCAATCAGATTACTCCATGGGTCAACATCCTTCCCATGTATACTTATTTGGTATATCCCTGTATACCTTTCCTTTCTAAAAAGATGTCCAACCTTTTTTTGAACAAATCTATTGTATCTGCCATCACAGTCTCCATGGGTAATGAATTCCACATTTTAACTGCCCTTACTGTAAAGAACCCTTTCCTTTGTTGCTGGTGAAATCTCCTTTACTCCAACCATAAGGGATGGCCACCGAGTCCTTTGTACTGCCCTTGGGATGAATAGTTCTTTTGAAAGCTCCTTGTACTGTCCCCAAATATATTTGTATATAGTTATCATATCCCCTCTTTGACGCCTCTTTTCTAATTTAAATAAATAATTTAGTTAACCTCTCGTCATAAATAAGATTATCCATCCCCTTTATTAATTTGGTGGCTCTTCTCTGCACTTTTTCTACTTCCATAATGTATTTTTATGGCATGGTGCCCAAAATTGTACTCCATATACAAGGTGTGGTCTTACTAATGCTTTATAAAGGGGCATCATTATGTTTACTTCCCGTCCATCCATTGCCCGTTTAATGCAAGATAAGATCTTGTTTGCCTTTGCAGCTACTGCATGACTTTGGGCAATTTATCCCCAATTTGCAAGTCACCCGAGTTCTTGAGGGTCACAAGCTTTCTCTTCAATGAGTTTAATTATGGTCTATTCAGACAATGGTGCCTATTTAAAAAAAATAAACAACTTTACTGCCACAAGAGCCTCCGACATATGACTGGTCCCTCCCCCCCCCCCCCAGTGAAAGAATCACGCACAGGGTTTCATATGGCAGTTGCTGGATACAGTAGTTAGTAGCCACATCACTTCCTCTGTCCATCTAAGAAAGGAAACAATACTTTGGTAACATTTAAATAAGTAGCTTTAATATGCCTGGTGCACAGAAAAAATATGGCCTATCTTTAATTAATAAAACAGTGCCCGATGCCATATATGGGATGATATGAAATCATTTTAGAAAGATTCTTCACACAGTTCTGTAAAACCCATGCCATAAATAAGTAGGGAGAACTTGTCTATCCAATGAGCAGCGGGATGGGCACATTTTCTGCCCACATCCGAATCCGACGTGGATCTGCCAGGTCATTTGGCCACGGATTTCCACCAATCAGCCTCAAATAGGAAGGTGTTTTTTTCCTGTTACTGGAAATCTGTCCAACTGATCTGGAATTGGAACCTGCAAACTGAACCCGAATCCGCCAGACGGAATTATAATAGGGGAGGAGGATGTAAATATGGGGTCCAATCCGAGACTCTGAGCCTCATGGACAGATTTGAAAGAATCCGACAAGGGCTAAAGTGGATGACGTCTGACTTGGGATTTCAGAGTTCGGATCGGACACGGACAGGTTCGCCCATCACTAAGGAACCGCACAGGTACAGCCAAGTACCACTATATAACAATCTATACACAAGTATTGTTACAATTGTAACACGCATTTCTGCAGCTAATTTTGATCCATTACTTACTATTTCTTTACCCTGAGCTTCCCTCATACTTTACATGCCGAAGAATATACCATTAGTTTATTATTATACAAACAATTAACAAAATATAAAGCGCTAAAATGCCTCTATATTATACAGTATGGAGAACAGGTTGCCAATAAACTGTCCCTAAGTAACTATGCTGCTGGAATAAAAAGACGGTTCCTTAGTCCAGGGGGCTCATCTCCAGTCCTCAAGCGTCCCCAACAGGTCAGGTTTTCAGGATATCCCAGCTTCAGCACAAGTGGGTCAATCAGTCCCTGCTGCAGCACAGATAGCTCAATTAGAGGCTCGGTCTTTCACTGAGCCTCTGATTGAGCCACCTGTGCTGAAGCTGGGATATCCTGAAAACACGACCTGTTGGGGGGGCTTGAGGACTGGAGTTGAACACCCCTTCCTTAGGCTGCATCCTTGGTCGGGCAGACCATGCGGAGGCGTGCGCACGCTGACCAATCAAACTGCCCAAGGCAGGCGAACCAGCTCCGTGACGTCACTGGCACGCCCCCGACACACCCACGGACGGCGCGCGTACCATGGCCAGGGAAAGCACCCGCTTTCCCCCAGCCTCCGCGCGCCTCCACACGGCTGAACTTAGTCCGATTTCTTTTTATTATCTTTCCCTGTGAGAGAATCACTTTGGTGACATCGGATAAAGAAAGGGATTTACCTAAATAAATCAATGCCTGAGTTCCAGCCACTAGATCTGTGTGCAATACTTAGCATCTGTACAGAAATTATAGACATTGTTACATATTCACGACACTAGAGATTTCCCTCTCTTTGATTTCTCCCATTGTTTGCTTTTCTGCGTTGTTTTTGCGCTGGTTTTCTTTTTCATATATATTATTATAGCGGAAAGTCACAGCACGTGTTTATGTTATAACTAGAGATGCGTAAAACTGTCCCAACTGCGTTGCAGCATTTTTCGAACATTTCATTTTTTGTATATATATATATATATATACAAAAACAAAACAGAGAGCGCACGCCCCATAGTGTGATCCTGTACAGTTTAATGGGGAGGGGTAGGTGAGGGGGATTAAAAACACTTACAAAGTATAATGAAAATAAAGCAATTTGTGACAATAATATCACCACCGATGCAGGCCGTCCTGTGATGTCTTGGAATCCAACTGGAACCCTAGTGCTGTGCATCCGACAGTGTCCGCTCTTATCCGCAATCAATTGAAGTCCTCCACACAGTGTGTCAGCAGAGAAGGCCTCAATTCCAATCCTGCATGCTCCGGCCGTAAAGCACGCAGACAACGTGGTGACGTAATGTCGTAATTTTACGTCCCTGACGCGTTTCGTCACAATACTGCAACTTTATCAAAGGGATTTGAACACGAACAGTAGTGGCTGAATATATATACCAGAGTGTCTGCGATTCAATTGGTGCATCAATTTGTGATGCTTACGCCCCTACAAACGGGCCCAAATGTATGTAATTAAAAATATCACTTGAATTACTATTGATAATCAAATCTGGATCGCAGAAAACCCAAGAATATAATAATATTAATAGTATAACCACAAAATAAAATGATCCATAATCACAATGAAAATTAATTATTTAAAACATCATTAAACATATACCACTAAATAAAATTCGGAGAAATAGTTAATATATGATATAATCAATAATCATATAGTAATTGTTAAAAAATGAATATAATAAAAACGAATACAATATTAACCACTTGATTTCATAAATTTACATTCAATATTGTAATAAGAAAGTATCAATCCTAAAGGTCTAAAGTATATATATATATCTGTGTGTTCTGACATTCAAAACTGCACACAACCATGATGATGACTAATAATGCATCAATACATGATAAGCGCAAAATTCTATATGCCCTACCACCTAGATAGAGTATTATAGCATTTTCCATACAGGATACTAATATAGTAAAATGGAAAGGGGGGGTGGATGGGAAGGGTATGGAAGCTGTGAGAAGGAATGGGGGAAAAGGGAGGAAGGGGGGGGGAAAGGGGGGGAGGGAAGGAGGGGGGAGGGGGGGAAGGGGGGAGGGAGAGGGAGGGAAGGGCAGGAAAGGGAGGGGGAAGGAAAAAGGGAAGGAATGGGTCAGAGATGGGGGGAATGGACCAAAGAGCACAAAAACAGACCGAACCTATAGCTCATACCAGAGTACTGGTATCCAGACATTCATTAAGACCCCCGGGGGTTAGTGTCCCCAACCGGTGGATCCAGAATGTCTCCCTTCTACACAAAGATTTAAACCGATCCCCCTCTAGAGCACAGGGAGGAATGTGATCAATACCAATAATACTCATGGATCCAGGATCCTTATGATGTACAGATGCAAAATGTTTGGGTATACTATGGGTGTTGACTCCATTGATCACATTCCTCCTATGCACCAGGAACCTGGTACTAAGGGGTCGTGTGGTGCGACCTACATATTGAAGGCCGCAACCACATTGCAGGAGATAGACAACAAATGTAGTCAGGCAGTTGATATTGCCCCTAACACTATATCGTCCACTCCTGAGAGGGGAGACAAACTCTGATTTGGTATTTAAATGTTTACATGTAATGCAACGGCTTCTGTCACATCTCTGGTTACCCACCTGGCCCAAAGATGTAGCATCGGCAGTCACAACTAATGGTCTCAATTTACTAGGAGCTAAAATGTTTTTAATGTTTTTTGCCTTCCTGTATGTAATAGGTATTTTCTCTGGAAGTATGTTACCTAAATGCGGATCGCACTTCAAAATGCTCCAATGAGTATTAAGAATACCCTGGATAGATCTGTGGGATTGGTTGAAGGTGGTAATAAACCGTGAAACCCCATCGGTGTTTACTGATCTTTTCCTTGGTGCCTTGTAGCTGGTGTGTTTAATTGTAGAGCACTTATTAAGTAGCAATGATCTATCGGTGGCCCTTACCTTGCTGAAAGAGTCACAAACAAGATCAGGGTCATATCTCTTCAACAAAAATTTGTTACTCAGTTCCTTAGATTGGTTAATAAAGTCACTTTCCCTGGAACAGTTTCTTTTGAGACGATGAAACTGTCCCAGGGGGATACTCCTGAGCCACTGTGCGTGGTGGTTACTGGATGCATTAACATAATTGTTAACTGCAACGGGCTTGAAATGTGTGGTAGTAATGATATTACCATTTGGATCTGAAGTTAAAATAAGATCCAAAAATACCACTGATTTTGGACTAATATCAAATGTAAATTGCAAGCCCATATCATTGCGATTGAAGGAATCCAGGACATTGGAAAAAACTGTGAGATCACCCTCCCAAATGATAATAATATCATCGATGAAACGGCCATAGTATACGAGACCCCCCACCCAGCTCCAAATTTTGCCAGACAGATGTTTCTTCCCAAAATCCCATAAAGAGATTGGCATAGCTGGGGGCAAATCTCGTCCCCATGGCCGTTCCACAGATCTGTAAATAATAAGAATCCTCAAATAAAAAATATGCAAATTAGCTCATTTAAATCTGCAAATAGGCTTATTTTCCAGGGATATCATGTCTGCTCTAAGGTATCTTTTCATATGTTGTATAGAAAATTATTTGGAGAGGTGTATAGAGGATTATTTGGGGAAGTGTATAGAGGATTATTTGGGGAGGTGTATAGAGGATTATTTGGGGAGGTGTATAGAGGATTATTCGGGGAGGTGTATAGAGGATTAATCAGGGAGGTGTATAGAGGATTATTCGGGTAGATGTATAGAGGATTATTCGGGGAAGTGTATAGAGGATTATTCGGGGAAGTGTATAGAGGATTATTCGGGGAGATGTATAGAGGATTATTCGGGGAGGTGTATAGAGGATTATTCGGGGAAGTGTATAGAGGATTATTCGGGGAGATGTATAGAGGATTATTCGGGGAAGTGTATAGAGGATTATTCGGGGAAGTGTATAGAGGATTATTCAGGGAGATGTATAGAGGATTATTCAGGGAGGTGTATAGAGGATTATTCGGGGAAGTGTATAGAGGATTATTCGGGGAGATGTATAGAGGATTATTCGTGTGGGTGTATAGAGGATTATTCGGGGAGGTGTATAGAGGATTATTCAGGGAAGTATATAGAGGATTATTCGGGGAGATGTATAGAGGATTATTCGGGGAGATGTATAGAGGATTATTCAGGGAAGTGAATAGAGGATTATTCGGGGAAGTGTATAGAGGATTATTCGGGGAGATGTATAGAGGATTATTCGGGGAGATGTATAGAAGATTATTCGGTGAAGTGTATAGAGGATTATTCAGGGAGGTGTATAGAGGATTATTCAGGGAGGTGTATAGAGAATTATTCAGGGAGGTATATAGAGGATTATTTGGGGAGGTATATAGAGAATTATTTGGGGAGGTGTATAGAGGATTATTCAGGGAGGTGTATAGAGGATTATTCAGGGAGGTGTATAGATGATTATTCAGGGAGGTGTATAGATGATTATTCAGGGAGGTATATAGAGGATTATTTGGGGAGATATATAGAGGATTATTTGGGGAGGTATATAGAGGATTATTTGAGGAGGTATATATTGTAAGTAATTGGGTACTTTCTATATTCTGCAGCAAAATCCCTATTTAAGAATTCGGAGCTATGTTGTGAAACTATAAATGTTTTCAAAATGTATCAAAGTGCTGTGAACATTTCCCACAGCCCCAGGTATGCCTCTAACCTGGGAGGGAAGATTTAAATGGTTCTCCCGGGGCTTAGGAAAAACTTGTTGAATAGAATAGAAATAGCCGTGTTAGTCCAGTTGGGATAAAGCCGAGCAAATGAGCAGTCAGTATTAGGTGACACCTGTTTGAAATGAAACTTCTTTAGTGGCACCTAGGGAATTTTGATGGGGCAAATTTCGTTGAAGGCAACGAAAAAGCGTAACGGAAGTAACGTCATTCCCAGGTAATGGCCGCGTATGCGCAGAGGCGGCCGCCGGGGGGCGTGCATGTGCAGAGGAGACCATACATACACACACACAGACACACCAACCACCCACTGTTATTAGAGGAATTCCCAGCGAGTATAAATATAGATGTGCAAATAGCAACATTTTTAAAAAAAAGTACCAAAAAAAAAAAAAAAACAGGGGGTGTGTGCTGAGCATGCGCGTTCTAAGTAAAACTTCTTTGGGTTTTGTCACTGAAATTGTGTTTTGATTTTTATGATTTACAATGAATGAAAGACTTTTGAGAGTAACGGCGTTTAGATTCTTTACAATCCAAAATAAACGTATCTTACTTTAGTTATCATAAGTCAATTATATCACGTATTCCAAGTGATGGTATGGAAATTGCAACACAAAAATAACCATCACAATTTCTGAGACAAAACAGTGACAAAAGACATACAGAAGTAGAAGTTTCCCTTACAATGCGCGTGCTCAGCACACACAACTTTTTATTTGGACCACCGCTTGATATTGCTTTGGAGGCTTCCTCTCTTTGCCTCGGGTCCAGCGAGAACTTGTAGAATGGTTTTCTGATGAAAGCACCGCCAGTAAAATCTTGGTGATTTATGAGTGTCTGTTCTAGGGCATTAATAGGGTTTTGACCTACATTTTGTATTGAGCTGGAAACGTACTGTAAGTGCTGCTTACTGCTCAGTATCTCTCTGGACAGAAGCATCCTGCTGACAGCTGAGACTGAAAAAGAAACAAGTAGGAGTATCTGGTGACTTCCATGGGGTTATCAGCCACTTCTAAATAAAGGGCGCCCCCTTGCAAGAACAATCCACACATTCTGGGCAATTCCACTGTAAGGTTGGATATGGACATTGGCAGCTGCCTTCTTCTCTCACTGCTCTCTTTCTATTCTCCCTCAAACTGATACAAGAACAGCAGTAGAAGAAAGGAATTTTTCTCTGGTAAATGGTAACGGAGCGTGTCATTTAATACATACATTCAGTGTTACAGATCTCGTCCAATACGTATTGCAGAAGACAGAAATATATATACTTCCAATGTTAAAGGCATCCCCATAAACCTGATGTCCCTCAATTCCGCATGCTCTACATATGTCACCATGGATGTCTTGTAAATAAATGATGCATGGCAAAGGGAAGGGGGCAAAATACAATTTTATATTCTAATCCTTTGTATGTTATAGTGTAGATGGTTCTGCCCAGGGACAAAAAGAGACATTCCCCGACTGGAAGAAAGAACTTACCCTAAGAGATCCAGGGGACATTAATCGTTTTGATTCCGCTTTTGATGAGATGACACTGGAATCTGATCAGCTCTTTGCCGGCACAGGCAGTAAAAATCCTTTGAAGGAATCCTGCGGTAGCAGCAGCAGAGGATCCCACACAGAATGAGCCAGCCTGCAGACCCGGGCATGCTGATGCCATAACACAAAGCAAGGGGGGGATGGGACACACATTTTTCTGTGGAGATCTGACTCTGCATAAGGGTAAAAATAAGGACATACAGGCATACCCCGCATTAACATACGCAATGGGACCGGAGCATGTATGTAAAGTGAAAATGTACTTAAAGTGAAACACTCCCTTTTTTCCACTTATTGATGCATGTACTGTACTGCAATCGTCATATACGTGCATAACTGATGTAAATAATGCATTTGTAACAGCCTCTATAGTCTCCCCGCTTGCGCACAGCTTCGGTACAGGTTGGGAGCCGGTATTGCTGTTCAGGACGCGCTGACAGGCGCATGCGTGAGCTGCCGTTTGACTATTGGGCGATATGTCCTTACTCGCGAGTGTACTTAAAGTGAGTGTCCGTAAAGCGGGGTATGCCTGTACTAACAAACAACCTATCAATTCAATGCACAGTAATCTCCCAAAGAGTGGGTTCATTAAGATAACAAGATGCTAGGAACAGCCAGGGTTTTCAATTTGCACTGGCACTAATATTATTACGTCAAAATATTTGTATTGCACTTACCTACTGTAGAAAGTGGAAAAGAAAAGCACAAAAAAAACCCCTCATAGTATAGTAAATTTGTATAAAAAAGGGACATGGTTACAGTGGTAAGATATGCATGTACAAAATAAAGAGTTCAAAGCAATGGGCCATTGACCGTGTAACCTTGGGAGGCCACGAGTCGTCGTGTCCCCGTCCGATCAGGATCCTCAAGGTGGGTGAGGATTGCAGGGACTGTCCCTAGTAGACCAAAGGGGGGTGGAGGCGCCAGATGAGGAAATCCTCCGCAGGCGCCGTCTGTACCTCCGCCAGGTGGGTGTAGTGCGTTCCACTGGAAACCGCAATTACGATGCTGCTTTGCCCCTACACCCAAACCCTCGCTGTCAGTAACGCCACAAATTACATCAACACTTCAAGCCCGCTGTCTAGGGCAGAGTTTCCTCCTCCAACCCCCTCCCCCCCCCCCCCCCCCCCCCCCAGGGGGTCAAAAGATTTTTTTGGGGAGGCGCGGTGGTTACAGAGGCCCCATGCTCTTCCCCAAGGCATTTAAATAAAATGCTGGGAGAGGCGTGAGTCCTCTGTAACGCCCTTATCTGCTTTCTGCCAGTTCTTCAGCGACGCATCGCCATGGCAAAGTGTGTCAAATTATGCTGCGGGGTCACATGACGTCACATGACCCACGGATCATCATTTGACGCTGGGTCCTAGGAGAGGGGGGAGGGGTCCGAGCGCTGGGGCTGCCAGGCAGGGGGGTGCAGCTCAGGAGCTTTGCACACCCCTGGTCTAGGGAAGGGGCACGCAAACGTTTTTTGCTGCACCCCCCCCCCTGCCTGCTCTCCTTCGTTGTGTGCCCTCCTTCCTTGCCTCGCACGGCGTCATTTTATGCCGCAGGGTCGTGTGAGGTCACGTGACCCGCGGCGTCAATTGACATCACGTTACCATGGCAATCGTTTTGTCACATGACCCCGCGGCGTCATGACACCGCGTTGCCATGGTCACGCGTCCTGAAGCCGGCTGAATCCCGGTAAGTAGAGGTTGCAGAGGCCTTGCGTGGTCCCCCGGCATTTAAATGCCTTGGGGAAGAGTGCGGGACCTCTGCAACTGCCCGCGCCCCCCCCCAAAAAAAATCTTGCGCCTCCCAGTTTGCGCACCGTTGGTTTATGGGTCATCTTTGGCTCTGATCTCTTCTTCATTCCTCACATTCAGCCCCTCATGAAGTCCTTGCTTCAGCACCTCAGAAATACAGCTCAACCCCCTTATGTGCTTGGGGTCCAAAGAATCACATCGCGTTATAAGCGGATCACGTTAGAAATAATGTACAATTGTATGCATTGTACAATAAAGTATTTAAGATACCAATAATCGTGTTGTATCGTATTCATAAATACGAAAATTGGGAGCCACGCATGCATCGCGTTATAAGCGGATTCGCGTTGTAACGGGGTTGAGCTGTATTATCAAGATACAACCCTTTCTCACTCATGATGCAACTAAAATCCTAATCCATTCACTCATATTGTCCGCCTATCCCAATTCCAACCCATCCAAAATGCTGCTGCCAGACTAGTCTACCTCACTCAACTGCTCCACTTTTGCTGCTCTACTATGCAAATCCCTACAATGGATTACACAAGCTTCACAAATTCTCTAGTATCAAATTTAAAACCCTGGTTCTAATACCCTTATAGAAGGGTATATATAGCTATCTCAACTCGATGTTCTAGAAGCAGGTTCCTCTGAATTCTGCAGGGGGCCTCACCATGAGTCCTGTAAATATATTTAAGTGTATTGATAAGTATATTAAGAGTATCCTGTCCCTGTTAATGGTTTTCAGTAAAGGAATATGTCCTATTTAGTCAGAGCCTATAGTAATGGCCCAAGAGTATTCTCATGCGGGAAGAGGCGTGAGCATGTGCTTAAGAGGAGTTTTCAGAGTAGTTGTTCCGGAGCATAATTGGATCAGCTCCACCAGAAGGTCCTTAGCAAACTCCTAATCCAACATGCATGGACGAGGTATGAAGTACACGGTCCCGGGATACTGCTCCCCCAGTGAGTATAGTGTATTCCCAGCAGGGGCCCACTTGAGATGGGGCATTACAGACACTATGCAGGAGATTGCTAATCTAACTAATACTAAGGGACACAAGCATACAGTGAGTAGCTCCCCAGCGTAGGGGTGAGAGCCTCCACGGGAAGAAGCACATGGTTTGCCATAACGGGGCGTAGCGGGAAAACAAACGGGCCACATCTGTAGTCACCTAAACTCCTTAAGAGCCAGACAGGGAGGGTTACATAGCGTAACTTTCTAACAGAATGTCCTGCGGGGTCACACATCCCATTATCATGTCCTAAGTACTGGTTACATTGTGGCTTTTCCATAATAACGGCGAGGTTAAATATTAATTTTGTCTTTCATAGTAACCAAAACAACCTAGTTTTGCCTTCTCACTCGTCTTTCTACAATCAGAGACCGAGGTCTTTCATGTTTTTGTTCTTCAACCTACAGTAAGTTACATTTTTGAGTCATGAAGCCTAATTTCAGATAAGGTGTTGGTCCCTATTCATTCTTCCAGTTCTGAACCTAAAGCAATAGTGTGCTGACGAAAACATGTTTCACATACAGTAAGCTCCCACACAAATGTAAGACACATCTTTTATTAGGGCTTTTACAAGGTATTGAAACAAAAGTAAAAAGGATCAATGTCTTTGGCTAAGTATATTACAGATAGGATTGTTTCTCTCAGCACTGAACTAAGACAGCAAGAAGAATGTAAGTGGCTCAAATTTTGCACATGTGTTTTTATTGCCACTATTATAACAAATAACTCTTACATCGCTTTAATGAAACCCAACTGAATAGCTGGGTTCCTCAACATTTATGTTCAAGAGACACCAATTATTATTATGTATGTGTAGCCCCTTTCCCCTGTGTATAGGGTGACTATGTGTGCTGCGTTACCTGGTTGGCTTACAGCAGGCCTGATCCTCCGCGACAGAGAGCCTGGAGCCTGGGGTATACCCAACGTGTATGATGACAGCGCCTCCACCTGGGAAGGATCCGCACACAGTGGGATAGCCCCTCCCAAGACAATGTACCCAGTAATTACACACAGGATGTTATATAACAGTGTTTGCTGGACACCTAATAAGTATAACAGATAATGCAATACAACACATACAGTATATATATACAACCGCAGATTATTCACACAGTACTTGGGGTGCAGGGGCACCTGTGTCCCAGTGTCCAAGTGTCCAGTCCACAATTGTCACTCCCTCCCCAAGTGTGTGTTACAGCGCTGCCCACAGTAGGTGTGTTATCGTTGGTGCATTTGTTGGTATACCTGCCCGGGGCTCCAGCACCCGGGTGTCGCTGAAAACACAAAACTCTGCATGGGGTGGACTCCCGCTGGAGTGTCCCACCTTAGGATAGTCTCTGTCTTGATGGCCTGCTCTTGTCCCAGACCGCAGGCTCCAGGTCACTGCTGCACTCTCCAGTCACTGGATCCACGCCTGGCACTATCAGGACTAAGGGAAGCGTCCCTATCTGGGGCCTTCCGTATAGCACCACAAGCTGGTAATGGTCGGGACCTAGCTGGGACCTGAAGGGGATAATCTGGCCTAGTACAGCGGAGCACTTCTCCCTGGACCTTACCGATCCCCTTGCTGTCCTGCTCCCGACTGGCATGGCTCTCTAAGCATGACAAATGTTGCAAAGTCCTGCTGCCATTAATGTTGCAGTCCTATTGGCTGTTGTGCGCCACGTGACTACCTCCCAAAGGCTCATGGGGATTGTAGTTCCCCTTGCGAGCCTATCTCCTAATGGCCGCCGCAACTATCCCTTAATGCGCATGCGCAAGACTCAATCGCGCATGCGCAAACCTCCCCAAGATGACGATGCCCTCTAATAGGTACCACCGCGGAGGTCTGGTGACCCGGTCACCCCTTCGACCGCCTGCAGCTCCCCACACTTTGCCGGGTGTCCGCACACCCTGGCGCCGACTCCCGCGCGTCCCTGCAGTCAGCCGTAGCCTCCCCACAGCAGCGCTACCAACCAGGAGGTAAGGGGGTACACGGGGGCCAAGGGGGTAATCTGGCAACATCTGCATGTATGTATATCTTTATTTATATAGTGCTGACAGTGTACTCAGTGCTTCACAAAGACAATACAGGGAATTATAATAATACAATAAGCGCAGCAAAGTTAGACAATGGGAAAGGAAATCCCTGCCCCGGAGAGCTTACAATCTAAGTGGTATGTTGGGAAATTTACAGAAACAGCAGGCGAGGGAATAAGTGCAGTAGATGGCAGTGCTTGGCCACAATGGTTGGTGGGAGTGACTGTGAGTGTGGGACAGTAGCCATGGGTGCAGGCTATTGGGATGCTTGATTTGTGATGTGAGTTTTAAGGTTAGTCGATATTAAATTAGATAGATTAACACCATTAGCAGGGGAAGAGGTGGCAGGGAGGCGTGGGTGAGAGCAGGTGTGTATATGGTTGGGTTCAGGAGAGATATCCCCAGCAGCAGGAAGGAGAGGTGGTGAGGGGGAGAGGGGGAGAGAGAATATCGGATTTGTGGGGGTGCTTTTTATTGAAGGTTAAAGAAGTTGTTGGGAAAGAGATGTATAAATAATGGGCAGTGTAAGGGCACAGGCATAGGTGGAGGGGAGATGAAGAAATGTGGATAGAAGGAGGGGTGTGGGGAAGTTGGAGAGAACAGAAACGTTTACAAAAGGAGTGAGGAAACAGCAAACGTTCCTATAATTGAAATTAAGTACCTCAGTATGGCCAATTTGTATAGTTACTACAGTATTTACACTTACTATTTTTTTTAATGCTGTGACAGCCACTTTGCAGGATCTATGCTCTCATATAAAGGCAGGAAATGTAAGGATCTGTTTTTAGTTTTATTATCGAAGGGCATAAAACAAAACAAAATACCTAGCTCCTCTCTGGAGTGCTAACTAACACACAACTAGAAGTTGGAGAGCTAAGCTCTTTATCAACAGCCAGCCTTGAACCTGTGCAAGAGACAGCATCTGCACTGTGCAAGAGACAGCATCTGCCCTGTGTAAGAGACAGCATCTGCACTGTGCGAGAGACAGCATCTGCCCTGTGCGAGAGACAGCATCTGCACTATGCGAGAGACAGCATCTGCACTGTGCGAGAGACAGCATCTGCCCTGTGCGAGAGACAGCATCTGCACTGTGCGAGAGACAGCATCTGCCCTGTGCGAGAGACAGCATCTGCCCTGTGCGAGAGACAGCATCTGCACTGTGCGAGAGACAGCATCTGCACTGTGCGAGAGACAGCATCTGCACTGTGCAAGAGACAGCATCTGCACTGTGCAAGAGACAGCATCTGCACTGTGCAAGAGACAGCATCTGCACTGTGCAAGAGACAGCATCTATGCCCTCAGGGTTTGAGCTCAGTCCAAAAACTAGCAGCCTCTAGGCAGAAGCCCATCAATTAGCCCCCAGGTAAGAACAAGGGTACAACCCTTTGAGGGGCTGGGGCCTAAATACCTTCCTTCCAGCACTTTGCATACAGTATGGCTGCATCACAATACACTAAAATCAGATCATAATTAGTTTTTTTTTTCATGTAGTAATAGTATGATATTTTTCTTCTACAATGCTGACAGTGTACGCAGTGCTGTACATAGAATTTTTCCAGGCACGAATCCCTGTCCCTTAGAGCTTACAATCTATGTTTTTGGAGCAGGGAGAAAGAGTGACTTGCCCAAGGTCACACGGATGGACACTAGGATGAGAACCAGGCCCCCTGCTTCACACTCCGCCTCTTTGTTCTGAGCCGCTTCTTCAGCCTGTACGTCCTTAGACATACTGTATGGGCATATCATTCAACGGGCAATGGGGACAATTCTGGGGTAAAAACACTGCTCCACATGTAGCAAAGAAAAAATACTATTAGTTTTAAAGGGATTTTTGAAGTGAAACTTCTTTGCTGGCACCTGGCACAAATCTCCTTCTTGGAGACGGAAGTATGTAACGTAAGTGACGTCGCCACCAGCGCATGCGCAGAGCCAGGGAGACGCACACAAGCACACACTCAATAACTGATAGAGTTCACCCAAAAATCTGAACATTTACAATGAAGAGAGACCATGTGAAAGCTGTACAACTGGACAATGTCCACAGCTATCAGATGGAGAAAGGAACAAAGTAGCTGCAGTTTCCAGCTACACAATATGCTGCTCCGCGCTCTGCGCTGCTCCTTCGCTCCGCGCTCCTCCTTCGCTCCACGCTCCTCCTTCACTCCGCGCTGCTCCTTTACTCCGCGCTCCTCCTTCGCTCCGCGCTCCTCCTTCGTGCCGCGCTCCTCCTTTGTGCCGCGCTCCTCCTTTGTGCCGCGCTCCTCCTTTGTGCCGCAGTCTTCTTTCAGTGTGAAATGATGCTGCGGTGTCACATATCGTCACATTGCAATGACAATGCAATGCCATGTGATGTCGCCGCGTCATTTAACGCTGAAGAAGGCGAGTGGCACAAAGGAGAAGGTAAGAATTTTACAGAGGCCCCACGCTTTCCCCCGGCAATACGGGGGGGGGGGGGAGGGAAGGGAAATCTGCCACCCCAAAATGTTGCCATCCTAGGCTCGGGCCTAATGGGGAATCCGCCGCTGCCTACATCACACTGGGAATCCAGACTCCTGGTCCCAGATACGAACAAGCATCCCTATGGATCTGGTATTACAGACTCAGGCGCACAAAGGATACACATTTATACACAAAGAAAGGTTGAAAGCGATCAACAAAAGACACCTGAATGCATTCAATATTAACCAAAGTAAGTGGTGGCCGGAAGTATTCAATCCGTGGGATATATAATTCCCATACAGCCACGAAATTCTAAATGTAAAATGTTACCTTTAGAATTACGTGGCTATATGGGAATTATATATCCCACGGATTGAATACTTCCGGCCACCACTTACTTTGGTTAATATTGAATGCATTCAGGTGTCTATTGCATTAAGGGAGCCGGGTTATACATTACATACCAGTACAAGACATTGCACGCACAGTTAGAGATACGATTTAATTATAATGTTATAGGCGTATGCAGCAGTTACAGGCCAGATTAACATCCGAGACAGCTTTAGTTTTGATTTGTAATATCTCTCAGGTCATTAGGTTTTAATCTCCAATAGCGAATGAATGACTGAGTAGATTGTATGTCTCAAAGAGTACTAGCTGAGCCTCGCTCTTTACTTTACGTGCTACTAGTGCTTTAAGTAACAGAGACATTGCACAGTACACAGACATCAACACTTCCCTCTGTCACAGGTGACTGTTTTCCAAGAGTTGAAGATTTACCTTTTAATTTCAGCTGTCTACCCTTTGCAAGAAGGACTTCCATTCAACTCTTTTCTGCATCAAAAGTTGGGCAGCTGTTTTCAAATAAGCCTAAAATCTGAGTCACATATCTCCTGAATGCCACAGTATAAAAAGAAAAGAATCATTGACAGAAAGCATGGAAATGCTCATTGATAAGCTACGTCCAGTCACAAAGTCGTTCATTCCTTTTCCCTCTCACATATATAAATTGTTTGGGGAATTAAACTCCGATAACTAGAACAGAAAAATGTTATCAGCGATTTTCTGAGAATGCCTGGGATATTGTTTGTAGCATTTTGTGCAAGCGATGTTTAAATCAGGGCCCGTCGTGCAGACGAGAGACGAGAAAGACGAGTAAGCTTGTGTCTGGAGCACTTCCTATTAAGGATCTCATCCCAAGCTTGTGACCTAGAGAGCCATCCCGAGATAAAAAGCAAATGCACACAAAGTATTTATTCCCAGGGTCAGATAAACAGTCGTTCTTGCAACACGCACAGTTATGTGGATCACGTCAGGCTGTGCGGAAGATGATGTTACCTTTTACATGTCCACAGTTGGGAAATGTGTACTTTCCCGTCGTGCTTACTGTATGTAATATCCAGCAATCACAAAGGCTTCCAACGCTTCTCTCGCGCAATGTTCTCAGGGTAATATCTTCTTAAGGATGCATGTTTTATATCACTTGGGGCCGCAGGCTGGAAACAGCTGTTAAGTATTAATGACTGTGATACTGCGCTCAGGTCTGCACGGATGTTTCTCTGCATTAGCCAGGAGGGGCTTTAAATGAAGAACAAATTAAACAGCAGTTCTCATGCATCTCATTATTTGTGCGCCTGGAGTTTTGGAATTAAAACAGTGGGAAAAGAGTCGCCCTTCATATTGTCACGCAGCAAGATCAAAGGTCGCATATCTTCCTTACTGTGTCCCCTACAATATAGAGTGTTACAAATGAACATGTTCTTGGATTAAATAAACAATAAGTACAAAGGGGAAAGTAAGCCATCAAGTTCCCGGACTGTGTGAAGCTTCCAACAAGCCATTCAAAGACGCAACATGAATGGGGATCATTCACTAAAACCCTCTTAAATGAGACCGGAAGTTAAAAGCTATTAATGGATTTCAAATCCGTCAAACAAAGAATACAGACCTTTTGTGAAAACAATTGTCTGTTAAATGGAATTGTGTACAGTAGGTCAATAACACAATGTCAACCAGGCAATAGCACCATAATGGTTAGGATGTCTCGGGTCTCCATTGTCTGGTGATGACCCAGCTCCAAAGAACCCTATTACAATCCTCTTTGAGGCATCTGTCTATTCCCACGTCCACGAAGAAACAGGAAAACAAATGCCAAAGAGAAGCAGGGGGGGGGGGACATTTTAGATCCTAAAATAATGTGATAAAGAAATGTAGCAGTTTCGTATTTGTAAAGCTTTCTCCAAGTAGAGCAGTGCGAGATGGCAGGACCTCAGCCATCATTCATCCACCACCATTAAGGTCCATGGGGGCAGCACATGATAAGGCAGGGCTATGTGTCTTAACCCTAATTATCTGGCTTTGCATGCAACAGGCTTTACCATCGCCATGCAGATAGTATGGTGTCCACTGTGTATAATAGAATAATGCACAAACAATGGCTTCATGGCAAAAGGTATACAATTTATTGCACCTAGGGCACAAAGGCTATTGCAATGTTTCCAATGGAGATGGCACTAGTTCTCAATCTAGACACGTTGAAGAGCACGTACGTGGAAAAGATGGTGCTCAAGCAGTCTGCCGAATATATACCGGATTTCCTCGATTGTAAGACGCACCATTGATTTAATAACAATTTTTAGGGGAAAAAGAAACACTACATTAAATGTCCAGAAAAAAATGTTTTTACTAGCAGACACTAGCATACATTTATCCGTACAATCAGACTTCCTTCTTCAGGATCACATTCAGAGTTTGAGTCTAAAGTTTCTTCTGAATCACGATCAGGATTTTGTATTCAAATGCTGGTTGTTCTGCTAGTATTTACACCTTGATAAAGGGCACACAGCCCGAAACGCGTAGGTGTGTTACCTGTGCTGCTGTTCTAGGGGTCATGTCTGATTCTCTTGTGGAATAAAACATTTATTTTACCTGTGGGCCCCCTCCTGCTTTTTTTTGGCACTGCACTGCCTTTTCTTCTACATTGTTACCGGAAACCTGGCTTACTGCGAGCTCGGTCGCCACATTGTAATCCTATAACTTCTACATTAGGAAGAAAATATATATACAGTATTTCTCATAACATTTACTTGGAAACGATTTATAATTGTATAACAAAATCTATATACCGCTGTAATAAACAACGCTTGAACAGCATCGCGGTCTACTATTAGGACATCATCTCCTTGCAGGCGGAACATGACGACATTAACTCTTTTGCTGCCAGAGATTTCTTACAACGAATTATTCCACTTTGCCTTGCAGTCCCCTCGGGCAGCAATAAGGTTACCTGCAATTACATAGCAAGGTATATAAGATGGTACTTACACATGAAGTCATCACGAAAATTCTAAATTATGAAGGATGCAGGAAGCCCCCCTGATTTCTGCTTCTTTCACAGGTGCATATTGTAGCCCACATATCTGACTTACAAACAGCTGAGCCCACTTTTTATCAACATGTAATGACAGACAATGACAGAGCGAGTGGGTATGTGTGCCTCACTATATCTGTGCTCATGTGTAGTACTTGTATTAGCAGCTGGAGTAAGAAGCCCAACCCAGTCCCATACGCTGCGTCACCTACAAACAATTGAATCGTTATTTTTTGAGTAATCATGAAAATAACATTAATATAAATATTCAAAATCATCAAAGACGGGTGAATGATGAAGGATATTGGAATTATGGCAAGACCCCGGAAACCTAACTACCATATTTAGGGTGCAAATGTGCGACTCACACACCGCCTGTACATTTAGGGCACGGAAATGTCTGCGGTTCCGGAATATTTCTTCCCTTTCACAAGGTGGCGCTAGCGTAACATGCATGCAATCTATTGTATCTATCACGTTAGGTAGTCCGGCTATAAGATAGAATAAGATAGTGTATGGTCCTACCCTGCTGTCCTCTCACTACAAAATGTCATTTATCTCCTAGCGCGTCTTTTCAGGGCATGGAGTACTTGACTGAAACACGCTATAATATGGGCGGCGATATTCCTCCCACCACAGTCAGCACAGACTGAAAAGACCCAGAAGCAAAAAAAGTGTAATGAGCCGATGAACTTGACTAAACCTGAAACAGCATTTCTCCTGTCAGCCAGGGAATCTGTTTCTTCCCGAAGCTCTTCATACAGAGCGATTATAGTATTTCTGATCAAATAGTACCTTTGCACCACTTTCTCTTCACTTAATCCTGCCGAGGCATTTCTCTCTCTGAGTACCCTGGCCCTAATATGTCTACTCTTGTTACGCTCTTGCTCCTCCTCTGCAGCTCTCTCCCTCTCCTTGAATATGTCTTCCTCTGTCTCTCAACCACTCCAAGCCACGGATCAAATTGCTCCAACCAATTGGAACTGCATTAGGCAGTGAGGCATTTAAAGTGAGGTTTTTAAGTGATACAGTTAGACTACAGTTTGACTAGAGGTGACTGGGGAATGCTTCTTTCTGCAAACTCTTTAACTCAAGACAACAAATGGTAAGCTATTCAGATCACACTATGATCCCATGCTTGTTAGCCTGCATAGTTTAACCCCCCACCCCTTTACAACTTCTTTCACTGCAGCCTCTCCCAAAACTGACTGCACAAAACACTGAAACCCTGAATTGACCCTAGCATTGCAATGCAGCAAAACACATGACAAGGTACAGGTTCACCCCTGCTGTTTAGTCTGCACACACTCACTCTGCTCATAACAGCTCCATGCAACACTGCCTACCTCTGGCATCATGAACCTGCTATGTCTTTTAACTTTTTTCTTTCTCCTGGCCTCATGGAGATGTTACTCCCTCTATCCACTACAAACTCCTCCATCCTGGCCCGCACCCAACATCACCATACACCCTGGACTACTCAAAAGCCTTGCACTATCTACTGAATGTTGGTGGAGAACTCTAAAAACCAGCACACCAACCACTGCTCACTCTAATGGAAAACACCACAAATTTACAACTTGTAAACAACTACCCAAATTTCTTCTCATACTATTACTCTCTCTAGCAGGTGATATTGAAACTAACCCAGGTCCTCCCATTTCAGCTCTGTCCCATGCCCCTGAGAATTCCACCTTTAAATTCCAAAAAGGGCTATCTGTCGCCCATATAAACATCCGGAGCCTGCTGCCCAAACTAGACGAACTAAGGGCATGGTGCCTTATGCATAAACCCAAAGCCATCGTTCTTACAGAAACATGGCTATCCTCTAAAACCCCTGATGCAAATATCGCCATTCAGGGATACTCCATTTTTAGGAGAGATAGGTCAAAGAGAGGAGGAGGGGTGTTATTTTATATTGCAGACACCTTACAATTTACACTGCTACATTGCCCACCAAGTCCACCCTCTTTTGAAACTCTAGTTGGCAAAATCTGCCTCCCCTTTTCTAAGCCCATCTTGCTTGCTGGCATCTACCGCCCCCCTAAAGCCCTTCCACAATCCTTGACTGATATCACCCAATTTCTTGCCTCCATTTCCTCTCTGAATGAGAAGAGTGAGCTGCTAGTTCTTGGGGATTTCAACTTCAATTGGCTTGACCCTAAAAACCACAAAATCCAGATACAACTCAAGTCACTTAACCTATCGCAACTCATTTCCCAACCCACACGAATAAACCTGAAGTCGCATAACCATTCCTTGCTAGACTGGATTCTCTCCTCAAACCCCAGCAGAATCCAATCCTCTGGCATCCTTCCTGACATTTTCAGTGACCATGCAATAGTGTACTGTGTAAGGAAAATTAAACCGCCCCATTCAAGCCCCAAAGTTCTCCTAACTAGAACATTTAAAAACTTTAACCCACAACAGTTTCTGGATGACCTTACCAACTGCCCATGTCACAGAATCGATTTAATTCCCGACCCCGATTCTGCGCTCGACTATTTCCAATCCGAGTTCTTAAAACTCTGCGATACCCATGCTCCACTACGCAAAATAAGGGTACGGGGGGCCCACCTTCCATGGGTTACACCTGACCTTATAGCACTCTACCAGTTCAGGGATGCCTTGTGGAAAAGCTACAAAGTAACTGGCACTACCAAGGATCTCAATCACTACAGATGCCTGCGGAACGTGTGCACAAGGCAAACAAGGCATGCAAAAGCACAATATTACTCTGACAATCTCCTCCAGAATACATCAAACCCAGCTAATTTCTGGAAGGTTATCAACAATATATTCCAGCCTCCTAACCATCAACAACCAAGTAATATCACTAAGGGGGATATTACTCTGACAAACCCCACTGACATTGCAAATGCATTCAATGATTACTTTGTGGGGTGTGCCACTAACCTATTAGCGAAACGCAGCACAAACCCCAAACCTGAATCTCATCCTGGGAGTACCCCTATAGTCCCACCCCCTCCCAACACTGCCCACAATTTTCAATTTAGCCCAGTATCTGAAGAGGAGATTACACAAGCGCTCCTCAAACTAAAACTAAGCAGCCAATGTGGACCCGACTTACTACAATCTAGGTTCCTACGACTTGGTGCCCCAGCCATTGCCAAACCAATTGCGTCGATAGTCAACTCTATCCTGTCTGCAGGCCATATCCCTAAGACCTGGAAAACTGCCAGAGTTGTCCCAATCTTCAAAAGTGGGGACAAAAACACTGTCTCAAACTACAGGCCAATCTCACTTCTCCCAATTCTATCCAAAGTTATGGAAAAATGTGTCCACTCCCATTTAAGCGAGTTCTACACCAAGACAAATTTCCCTAGCCAATTCCAGTCTGGGTTTCGTCCCAAACACTCCACCGTAACTACCCTGCTAAAAGTTTGCAATGAAATCCAGTGTGGAATGGAACGGGGACAACTCACTGGTGCAGTATTCCTAGATTTTGCAAAGGCTTTTGACACAGTTGATCATGCTATCCTGCTTAACAAACTCCAGAGCTCTGGAATAGGGAAACATGCTTTAAACTGGTTTCAGTCCTACCTATCAGGAAGATCCCAACATGTGTCCATCTCAGGCTCTAACTCCAACCCCCTGGATATCACCTGTGGTGTCCCGCAAGGCTCTGTTCTGGGGCCCCTACTCTTCTCAGTGTTCATTAATGATCTTCCCACAGCTTGTAAGGAAGCCTCAATACACATGTATGCAGATGACACAATCCTGTATGCACACAGCCATAGCCTCTCTGACCTTCAACACATACTTCAGTCTGACTTTTTGAGACTCAAAAACTGGATTTCCCAAAACAAACTGTTTTTAAACACTGACAAGACTGTAACAATGGTATTTGGGACCAAGACTAAATTTGTAAAGCTTCCAGTGACTGAGCTCCTGATTAGAACCAACGCTAAAACCACCCTAACACCTGTCACTAGTTTTAAATACCTGGGCTTATGGTTTGACTCCCACTTAACATTCGGGATGCACATTGATACCCTGACAACCAAGACCTATGCCAAACTAGGGGTACTTTACAGGAACAAATCCTCCCTAAGTCTCCTGGTCAGAAAGCGTATTGCACAGCAGATGCTAATGCCAATTATTGACTATGGAGACATAGTATATGGCTCGGCTCCTCAAACCCACCTTAGCAAACTTGACACCCTCTACAATTCAATTTGTCGTTTTGTTCTCCAATGCAACTACAACACACATCACTGCGAAATGCTCAAAGAACTAGATTGGTCATCACTAGAGTCTAGGCGCAAAGTTCACCTTTCCTGTCTCACCCTCAAATACTTTCTGGGCAAGCTACCCAGCTACCTGAACAAGCTCCTCACCCCTACCACATGCAGTACCTATCACCTGAGATCAGACTCCAAAAGACTATTCATGGTCCCAAGACTCAACAAAGTATCCGGACGTTCCTCCTTCTCCTTCCGTGCACCCCAAAACTGGAACAACCTACCAGAGACTCTCATATCCACCACCAGCTTAAGTTCTTTCAAATCTAAGGCTGTCTCACACTTTAATCTGGTCTGTAACTGTTTCATAAGCTCATAATATATATTTTCTTTAACTGTGCATGCAATGTCTTGTATATAAATGTATACCTTGTTCATTTATGTAACTGTATTTGTAACCATGTATTATTTGTTTTACTCTGTGCCCAGGACATACTTGAAAACGAGAGGTAACTCTCAATGTATTACTTCCTGGTAAAATATTTTATAAATAAAATAAATAAATAAACCACTCCAAACCCTGCAGTCACGGATCGAACGGCTCCAACCACTCCAAACCCTGCAGCCACGGATCGAACGGCTCCACTGTTGCCAGTATGGGACAGGGGAACACCTTCACGAGGGTTAAAAGAGGACAGTAACGCCCTTCCCTTGGCTGCCCATAACAGGTGCTAATTATTTGCGATATTTGAATAGACGCTGCGCATGGGCTTTTGATGAATTGCACGCGCATAACCATTTCTATACTAAATTACGTGGTGTGACTGATCGTTATAACGTTTAAGTAATGCATCTGTAAAATATGCCATCGTTTATGTGATAACATGTTAGCAACACAAATAACGCCATTTTCTTTTACTAATGGGAGTCACGTCCCTTTGGGCCTTTTATTTATTTATCAAATGTTGAGAGTTACCTCTCGTTTTCAAGTACAGTATGTCCTGGGCATAGAGTTATAATGAGAAGTACATAGTTACAAATACAGTTACATTAAGTGAGCAGGGTTACACATTACATACAAGACATTGCATGCACAGTAAGAGATAATATATGTGATCTTGTATATAATGTGAACTGTGTGCCACAGCTCGGATACTAAACTTCAGCTAACTTAAAATCTCATTTTATTAGGGGAAGTTTATTATTAGACCGGCAGAAGGTAACAGAACATATTAAAACAGTGGTATTCCAGGTAATAATGTCAAGTCATTTTGCAAATGTAATTTAACCTCGTCAGTAAGTCACTAACGTGACATTATTACAGAGGTTCAATTCCTGTACCAAGACTTTCCATGGTGACGTATTACAGATCACAGTACCACGTGCACCGACACATTGTATCATACACGGTTTCCTACTTTTCACTCTTGTAGCCGAGGCTCTGTGCTGCACTTCCTCTGGCTGAGAGCGTGAGAAAGCGTCGCTGCTCACTGCGGTCTGGTGAGAGAAACAAGTTTCACCCCATCTGTGTCTGTGTGTGCGTTTACTTACTATTCCCTTTGGACTCTCAATTTAAAGCAATATACTTTTTTAAACTGTATCACATGGACTACACAAGGCAGATTCCTTTGATTTGATGAGAAAGAACTGTCCCAAGAATAAAACTCTTAGCGTAGCTGAGAATTACCCCGGGATTGTACAATTGAGTCTTTTTATTGCAGTGGTTTCAAATTTTTATGAAAAGAAGAACCCTTTAAAGACGAACTGACCGTTACATTGAACTTTGCTCCCATGTCAAAAAAATAATGCTACTTTATTTTAGTCACATTTCAATCGCTCTAAACATTATACTGTGACATTTAATCATCTTTATAAATGATTAGATTAAAAGATATGGCAATAAAATGACTGGATATTGAATGGCAAAATATCTGCCATTACCATAACCCCACGGTTCATGTTGGCTGCTAAAGAGGCTACAACTCTGGCTGAGGAGAGACGTCCAGCGGCGAGTTTGCTGTGGAGAGACAGCCGGCGGTGAGTTGGCTGCAGAGTGATGGACAGTGGCGAGTTGTCCTACTCCGATCCTGAAATTCACGAGACAGCCGAGAACCAGGTCAACTGAGCTCTGGTCTCAGGTGAGACTTCAAGAAAACACATTGCAAAGGGACTGCAGGTACTTTAGTAAAATGTAAACTATAATAAACTAGCAGTTGTGCTAAAGTCCAGAAACTCACATTTTCAAAATGATTTTTAAATAATGATAAGAATGATCTCAGCAGGTTTTGTTACCAATATGTGGGATTTTTCCCTAATAACTCGAGCTGCCATGTTCTTTAATAGTGCAGGATGCTCAACTCCAGTCCTCAAACCACCCCCCCCCCTCAATCAGAGGCTCAGTCTACTTACTACTTAGATTGTAAGCTCTTCGGGCAGGGACTTCTTAATGTTACTTTTATGACTCAAATGCTCATTCCCAGTATGTAATATTATTATGTCACATGTATTTCTGCTGTAATGTGCTAAGTAGTGTACATAGATAGCGCTATAGAAATAAAGATATACATATACTTCTCTGAGACCAAGAAGCCTTACAGGATTACAATGAAAGTGGAATTATTATTGTGTTTAAAGTTTTTCACATGGTTTTGCAACAGATTCTGCATCTGTGGAATATTTGTGTGTAGTTATACTGCCCTCCAGTGGTGATTACAAATGGCTGCATCTGGTCCCTGGTAACAAGCCAATGTGTAAGATGAAGCTGCCTGGCTTTAGAATACCTTTTTGACAAAACTCGTGAGCAAGGCAAGTGCACACTAAAAAACTGCCAATAAATACAATCTATGGATGCTCTGGGGACTGTATGACTGGTACTGCACTGAACAACAAAAAGGAAAGTGCTGAAAGCGCTTCTGCTTATGTAGCCAGGTCACTTATTACCTCTCCCCACCAGTAAGGTCATGCACCAGGCAGGAGGTATATGCAAACAGGAACAGGTTTATTACTCTTCTGTACAGTTACAGGAACAAGGCAGGTTCTGCCCGATGCAGTAATCTCAGATATTCACTCAAGGATGGTCCCTGGACTGTCACTACAGGCCAAGGGCACCCGCAGCCGTCCTAACTCTTCCCCGCCTCCCTAGCAGAGGAAGAGGTATGGTCGAATATAAGCGCTTCGGCGTGAAACGCGGTAGAGGACCCGCCAGGACTCTACTTCCATGCTTTTTTAACAATAAATTTGTTCACGGTCATATCGTCCAGCTCTTGCTTATTTTTGGCTGTGCACCGGCTTTCCATGTCCTGGATACCTGCAGTAATGGCAGTAACACTGTAACTTTAATAAAAATGTCTGTGTGTCTCCCACCAGGTATAAGGTGGTGAGAATAAGGTTATTTCCAACTATGAAATGTATTGCTATAGCAGTGTTTCCCTGTGCCCGCGCAAAGGAAAATGGTTTCAAAACCCAGCAGCCCACAGCACAGCGCAAGGCATACTAACTTCTGCTAGGAAGGTCCTAGCGCGCTGAGATTTGCTGTGAGTGCTGGGTGGGTAAAATCAAGAAAAGGATTATAACGCAATTTTTATAAAGTTAGATAAAAATTGATGAATGAAAGTCCCCCTATTTTAATTGTTTCAACATTATAGGCATAAGGGGATTTTCATCCAGACGGCCGGAACAGAGGAAAAATCTTAAGGGCTGTTCTATACAGCATGCGGCCGTGCGTTCCTATGCGAACGCGCGTGCATGTGCCGCATGCTTTTCATGTATATAGTGCCGGGAGCTGCAGGTTAGTGAATGTGTGTATATGTGTGTACATGTGTGTATATGTGTGTGTATATGTGTGTGCATGGGTTGTGTGAGTGAAACTAAGTCCTAGATAGATTTTTTTAAAGAAAAAAAAAAGTTTAATAAATATTTTTTTTTTGTTTTACAATCGTTGACACACACACAGACACACACACACACACGCATTTACGCATTCATGCATACATACATACATACATACACACATACACACCAATACATACATTTGAGCGCAGGCAGCGGCGCGAAAAGATGAATTTCTTCATCTTCGCCGCTGCCTGTCGGCTCACCTCTCCCTGCCGTTTTAGCCAACTAAAATTCCGCGCGCCACTATAAAACGGCCCTAAGTTGTAAATTACTGTAATTTAGAAGTGTATAGCAGGAAATTCCTGCGAGGTGAGCAATGGATATGTAACGCGGACTTCTAAGACCCCCCGCTGGTTCAGTTCCACAGTGTCTGAAAAAGTCCGTAGTTGAAAAGATTTAGCCGACTAAAGTGTGAATTGGGGAGGAGAAATGCCAGTACCCCCATCTTACTAAATGTCTGGGAAAATGGCCCAGATGTCTGGCCATCTCATTGCCAGGTAAGAGGGCTTGGTCTGGTATGCTAAGCAGCAAAGGTGCGAGGTTCGCGCATGCCCTTAGCAAACTAAGAAGCCCCTCTGCCAGGTTTTGCCAAGTATGGGCATCTCTGGGATAGGTGGGAATATTATTCCCACGAACGAGATTGGCTGCAGAGGGTACAGATAGGGATTTTTACTGCATACGAATCCCTGCAGAAGATCGGGAGTCAGATTTATCTAACCTGGATTTTAAACTTTGCAACATCGTAACCCAAGTCAAGAGTTTGCAAGAACTAAGGTATCCAGAACCAATTCTACGGCGTTAGAACGAAGTAAGCAGCTGCGCAGGAGAAACAGTGGTTGCGAGAGGCACCACTATCCAAAGACTGTTTTCAGCTCTGTTTGCGCACAACTCCCGCTCCTGGGAAATTGTGCCAGAGACTCTATTTCTAAAGATTTCCTTCCGGGAATAGAATATTTCGTTTTACCCCGTCCCAGTATGTGTATTTTAGTTGTAATTGTAAACTAAGCAGTGTATGTTCATTCTGTAAATAAATCACAATTTATTTTATCTCTTGCTTTGCTCAATCAAAGGATCTGGGTATTTTGGTGTTAAAAGTTCTGGTCTACCGTGACACTGGGGCCCGCCACGAGAGGACCGCCAGACGGGCCTGGCCAGAGGTCGGGCCCAACATGCAGTGCCGGTCAGGCGGCCCCCCCCCCCCCGACTCACCGGGACCGGTATGCCAACCCCGGCAGACCCACCCTGTTGGTGGCCCTGGTCAGAAAACATGTGTTTTATTTAATCTCACCTGGCTTCAGTAACTCATATCCTACAGTACATATTATTACTTTGTGCCTCAAGTCCTCTCAACTGGAGACACTACTACATTCAAAGGCTCTCACCACCTCCAGGTTGCTGATTTAACTTGTTCAGAGCCTGCAATACAAATCAATGATCGAATAGAAAGAATCTTTAAACTACATATTTTGTTATTGCAGTTTGAGAGGGGGGAGAGAGAGAGGAGAGGGGGAGAGAGGGGGGAGAGAGAGAGGGGAGAGAGAGAGGGGAGAGAGAGGGAGAGAGAGGGGAGTGAGAGAGGGGAGTGAGAGAGGGGAGTGAGAGAGGGGAGTGAGAGAGGGGGAGAGAGGGGGGGATAGAGAGGGAGGAGGGAGAGAGAGAGGGGAGAGAGAGGGGAGAGAGGGGGGAGAGAGAGGGGGAGAGAGAGGGGGGAGAGAGGGGGAAGAGAGGGGGGAGAGAGGGAAAGAGGAGGGAGAGAGAGGGAAATAGGGGGGAGGGGAGGAGGGATTCCTTAATGAGCAGGGGATACTTGTGTCACTTTTCTGTTCTTTCACCAACTACAACGGCGGGCACCCAAAATAAACTACAAATCCCATGAGCCCCTGCGCGGAGTGACGTGCCCAGGGAGGGCTGGCGTTCTGATTGGCCGGAATGCCTGTAGACGTGTAACCTGCGCCGGGAAGCAGAGGCTCGGTGTCATGGCGCTGCAGGAGCAGGGCAGGGATACCGGTGCTGGGGATTGCGCCCCCTCCGTGCCGCGCAGCGACTCGAAGCGCGGGCACCTGGCTGCCTTGGTGCTGGCCCGCGGCGGGAGTAAGGGGATCCCGCTGAAAAACATCAAGGAGCTGGGGGGGAAGCCGCTCATCGCCTGGGTGCTGCGGGCGGCCGCGGACTGCCGGGGGTTTGACAGGTAACTGGCGGGCGTGTTTCCATGGTAACCGCCGGAGATGGGGGCTCACAGTCACCGCAACCTCCCCCCCCCTCACAGTCACCCCAACCTCCCCCCCCTCACAGTCACCGCAACCTCCCCACCTCACAGTCACCGCAACCTCCCCCCCTCACAGTCACCGCAACCTCCCCCCCCTCAGTCACCGCAACCTCCCCCCCCTCACAGTCACCGCAACCTCCCCCCCCTCACAGTCACCGCAACCTCCCCCCCCTCACAGTCACCGCAACCTCCCCCCCCTCACAGTCAACCCAACCTCCCCCCCTCAGTCACCGCAACCTCCCCCCCTCACAGTCACCGCAACCTCCCCCCCTCACAGTCACCGCAACCTCCCCCCCCTCACAGTCAGCCCAACCTCCCCCCCCTCACAGTCAGCCCAACCTCCCACCCCTCACAGTCAGCCCAACCTCCCACCCCTCACAGTCAGCCCAACCTCCCACCCCTCACAGTCAGCCCAACCTCCCCCCCTCACAGTCAGCCCAACCTCCCCCTCCTCACAGTCAGCCCAACCTCCCCCCCTCACAGTCAGCCCAACCTCCCCCCCTCACAGTCAGCCCAACCTCCCCCTCACAGTCAGCCCAACCTCCCCCCCCTCACAGTCAGCCCAACCTCCCCCCCCTCACAGTCAGCCCAACCTCCCCCCCCCCTCACAGTCAGCCCAACCTCCCCCCTCACAGTCAGCCCAACCTCCCCCCTCACAGTCAGCCCAACCTCCCCCCCTCACCGTCAGCCCAACCTCCCCCCCTCACAGTCAGCCCAACCTCCCCCCCTCACAGTCAGAGCAACCTCCCCCCCTCACAGTCAGCCCAACCTCCCCCCCCTCACAGTCAGCCCAACCTCCCCCCCCCCCCTCACAGTCAGCCCAACCTCCCCCCCTCACAGTCAGCCCAACCTCCCCCCCCTCACAGTCAGCCCAATCTCCCCCCCTCACAGTCAGCCCAACCTCCCCCCCTTCACAGTCAGCCCAACCTCCCCCCTTCACAGTCAGCCCAACCTCCCCCCCTCAGTCAGCCCAACCTCCCCCCCTCACAGTCAGCCCAACCCCCCCCCCTCACAGTCAACCAACCCCCCCCTCACAGTCAGCCAAACCCCCCCCTCACAGTCAGCCAAACCCCCCCCTCACAGTCAGCCAAACCCCCCCCTCACAGTCAGCCCAAACCCCCCTCACAGTCAGCCCAACCCCCCTCACAGTCAGCCCAACCCCCCCTCACAGTCAGCCCAACCCCCCCTCACAGTCAGCCCAACACCCCCCCCTCACAGTCAGCCCAACACCCCCCCCTCACAGTCAGCCCAACACCACCCCCCCCCTCACAGTCAGCCCAACACCCCCCCCTCACAGTCAGCCCAACACCCCCCCCTCACAGTCAGCCCAACCCCCCCTCACAGTCAGCCCAACCCCCCCCTCACAGTCAGCCCAACCCCCCCCCTCACAGTCAGCCCAACCCCCCCCCCTCACAGTCAGCCCAACCCCCCCCCCCTCACAGTCAGCCCAACCCCCCCCCTCACAGTCAGCCAACCCCCCCCTCACAGTCAGCCCAACCCCCCCCCTCAGTCAGCCCAACCCCCCCTCACAGTCAGCCCAACCCCCCCTCACAGTCAGCCCAACCCCCCCTCACAGTCAGCCCAACCCCCCCCCTCACAGTCAGCCCAACCCCCCCCTCACAGTCAGCCCAACCCCCCCCTCACAGTCAGCCCAACCCCCCCCCTCACAGTCAGCCCAACCCCCCCCCCCTCACAGTCAGCCCAACCCCCCCCCTCACAGTCAGCCCAACCCCCCCCTCACAGTCAGCCCAACCCCCCCCCCTCAGTCAGCCCAACCCCCCCCCTCAGTCAGCCCAACCCCCCCCTCACAGTCAGCCCAACCCCCCCTCACAGTCAGCCCAACCCCCCCCTCACAGTCAGCCCAACCCCCCCTCACAGTCAGCCCAACCCCCCCCTCACAGTCAGCCCAACCCCCCCCTCACAGTCAGCCCAACCCCCCCCTCACAGTCAGCCCAACCCCCCCCTCACAGTCAGCCCAACCCCCCCCCTCACAGTCAGCCCAACCCCCCCCCCCTCACAGTCAGCCCAACCCCCCCCCCTCACAGTCAGCCCAACCCCCCCCTCACAGTCAGCCCAACCCCCCCCCTCACAGTCAGCCCAACCCCCCCCTCACAGTCAGCCCAACCCCCCCCCTCACAGTCAGCCCAACCCCCCCCTCACAGTCAGCCCAACCCCCCCCCCCTTAGTCAGCCCAACCCCCCCCCCCTTAGTCAGCCCAACCCCCCCTCACAGTCAGCCCAACCCCCCCATTCGCATGCAGTCAGCCCAACCCCAGCCCAACCCCCCCACTCGCATGCAGTCAGCCCAACCCCCCCACTCACACGCAGTCAGCCAAGCCCAACCCCAACCCCTCCACTCACATGCAGTCACCCCAACCCCCCCCCCCCACATGCAGTCACCCCAACCCCCCCCCTTCACATGCAGTCACCCCAACCCACCCCCCTTCACATGCAGTCATCCCAACCCACCCCCCTACCCTCACATAGTCACACAGTCATACCATTTTCGAGTGAATTTCTGTAATGTGGGAAAATAGCATTAAAATGTGGATAGAATTATAATGTACTGTACAGGTTCTGCCAAAAAAAAGTATATAGGATTTATCTAGTTTTTATGTTGGGGATATCGTTACTGTGGCTTGTACATTGCCATCACCAAGAACTCCATACATTTCTCCAGCATCCAGAGGTACAAATACCCCGGAAGTGTTAAGACTAACAATAGATATTAGTACACCTCTTCTGGAACCAGGATCACGTGGGATGTGAGAGCCTTTTGAGAGTACACAGAGTCCTTTTATTTTCTTCAACTTTAATGTGGGAGTCAAAAACAAATACAAAGGGTACTTGCAGATGGTAATGTGCCGTGAGAGGGTGCTTCTCTACGTGAAGGTGCTCTGTTATGGGGGGGCGGTAAAAAAGGATGGCCTTGCAGGGGTGTAATGGAGGAAGCATGTACTCACTAAGCCAGCTCGTTAGAGCTAAAGCACATGTTCCTGTGACAAGCAGGAAGGGTCCAAGGGCCAAAGTAACTGCTATAAAGGCAGGAGAGTAGGATTGAACCAATCTTCTATCTACTGTATGAGGATTGGAAGGTTGTCAGGGCAACCAACTAGAACTGTGTGAAGGGCAAATGTAGCAATAATGTTGCTTTACACATGCAGCTAGCTGCTGGAACAAGGAGAATTACAGGCAGCAGAACAAGGGAGACAGGAATAGTCAAAACTGCAAAGGGAGACAGAAAATGTGTAACCCTGTTCCAGGACAACACCTGTATTGTATCAATTAAAATAATGTACAACAAATGTTGTCTGTCTGTACTAGGCAGTATTTTCTTGGCAGCCTGGTCCATATGTATGGGTTTTACTTTATATATTGATAATCACTAAGTAGTGTTTAAGCTTTAGCGCTATTATCACTAACTATTTATCGTTTATCAATTAAAATAATGAGCAACATTTGTCCCCTTTTGTTTTCAGTGTATGGGTTTCTACTGACAATGACGACATTGAAAAAGTGGCAAAGCGTTTTGGTGCGCAGGTACATCGCAGAAGTGCTGCCGTTTCCAAAGATAATACGTCCTCGTTGGAAACCATACAAGAGTTCCTGACTCACCACCCTGGTACAGTATGTTTATAAGATGACCTGCGTGATCATGTTACGTTTGCTTAACTAACCCCTGATAAAACAGCCTCAGTACCAAGAAAGGTGAAGGGTTTTCTAGTAGAGGTGCAATTTCTTAGGTTTAAAGGGAACCAGCGGCTATAATATGCATGAGATTTAAGCCCCTGATTTACTAAACTGTGAGAGCCCCTTAGAGTCCATAACGTGAATTGTCCGTAAGGTACAGTACTTAAAGGCTGCGCTTATAGTGCCGGCGACAGCAGCGCAACGTCACGTCAAAACAAATGCATTGCCGCCGTCGCGTACGCTTATAGTAAGCGCGGCGCACCGGCTTGGTCGCGATCGCTGGATGTCATCTCAATTAGATTTTTCCTGCGACCGCAGCCTGGCGTCTCCGTCACTATAAGCGTAGCCTAAGGCACAGGCACCTCTTGGTAAATATTACCTAACTGTTTGGGATTGATGTCTTTCCTGTGAGACGAGGCTAAGGGTGGGATTCACAAAGCTATGTTAGGGCATTTAATGTCACAATAATGCAACATTCACTGAAGTCGGAAATGTAAGGTTAACGTTCCTTTCCTCTCCGTCCATCTGGCAGCACGTTGGGTTATAACTGAGGTACTGTACGACTGGAAGAAACTTGTACCAGTCCTATATAGGGGCACCTCCCCCTTTATCTGCGCAGTGTTTTTCCTACCTGGAGCTAGGAGCCTGTGCAATCATTTGAGTTTATTATTTTTATGAGGCTCCTTCTGGGGAAAAGCGGTTAATAACACACCATCTATGCAAAAAGGCTACGGGAAAGGGGCTATCTCGAATGTGAGGCTGGGTCTCTGAAGCAAGGGTGGTAATCGCTTACTTTTGGTGGGGGCGGTAAAGTGACATATTCCCAACATCCCCAGGACCCCGCTGAGATGCCGCGAGACCTGCAGCTTGTCACCGGCGGAGACGGGTTGGGAGGGGGGGGTCCGACATTGCGTCCTGCAGAGGTGGAGTCACCCAAAATCCCCTTACAGTGGTCAGATGTCTGCGCTGGGCGGTGTCGACCTGAAGCACGGTCAGGATGAATGATGGTGGCTGATTTCACTTCCGGGTGCTGGACACCATGCGGCTGGCGCTCCTTTAAAAGAATCTGGCTGCGACTAGCAAACAAGCGATGGTAGAGGAGACGGGCGCTGGGAATACAGAGTGCAGAGAAGCACCTACTCTGCGGATTCACCCTTTACCTGCGGTCTTGGAGTCAAGTACTGGAAGGGTAATTACACTGGCAAAACCTTCTGAGGTGGGTGGGACTTTCCCCTTATTTTGTGTATATATAATGTATCCGACAGATGTCGGCCTCCCACAAGTCAGGGCTTGAGGCCCCCCATGAAACTACTACAGATGCCAGAATTCTGGGGTATCGACACCAGGCCAAGAAAAGATTGCTGTCCAATGCGCTAGTATTAAGGGCAGTCTTGAAAGTTCTTAAAGCCTTCCAAACCCAGTTGAACGGCAAGTCCATCAGAATCTAAATGGACAACATGGTAGCAGCCACGTATATAAATCGCCAAAGTGGTACAAGAAGCCCAGCACTCATGAAGTAGGCCATGTGGATTCGGTTATGTCAGAAAACAGTTTGTCAACAGTTCACATCCGAGGAAGAGAGAATGTTTTGGCAGATTTCCTCTGCCACCGGAAAATTCTCCAGGAAAAATGGGTTCAGCACCAAGAAGTTTTTCAACAAATAACAGATGGGGCGATGACAGAGATCCGAGTCAGAGTGCTTGTCGGGAACATTTAGTTGCAACTACTCTGAAACGGGATTTTGGACTAGCGTCCATGTTTCCGAGAGTCCTCAAGAAAATGAAGTAGGACAAATACAGTGGTGGCAATCATCCAATACTGGCCCAAAAGGGCTTGGTTTACATAACCATTAAACCCATCAGCAGAATCATGCTGGATGCTACAAAACAGGAAGGACCTTCTGTCTCAAATTCACATACACCACCTTAGCATAGAGAGACTGAAGTTGCCAGTTTAGAAGCCAAAAGGCGAATAATGAGACAACAGGGTCTCTATCTTCACTGGTTATGGGAACCATAGTTACATAGTTATATAGTTACATAGTAGATGAGGTTGGAAAAAAGACATATGTCCATCCAGTTCAACCTATGCTAAATTTAGGCGACAGATACTTCATCCTATATTTGTATTTAAAGTACATTGATACCGAGGAAGGCAAACAAAAACCCCAGTGACACATCTAATATCTCATAAAGGGAAAAATAAAGTCCTTCCTGACTCCAAATATTGGCCATCAGATTTCTCCCTGGAAAAACATCCTTCCCATGTTGACTTATTTGGTATATCCTTGTTTACCTTTCTAAAAAGATGTCCAACCCCTTTTTTGAAGATCTCTATTATATCTGCCATCAGTCTCCATCACACACACAATTTCAGCAAGCTCAAAGCCGTGTGTGTGTGTGTGTGTGTGTGTGTGTGTGTCAAAAGGAGTGGTACTGAGTGGGCCAAATGTATGCAACAAAAGACAGAAATGCCCAATGCTGCATCCAATGTGACAAATACATGGTAAATACTTCAATATTCTCGTGATTTAGTTAAACCCTTTGGTCAAAGCGTTATAAGCCTGCAAGCCGCATCAAGGCATGACCAGTGAGAGGGTCCTGCACGCACTGTGAAAATTCTCATCTACCCCCGCTGGGGGGATAATGACTGCAGTGGGTCTGTCCACACAGGAACCTGGGAAAAACCTGCTACTTTAAAAAGGGGGTGAGCTTAAACCCTGGGAGTAGGGGCCAGTAACCTCCAAATAACTGACCAGTTGAAAATAATTTTCCGATGACAGTGCAGTATCCTGACAGTGCAGTATCCTGACAGTGCAGTATCCTGACAGTGCAGTATCCTGACAGTGCAGTATCCTGACAGTGCAGTATCCTGACAGTGCAGTATCCTGACAGTGCAGTATCCTGACAGTGCAGTATCCTGACAGTGCAGTATCCTGACAGTGCAGTATCCTGACAGTGCAGTATCCTGACAGTGCAGTATCCTGACAGTGCAGTATCCTGACAGTGCAGTATCCTGACAGTGCAGTATCCTGACAGTGCAGTATCCTGACAGTGCAGTATCCTGACAGTGCATATCTTGTCGTGAAGATAAAATGTAAACACAGCGGCTGTTAGTTTGATTGTTAAGATAGTGAATAAGGAGTTAACATGGTAACACAGCGTCTGATCCTGCTTTAGGGAAGGTCGCATTATTTCCCCTAATTTAGTTAGTGAGACCCCTCTCCCTAAATACATTTTCAGTCCTTAATATGACTTGTATGACCGCCAATACTTGGTGTGTGTATGTTAATATACAGTACTGTATTCCCTTTCTACATACCTCATCCCGTGAGGGTAGATTTCACACAAGTGAGTCTTGCATTTTAATTTGTTACTTCTCTGAACTGCTACTTCGGACCACCTCTGTTTTACAGATTCTTCTGATTTTTAAGAGCCGGTCCTCAATTTTTATTTTATTTATTTTTCCAATAGAATGTGAATACATTTTTCATTTGGTTAATTTGTTCGGTATTTGGTTCATTGTGAATGCCATAAAGAAAAATAAGGGTTTCGTGTATATAGAACCTAAAGAATACTGCAAAACAAAACTAATATGCAGCCCTGCCTGATAGCATTCAATAGTTGCGATATTAATTACCTGTTTAAAGTGGTAAAGTTAACCTATGAACATGAGAAGGTTGCAGTAGATTTACTTCACTTGTAACCTTTCTTTTCGTTCTGTAGAGGTTGATATGGTTGGAAATATTCAAGCCACATCGCCGTGTCTTCATCCTGAAACCCTCTCAACAGTGATCCAGATGATTCGGACAGAGGGCTATGACTCGGTGTTTTCTGTAGTAAGATATCACCTGTTGAGGTGGAAAGACCTGTCAGGCACAGGTAACTTTAACTTGTCCTGAATGTGTAATCTTCTAAAAACAATAAAGCGGACTTAGTTTGATTTACATTAAGGGGAAAGTGCAAGCGCAAACCATCCCACACCGAATGACTAACATAGTAAAAAAAAAAGTGTGTGTGTGTGCTCTTTTTATAATACACCCCTGCCTAGCAGTGCTAGAAGGGACTATCCAACGTTTCCCAGAAAAAGGTTCCAAAAAGCACAGTAGGAGCACAAAATCTCTCTGGGTATATATTAAAGTAGCAGTCTAAGTGACATGGCTTATATATCTATCTACCTATCTCCAGTTTTTCGATCCTGAACCGCATTGATTTCATCTCCGGGGACCCCGTGCTTCTTGAGATACTTGCCTCTGTAGTGGGTGCCGGTACAAAAAGACTCTCTTCTTTGCTTATAGAGATTCACTCTGGGATAGTCGGCATGTTCGCTCAATTCTCCGCAGTGCAGTGAATCTTTATAAGCAAAGAACGCCTGTTTGTGAGGTTTGTTAATCTGTTATTATTTGTTGATGGTAAAATCATATTGCACTATACCCCTCTTTGTTTTCTGAGGGACTCTGAGATGGTTACATAGAACACAAAGTTATCCACCAACAATCTCCGAAGCCTTGAATACCACCTCCACTTGTGAGTGCATTGGCAACTTTTTAAACACTTTTTGGATATAAGACACACAACACAATAGTGCATTCTTTTAATATATATCCTAATATAATTTCCACTCCTGCTGTGCTTTTTGGAATAAGTTGATTTGGAGAAGATCACGAAAGCATTGGTCCTACTTTCCTGATCCAAAAATGTGTTTTCCCCATCAAGATAAAATACTTATCTTACTTACGGGAAATATACCCGTAACACTTTATTATTTTATTTTTTACATCCATGTATTCAAGTCATTTAATTCTTTTTTTAATTATTTTTAAAAAGATGTCTTTAAATTAAAACATCCAGACAGGCACAATAGCGCTTTTTATTGTGGTTTGGAAAGAGTTCCTGTTTTTACAATGTTATAAATGAATATTGTTAAATAAAAATTTAGATCACAATAAAAACCTATATTTCTTGTGTGCGTTGTTGCACGACAAATCATAGTTTAGTCTAGTATTGTGTTACATATTGTCCTGCTGTTTTTACAAGGCAGTTCTCCATTGCAAGATTTCAGAACTGTGTCATGAGTTGAGATGTAGTTATGTGCTGCAGGGTAAAAGGATCTATATCTGTACATTTACACGCATTTTGTATATTTCACTTCTTGATGGATTTGCCTATGTAAACATTTGATATAACGATGTCTTTATATGCCTTTAATGTGACACATTCTGTAGGGGTTATTCATTATAGATCCGATTTGGTCTTTATAGCACACAAACAACAATTCATAAAGCTCCATTCATAAAGTAACCTTTATATTGATATTGTATTCGTGTAGGTGGGGTCGCAATGGCTATGAACTTTGACCCAACGTGCAGACCACGTCGGCAAGACTGGGAAGGGGAGCTGTACGAAAACGGGGCATTTTATTTTTCTACAAGAGAAATTATCACCAAGGGTTTTTTACAGGTTGGCTTTTGCATTTCATAAAATCTTCCTGGTGAACTTCTTTAATGCCTCTTCCCAGAGGATATGCATGTACAGATCTCTAGTTTGTTTATACAATTAGTTATAGGACTTATTTGTCCAAATGCTATACCCAGTATCGGTTGTTATTGGTAATCCACTTAAATAGCAATTAACTGTTAATAATTTATATCGCACTTTAGTGAATAAGCCGCATGGGGCAGCGCCTGTATCGTTTGGCGGACCCCATCCCACTAAACTTCGCTTGATGAATTTGTCCCCCTTCCTCTGAGTATTATATACATTAAACTCCTGTATGTAGGAGAAAGCAGAGCAGGCCGGAGTTTAAACCAGGGGTTCTCTGACTTCTTGCTCTCGGAGCACACCTGTACATCATGCCCAGTTGCTGAGGCACCCCTACAATAGTGCAGACGTGCGTGAACAGGGCGGGCGCTAAACCGGTGGCATCCAGGGCGGGCGCTAAGAAGCAGATGCGCCCGAGAAGCGGACACTAAACCTCGCAGCTCTCTCCTTTCCATGCTGTTTCTTCCGGATATGCTTGGCCCCGCTCCCCCAGTACTTGTGACTCTTACACTTCCCAGCAGCAGCCAATCAGGATGGAGGAAACGGCCCAGCCTCTAGTGGCCTTCTACCTGCTCTGTGAAAATGGGAAATACCGTGACGCCCTTCTGATTGTTCCAGGTCCCCACGGAACCCCGGCCGAGAAACAAACCGTGCAAGAAGCTTAATGCGGATTGGAAGATGTTTTTCTATTTGGTGTCATAGAACCGGTATTGAAAAGGCTTAAAAGAATATACACAGCTGTACGAATGTTGTGGCAACCTCGGTCCTTTTACAAATGTAAAGCGGTTCTCCGTATCCCTACACACTTCAGTACGCGTTTCCAAGGGGGCAGTGGAAATGTATGCTGCCACATGTATACGGAGAACATGGCAAATATTTCAGTGGTTGTATGTAATATGTCGGCCATTTCTCTGTTGGTAGTTTCTATTCCAAAAGGTTTCATCGTTTTCTACTTCTCTGTTTTTAGTTGTTAGACTTGGGATTCTTAACACACACGTATATACAGTACACGCATTGAAACACGCGTGTTGAGGAAGGAGGTCAGCAGAAGTTCCAGCTCATGTAATTATATTTATATACAGTAAAGTTCACATGTGGCTTCAAGGACTGACGATCCCTTATAACAGCCAGTCAGCGACATCAAACGGTTTGCACAGGGAGCTAATTTGTGTCCAAGTTGCTTAACAAACATTAACTATTTTGGTATGCTCTTGTATTGGGCAATTAAGTCTGGCTGTGATAAATATAATACGATTATATCTATAGAGATATCTATAATATATATATATTATAGATATCTATCTTCTTTGCAACATTTGAAACTCTACCATTTTAGAGACAATCCAAGCCTTTTTTATTATGCAGAATTGAAGTAGGGGGTGTCAGCAGCTGAAGCACATTTATTTTGGCTCCGGGACCCCCAGCTTCCGGCGGTGCTAACCTCCATAGGGGGCGCCGGCAGCCGCTCCAGGGTTCACTATATGGCTGCTTTTCAAAGCTCCCGCTCCCTGTGGGCCAATAGAAAGCCGTGACATCACCCGGTGCGGTTTCCTATTGGCCCGTGTGACGGGGGAGCTGAAAACTGCAGAGATATCGACGCCCCTTACGGAGGCAAGTATCTCCAAAAGCAGGGGGTCCCCAGAGCTGAAATAAACAGCCTCCCGAGACCCCCTGCTTCAATCCTGCATTTCAAAATTAAAAAAAACCGGCCTGGATTACTCCTTTTTAAGATACAGAAAATGTGCTGGGATCTCCACACGCCGAAGCAATAGAAAAGCTGCTCCAATGTTTGCAAATTCTCTTCTATCTGGGAAAAGTGCCGTAGATCATTTTGAATTTAAATACTTAATATGTGTGAAGTAGAAGTCTTAATATCAGCAATAACCCCAATATATCAAACACAGGGCGGGTACGCTGCGTTCTATGAGATGAAACCGGAGCACAGCATTGACATTGATGTTGACCTTGACTGGCCAATTGCTGAACAGAGAGTTAAAAGGTAAAACCATTAAATGCAGAATATCTGCGCGTCACCAGCACCTTCCTTAGGGAATAAATGCAGAATATCTGCGCGTCACCAGCACCTTCCTTGGGGAATAAATGCAGAATATCTGCGCGTCACCAGCACCTTCCTTAGGGAATAAATGCAGAATATCTGCGCGTCACCAGCACCTTCCTTAGGGAATAAATGCAGAATATCTGCGCATCACCAGCACCTTCCTTAGGTAATAAATGCAGAATATCTGCGCATCACCAGCACCTTCCTTAGGGAATAAATGCAGAATATCTGCGCATCACCAGCACCTTCCTTAGGTAATAAATGCAGAATATCTGCGCATCACCAGCACCTTCCTTAGGGAATAAATGCAGAATATCTGCGCATCACCAGCACCTTCCTTAGGTAATAAATGCAGAATATCTGCGCATCACCAGCACCTTCCTTAGGGAATAAATGCAGAATATCTGCGCATCACCTGCACCTTCCTTAGGGAATAAATGCACAATATCTGCGCGTCACCAGCACCTTCCTTAGGGAATAAATGCAGAATATCTGCGCGTCACCAGAACCTTCCTTAGGGAATAAATGCAGAATATCTGCGCGTCACCAGCACCTTCCTTAGGGAATAAATGCACAATATCTGCGCGTCACCAGCACCTTCCTTAGGGAATAAATGCAGAATATCTGCGCATCACCAGCACCTTCCTTAGGGAATAAATGCACAATATCTGCGCGTCACCAGCACCTTCCTTAGGGAATAAATGCAGAATATCTGCGCGTCACCAGCACCTTCCTTAGGGAATAAATGCAGAATATCTGCGCGTCACCAGCACCTTCCTTAGGGAATAAATGCAGAATATCTGCGCGTCACCAGCACCTTCCTTAGGGAATAAATGCAGAATATCTGCGCGTCACCAGCACCTTCCTTAGGGAATAAATGCACAATATCTGCGCGTCACCAGCACCTTCCTTGGGGAATAAATGCACAATATCTGCGCGTCACCAGCACCTTCCTTAGGGAATAAATGCAGAATATCTGCGCGTCACCAGCACCTTCCTTAGGGAATAAATGCAGAATATCTGCGCGTCACCAGCACCTTCCTTAGGGAATAAATGCACAATATCTGCGCGTCACCAGCACCTTCCTTGGGGAATAAATGCAGAATATCTGCGCGTCACCAGCACCTTCCTTAGGGAATAAATGCAGTATATCTGCGCGTCACCAGCACCTTCCTTGGGGAATAAATGCAGAATATCTGCGCGTCACCAGCACCTTCCTTAGGGAATAAATGCAGAATATCTGCACGTCACCAGCACCTTCCTTAGGGAATAAATGCAGAATATCTGCGCATCACCAGCACCTTCCTTAGGGAATAAATGCAGAATATCTGCGCATCACCAGCACCTTCCTTAGGTAATAAATGCAGAATATCTGCGCATCACCAGCACCTTCCTTAGGGAATAAATGCAGAATATCTGCGCATCACCAGCACCTTCCTTAGGTAATAAATGCAGAATATCTGCGCATCACCAGCACCTTCCTTAGGGAATAAATGCAGAATATCTGCGCATCACCTGCACCTTCTTTAGGGAATAAATGCACAATATCTGCGCGTCACCAGCACCTTCCTTAGGGAATAAATGCAGAATATCTGCGCGTCACCAGAACCTTCCTTAGGGAATAAATGCAGAATATCTGCGCGTCACCAGCACCTTCCTTAGGGAATAAATGCACAATATCTGCGCGTCACCAGCACCTTCCTTAGGGAATAAATGCAGAATATCTGCGCATCACCAGCACCTTCCTTAGGGAATAAATGCACAATATCTGCGCGTCACCAGCACCTTCCTTAGGGAATAAATGCAGAATATCTGCGCGTCACCAGCACCTTCCTTAGGGAATAAATGCAGAATATCTGCGCGTCACCAGCACCTTCCTTAGGGAATAAATGCAGAATATCTGCGCGTCACCAGCACCTTCCTTAGGGAATAAATGCAGAATATCTGCGCGTCACCAGCACCTTCCTTAGGGAATAAATGCACAATATCTGCGCGTCACCAGCACCTTCCTTGGGGAATAAATGCACAATATCTGCGCGTCACCAGCACCTTCCTTAGGGAATAAATGCAGAATATCTGCGCGTCACCAGCACCTTCCTTAGGGAATAAATGCAGAATATCTGCGCGTCACCAGCACCTTCCTTAGGGAATAAATGCACAATATCTGCGCGTCACCAGCACCTTCCTTGGGGAATAAATGCAGAATATCTGCGCGTCACCAGCACCTTCCTTAGGGAATAAATGCAGTATATCTGCGCGTCACCAGCACCTTCCTTGGGGAATAAATGCAGAATATCTGCGCGTCACCAGCACCTTCCTTAGGGAATAAATGCAGAATATCTGCACGTCACCAGCACCTTCCTTAGGGAATAAATGCAGAATATCTGCGCGTCACCAGCACCTTCCTTAGGGAATAAATGCAGAATATCTGCGCGTCACCAGCACCTTCCTTAGGGAATAAATGCAGAATATCTGCACGTCACCAGCACCTTCCTTAGGGAATAAATGCAGAATATCTGCGCGTCACCAGCACCTTCCTTAGGGAATAAATGCAGAATATCTGCGCGTCACCAGCACCTTCCTTAGGGAATAAATGCAGAATATCTGCGCGTCACCAGCACCTTCCTTGGGGAATAAATGCAGAATATCTGCGCGTCACCAGCACCTTCCTTGGGGAATAAATGCAGAATATCTGCGCGTCACCAGCACCTTCCTTAGGGAATAAATGCAGTATATCTGCGCGTCACCAGCACCTTCCTTGGGGAATAAATGCAGAATATCTGCGCGTCACCAGCACCTTCCTTAGGGAATAAATGCAGAATATCTGCGCGTCACCAGCACCTTCCTTAGGGAATAAATGCACAATATCTGCGCGTCACCAGCACCTTCCTTAGGGAATAAATGCAGAATATCTGCGCGTCACCAGAACCTTCCTTAGGGAATAAATGCACAATATCTGCGCGTCACCAGCACCTTCCTTAGGGAATAAATGCACAATATCTGCGCGTCACCAGCACCTTCCTTGGGGAATAAATGCAGAATATCTGCGCATCACCAGCACCTTCCTTAGGGAATAAATGCACAATATCTGCGCGTCACCAGCACCTTCCTTAGGGAATAAATGCACAATATCTGCGCGTCACCAGCACCTTCCTTAGGGAATAAATGCAGAATATCTGCGCGTCACCAGCACCTTCCTTAGGGAATAAATGGACAATATCTGCGCGTCACCAGCACCTTCCTTAGGGAATAAATGCAGAATATCTGCACGTCACCAGCACCTTCCTTAGGGAATAAATGCAGAATATCTGCGCGTCACCAGCACCTTCCTTAGGGAATAAATGCAGAATATCTGCGCGTCACCAGCACCTTCCTTAGGGAATAAATGCAGAATATCTGCACGTCACCAGCACCTTCCTTAGGGAATAAATGCAGTATATCTGCGCGTCACTAGCACCTTCCTTAGGGAATAAATGCAGAATATCTGCGCGTCACCAGCACCTTCCTTAGGGAATAAATGCACAATATCTGCGCGTCACCAGCACCTTCCTTAGGGAATAAATGCAGAATATCTGCGCGTCACCAGCACCTTCCTTGGGGAATAAATGCAGTATATCTGCGCGTCACCAGCACCTTCCTTAGGGAATAAATGCAGTATATCTGCACGTCACCAGCACCTTCCTTGGGGAATAAATGCAGTATATCTGCGCGTCACCAGCACCTTCCTTAGGGAATAAATGCACAATATCTGCGCGTCACCAGCACCTTCCTTAGGGAATAAATGCAGAATATCTGCGCGTCACCAGCACCTTCCTTAGGGAATAAATGCACAATATCTGCGCGTCACTAGCACCTTCCTTAGGGAATATATGCAGAATATCTGCACGTCACCAGCACCTTCCTTGGGGAATAAATGCAGTATATCTGCACGTCACCAGCACCTTCCTTGGGGAATAAATGCAGTATATCTGCACGTCACCAGCACCTTCATTGGGGAATAAATGCAGTATATCTGCGCGTCACCAGCACCTTCCTTAGGGAATAAATGCCGAATATCTGCACGTCACAGCACCTTCATTGGGGAATAAATGCAGAATATCTGCGCGTCACCAGCACCTTCCTTAGGGAATAAATGCCGAATATCTGCACGTCACAGCACCTTCATTGGGGAATAAATGCAGAATATCTGCACGTCACCAGCACCTTCCTTAGGGAATAAATGCAGAATATCTGCGCGTCACTAGCACCTTCCTTAGGGAATATATGCAGAATATCTGCACGTCACCAGCACCTTCCTTGGGGAATAAATGCAGTATATCTGCACGTCACCAGCACCTTCCTTGGGGAATAAATGCAGTATATCTGCACGTCACCAGCACCTTCATTGGGGAATAAATGCAGTATATCTGCGCGTCCCCAGCACCTTCCTTGGGGAATAAATGCAGAATATCTGCACGTCACCAGCTCCTTCCTTAGGGAATAAATGCAGAATATCTGCGCGTCACCAGCACCTTCCTTGGGGAATAAATGCAGAATATCTGCGCGTCACCAGCACCTTCCTTGGGGAATAAATGCAGAATATCTGCGCGTCACCAGCACCTTCCTTAGGGAATAAATGCAGAATATCTGCGCGTCACCAGCACCTTCCTTAGGGAATAAATGCAGAATATCTGCGCGTCACCAGCACCTTCCTTAGGGAATAAATGCAGAATATCTGCGCGTCACCAGCACCTTCCTTAGGGAATAAATGCAGAATATCTGCGCGTCACCAGCACCTTCCTTGGGGAATAAATGCAGAATATCTGCGCGTCACCAGCACCTTCCTTGGGGAATAAATGCAGTTTGTGTTAAAGGTGCAATGATGGTAACATACGCTTTTACTTCCATATAAAGCAGCTGTAGCAGGACTCCTCCTTTCCCCCCCAGATACCTACATACTGCAGGCACAGCTCAAGAAGTGGGGATTTATTAGTAATAGGATTTATTAGTAATAGGATTTATTAGTAATATTACAGCACATGGCCCAGGCGTACTTCAAATGGGGAAAAAGGAAAGTGACGACCTGCGTATGCACGGGGATCCGCTTCAGACTGTGCGCCTATGTCGGATATGTATGCCGGCTTCCATACTTATGGCCAGGGTCTGCGCTGATAATTGGGGGAGGGTTGCAGACCTGTCTGGCGTGAGTGTGCGCACCATGCGATGTTTTTGTATGCTATACGGTGGAGTTTGTCACTTTTTTTTTACACAGCCTAACGTATTTAAAGTGTTAGTCATGAGGTTTATTGTTCAGTTTGAGCAGTTTAAACTGGTCACATGTCTTCACCTTCCCGTTTTTATATTGCTGGAGCAAGTAACCGAGGATAGGTTTGTGCTATATCTGAGAAGCCGAAGGCACGCGCACGCGCACTTCAGCCCATTTCATACCCTGGCTGCCGAAAATAGAGATGTTTTAATCAAGATTTTATAATGTACATTTTTAGATTTTAAGGCTCCTTTTTTTTTTTTTAATGGGTTGCCTACTCTTCGATGCATTATTCCACGTACTTCTGGTGATTTGTTGATTTTTAATCAGATGTATACATACAACCCTTTTTTTGTAGCAAGGTTTGACCATTTTTTATCAATTCTGGGTTGACACTGCATGATACAATAATATTTTTCATATGATCAACTACTAAGGAACAGGAATAGTATCATTTCTACCACCCACCTTTTTATGTTTTTTGAGGCCTTTACTTGGTAAGATCGCCACCAAAAACATTTCCAGCAATACTGCTCTTCCAGGGGATAAAAGCCGTAACCCTGCATATAAGGGCATATCGGCAGAAAGAAATCCAGCAACTATACAACTATCCCACATCGCTGTATATAAAGCTCATAGATAAAAGAAAAATAGTTATCTTTGTTAAAATAAAACTGACGCCTATTAACAGGAAATACTGTTTTGTCTTTTAGGTATGGCTACTTTGGGAAAAATAACCCCAAGGTAGTGAAGTTATTGGTGTGTAATATTGATGGATGTCTCACAGATGGTCGTGTTTATGTGAATCAGGACCACGAGTTAATCTCTTATCATGTCACAGACCTGGATGGGTTCAGAATGTTAATCGAGAAACATGTTGAGGTAAAACGTCAAGTTAGTCTTTTATTGAGCACTAGCTGAGAGACCCGGCGTTGCCCGGGATGTAATGTTCCCGTTCCTCTCTCTCCTCCCCCCTCTCTCTGTTTGTCCCCCATTCACATCAATCCAGTCCCCCCCCCTCCCTCCTTTACAGCTTCATGTAGCGTGTGTGCGTCAGTCACTGTGTGTTTGCTCGCGCGTCAGTGAGTCTGAGGCAGAAACACAAACACACACAGACTGACTGACGCACACACAGTCAGTGTGTGCCTCAGTCAGTGTGTGCGTGCGTCAGTCAGGCTTTGTGTGCGCGTCAGTCAGTGTGTGCGTGCGTGCGTCAAAGGGAGGGGGGGGCGTCAAAGGGAGGGGGGGGGCGTCAAAGGGAGGGGGGGGGCGTCAAAGGGAGGGGGGGGGCGCCTCAAAGGCATGGATTCCTCCCCCTGCATTTCCTGCAGTGGACAGGAGGGGGGGGGCAGTGGACAGGAGGGAGGGGGCAGTGGACAGGAGGGAGGGGGCAGTGGACAGGAGGGAGGGGGCAGTGGACAGGAGGGGGGGGGCAGTGGACAGGAGGGGGGGGGCAGTGGACAGGAGGGGGGGGGCAGTGGACAGGAGGGGGGGGGCAGTGGACAGGAGGGGGGGGGGCAGTGGACAGGAGGGGGGGGGCAGTGGACAGGAGGGGGGGGGGCAGTGGACAGGAGGGGGGGGGCAGTGGACAGGAGGGGGGGGGCAGTGGACAGGAGGGGGGGGGGCAGTGGACAGGAGGGGGGGGGGGCAGTGGACAGGAGGGGGGGGGGCAGTGGACAGGAGGGGGGGGGCAGTGGACAGGAGGGGGGGGGCAGTGGACAGGAGGGGGGGGGGGCAGTGGACAGGAGGGGGGGGGCAGTGGACAGGAGGGGGGGGGCAGTGGACAGGAGGGGGGGGGGGCAGTGGACAGGAGGGGGGGGGGGCAGTGGACAGGAGGGGGGGGGCAGTGGACAGGAGGGGGGGGGCAGTGGACAGGAGGGAGGGGGCAGTGGACAGGAGGGGGGGGGCAGTGGACAGGAGGGGGGGGGCAGTGGACAGGAGGGGGGGCAGTGGACAGGAGGGGGGGCAGTGGACAGGAGGGGGGGGCAGTGGACAGGAGGGGGGACAGGAGGGGGGACAGGAGGGGGGACGCAGTGGACAGGAGGGGGGGCAGTGGACAGGAGGGGGGGGCAGTGGATAGGAGGGGGGGCAGTGGACAGTGACACACACACACACACACACACACACACACACACACACACACACACACACACACACACACACACACACACACACACACACACACACACACCTCAGTTGATGCGCCCTTTCTCAGTTCCGTTTGGCGCCGGAGGTGGGGAGCGACACCTACCTGTACTTCCGGGCGCCGCCACCGTCTGACTCGGCGCCGCGAGGGAGGAAGGGGGTCCGCCATCTTACGCGCCGCGTGGCAGCTGCGGGAAGCGAGGTGATTTGGAGCGGGGAGGGGGGAGAGGTGATTTGGAGCGGGGAGAGGTGATTTGGAGCGGGGAGAGGTGATGCCGCTGGGGAGGGGGAAGAGGTGATGCCGCTGGGGAGGGGGAAGATGTGATGCCGCTGGGGAGGGGGAAGAGGTGATGCCGCTGGGGAGGGGGAAGAGGTGATGCCGCTGGGGAGGGGGAAGAGGTGATGCCGCTGGGGAGGGGGAAGAGGTGATGCCGCTGGGGAGGGGGAAGAGGTGATGCCGCTGGGGAGGGGGAAGAGGTGATGCCGCTGGGGAGGGGGAAGAGGTGATGCCGCTGGGGAGGGGGAAGAGGTGATGCCGCTGGGGAGCGGGGAGAGGTGATGCCGCTGGGGAGGGGGAAGAGGTGATGCCGCTGGGGAGGGGGAAGAGGTGATGCCGCTGGGGAGGGGGAAGAGGTGATGCCGCTGGGGAGGGGGAAAAGGTGATTTGGAGAGGGGAGAGAGGTGTGTGTGTGTGTGTGTGTGTGTGTGTGTGTGTGTGTGTGTGTGTGTGTGTGTGTGTGTGTGTGTGTGTGTGTGTGTGTGTGTGTGTGTGTGTGTGTGTGTGTGTGTGTGTGTGTGTGTGTGTGTGTGTGTGTGTGTGTGTGTGTTTTATTTTTTTGGACCTTTGGCCCGTCACTCCGCCTCAGGCCAATGAGAGGTGTGGGGGGCGGGCCAAGGGGGTGGTGTGAGTGTGTGAGGCCAATGAGAGGTGTGCGGGGGCGGGCGGGCCAAGGGACCAATGAGATTGCCGCTAGGGACACCGGACATCCAGCAGGCAGGCAAACAAACATACAGTGCTTTCACTAATATAGTATAAGATTACTGAGCATGCTGCTTTCTATAGGGGCCGATTCTATATGGTCCGAAGTCTGAAAATTTTCAGCCAAAAACGGCTTGATCGACCTCTTTGGCGCATATACTGTATAATCGGCTTATATCTCTCTCGCCAACATGTGAACCTTCAGCTGGTTATACACACATACACACCCACAGACTAAAGTAGGGGTATTGTGCAGTAATACTGTTACACAAGGCAGAAGAGCTCTGACCATATTTTCATAGGTTTTGTGCTAAAGGGCAAGAGGCAAACAACAATATTAGAAAAGAACCCTAACTCTGCGCTAGAAGTGACATGTCACGTTTTGCAGAAAAGGCGTGGCACCTGGTAGCAGCGACACAACATTTAAAGCTGCAGTACAAGCAATATCCTATGTGTGTTTTTTTTTGTTTTTTTAATCAGTTCTGTACTTAGAGAAAATACTTGTAGCATTTTTTTTTTAACACTTTTTTAAAGAGATTTTTTTAATGTCTTCTAATTTAACAGGCCTTTTTTTTTCTATAGAAACCGTTTACAAAGTCACATCCCCCTTCCTCTTCTAAGACAGGCTCTGGCTCTTGAGCCCCGCCCTTTCTCTAGCAGTGCACCAATTATATCTAGTAACTGCCTGGTCACATGATCTTCCCCACAGAACTTTGCATCGTGGGTATTGTTTCGCAGCAATAACAGTGAATTAAATAACCCGGAGCAAAGCGATTGATTACAGGAGAATGGATCGATCTGCAGCTTAGCTAATCACTTGTCAGTGTGCAGATTGTATTGATGCACATACTGAATGGGGAAAAAATAAATATATATTTTTAATACGGTAGCTTGAACTGCAGCTTTAAACCGCTGGGAAAATAATTTTTAAGTTTACGATTTTCCTTTGAAAGTAGGTGGTTTAAATAAAGAAAAGCAGCAGCAAGGATTGGGAACGCTTCTTTACTGTAACCTCCGTATATTAACATTTCCCGTGGTGTTTTTTTGTTCGGAATAGGTGCGGTTAGTCTCTGAAAGGAATATTAGCGCCACATTGCGTTCTACACTGAACTTTCCCTGCACGATAGAAGCTAATGTTGCAAACAAGAGACAACTGGTGGAGAGGTGGATAACGGAGATGGGTTTATCAGACTGGAGCCAAATATCGTACATGGGTAAGTGCCTTATTTTATGTGCTCATGAGAAACAAAACAGATCACCAAGTGTTCTATTTCTGCGTTACTTTATACTTACTCGCATTTTCCTGTGTATACACTCTGCATCTCTTAGATTTTTATTTTTTTAACTCCTAATGACATTTGTAATTTTTTAATGTACTGATCATCCTATGGTTGTTACAGAAACCATTTAGAAAGTCACATCCACTTCCCCTTTTGAAACAGGCTCTGATAGACACCTTTTTATAAGCGCTGCACTTTGGCAACAAAGTATCACAAACAGACCTGTTGCTGTGTTCCAAACAGCAAACCGTCTATTACTCTGGAAGCTGTAACAATAATGTGTTGCCTAGTCATATAAAGTTACAGATCCACTGCAACATAGTCAGAAGGCAGCCATTTTGTTAGGCACACAATCAGGATTGTTACAGATGTATGACAGGAGCACCAAACAGTTGCCAGCTTGGGTAAGAATGTAGAATGATACATTGTCACACACTTTACATGTACAAATAATAAAGCGAGATGTAATACTGTTGCTTTAAGTTGGCCTTTTAAGTAAATGCAAATACTTGACCGTGTACAAAGCACTTGAAGCCTCGGAGGTTCAAAAGCTCTGTACACTAATTTCTGAATGTGAATGTTGATCTGCTAAAAGGAATCACAACATGCAGTGTAAAAACCACAAACATGCCTGGGTTATTATGCTTCGACTAGAATGGTTGAACCGTCAGGAAAGCATGTGGGGGAGAGAGGTACGGTTACTAATTCGTCTTAAAGTATGGGATAACAAATGAATGATTTGGTTCATTTTATTACGATCGTTGAATAAATCTGTAACATGCACTGTTAATGTGTTAATTTCATGGTACAGCCTGTGAACTCGGGAATGTGATGGATCTGAAAATACCAGGCCTTTTTAACAAATCTAGCAGGAGCGTGAGAAGTTAGCTGCGTCACACACGTGCGTGAGACGATAGCTACGTCATGCATGTGCGTGAAGTTAGCTGCGTCACACACGTGCGTGTGCCTCAAAACGGTAGCTGCATCGCACACATGCATGAGAAGTTAGCTGCATCACATACGTGCGTGTGACGATAGCTACGTCATGCATGTGCGTGAAGTTAGCTGCGTCACAGACGTGCGTGTGCCTGAGACGGTAGCTACGTCATGCATGTGCGTATGAAGGTAGCTAAGTCACACATGTCAATGTGCGTGAGACGGTAGCTACATCAATATTGTGTGAAAAGAAGTGATAAAAGGCGCTAACAACTCTTTATGAAAGTGAAAATAATAATAATAAGTGTTAAGTGATGAAAATGAATATAGTATCTAAACACCCAGCTCAAAACCTCTCTGGTGGGACCTGTTTCACGGGTTCCAAGGTTTAGCAATTTCTCAAACATCCAGGGGGAGCATGTAGGGGAATAAGAGAACAAAATACACAGATATAAGTGCAGACGTTTCTTAAATCAATTAAATTAATAGACTGCGTCTTGGCTCATATAGTTGTTCTACTCACAGGACATTAGAGTTTATAAAGGCAGCTGGCAAATTGGGTTGCCACCCATGCAGATAACTGTAAACAGGACCCCCTTTCAAATTCTCCGTCAGCAATGATAGCATATAAAATGAGAGAGAAAGCTACATAGTGCGATCAAATTGGAAAACTTTATGTATTAAAAAAAAAGGGTAAAAAATGCGCACTTACAATGTGCCAATTTAAAATAAGCATATATCACACAAGGTGAATTGGAGGTATCCCGAACTGCTCACCGCCTCCCTTAGGTATTTGGCTGGCTTCCATGGCTCTGTGTCCCGAATCGGAGCTTCCTTCTGTGCGCCCGTCTGGATGTGTGACGTCACGGCTGCAGGGTAGGTTTGCTACGGGTCGCCTCCAAGCCCAAAATTGGTCCACTCAACGCGTTTCGCCCAGCTACCAAGAACTGTTGTCGGCCTTTATAAACTCTAATGTCCTGTGAGTAGAACAACTATATGAGCCAAGACGCAGTCTATTAATTTAATTGATTTAAGAAACGTCTGCATTTATATCTGAGTATTTTGTTCTCTTATTCCCCTACATGCTCCCCCTGGATGTTTGAGAAACAGGTAGCTAAGTCACACATGTGCGTGAGAAGGTAGCTGCGTCACACACGTGCATGTGTGTGAGACGGTAGCTACGTCATGCATGTGCGTGAGACGGCAGCTACGTCACAGACGTGCATGTGCGTGAGACGGTAGCTACGTCATGCATGTGCGTGAGAAGGTAGCTACGTCATGCATGTGCGTGAGAAGGTAGCTATGTCATGCATGTGCGTGAGACGGTAGCTATGTCATGCATGTGCGTGAGACGGTAGCTATGTCATGCATGTGCGTGAGAAGGTAGCTACGTCATGCATGTGCATCAGAAGGTAGCTATGTCATGCATGTGCGTGAGACGCTGGCTATGTCATGCATGTGCGTGAGAAGGTAGCTACGTCATACACATGTTGTGCATGTTTACTTGGACAGGAGACATGACTCATAAAAGTACATTCATGTTCTAGGTCAGGAGCGCTCAACTCCAGCCCTCAAGCCCTTACCAACAGGTCAGGTTTTCAGGATATCCCAGCTTTAGCACAGGTGGCTCAATCAGGAGCCTGAAGCAGGGACTGGTTGAGCCACCTGTGCCGAAGCTGGGATATCCTGAAGACCTGTTGTGGAGTGCTTGAGGGCGGGAGTTGAGCACCCCTGGCCTAGATTACTTGGTCATAATGGTGGGTGTTTAAAGAAATCCATAACGCATTGATTTCTTATGTAAGCAGCGACACAAAACAGAAGTGTCAGTCCAGGTCGGTAAGTCAGCGCGTGCCTTGGATTTGGTGTTTATGGAACGCATAACATGCAACGGGCTAAAGATATAAACCAGGAAGCATACTGAGGTTAAACCCCCACTTGCAGGTGTAAGTCTGCTCTGGAATGAACGCATAACATGCAACGGGCTAAAGATATAAACCAGGAGGTATACTGAGGTTAAACCCCCACCTGCAGGTGTAAGTCTGCTCTGGAATGAACGCATACCGCCCTCTTACTTCCTGAGCAGCATCATTGTGCCGCGGGGCTGACACGCCGTGCCAGCTAGCAGAAGGTTGGCGATGGGATACGTGCAGTGCTCGAAGGGTGTCTGTGGGCGCTTCTTGTGTATCTTATAGCAGCGAAAAGAACTTGGAAGAGCAGCGAAACGAGCCATTGTTTGTCTGTGGGTGTGTGGCTTTTATAGCTCATTAAATATAAACCTGCAGTGTATAATTGAATTTAAGTTGGTGTTTATCTTCGATTGGAGCTCATTGTTACCAAGGCCTGTTAATTTCATACTCCAATACATAGTGGACTTTCCCACTAGTGGAAAGTGACCGAGATAACATGAGTGGTTCAGTGTATATTTAAGGAAGTGCTTCCCCCCACGACCCTCCTTCCACGGTGGTTACATGCAAAAAAAGGACTCATTGTAGTTGTGTGTTTCTTTCCAGGAAGCAGCTATTCGGATGTGGAGTGCTTGCGACTCGCCGGCTCCAGTGGCGTTCCCGCAGACGCATGCCGGGCTGCCAAGATGACGGATAGTTATGTCTGTAAATATAATGGTGGTTATGGGGCCATCCAAGAATTTGTAGAGCACATTATGTCACAAGGTGACTTGCAGATCGGGTCCGTCACAGAAAACCATCAACAATAAAACAGACATTTTCTTTATCTTTACATGCAAAACTATATAATAATAATATTACTGTCCTTGGCAACATTTTAGGTAAAAGCTGAACTTTGTTTTCGGGCGACCCCTTAGTGACAGAGAAACTGTGAAATTGCAAAATATTCCTAAACCAAATTTTTGTCTTGCATTGCAATTGATAAGTAACAATATTCTCGTCGGCTTAATAACATGCGTGTTTTTTGTTTACATAAACGTACGGTTCATTCCTCAAACATAGAGACAGGATTTTTTTATTTTTTTATCTGTTCTGAAACTTCAGACGTAGGAAATAAGCTTTTAATAAAATGACTGCTAGTAATACTGAGCATAGGAAGTGTATTTCCCGGCTAGTAATACTGAGCATAGGAAGTGTATTTCCCGGCTAGTAATACTGCGCATAGGAAGTGTATTTCCCGGCTAGTAATACTGAGCATAGGAAGTGTATTTCCCGGCTAGTAATACTGCGCATAGGAAGTGTATTTCCCAGCTGGTAATACTGCGCATAGGAAGTGTATTTCCCGGATTGCAATACTGCGCATAGGAAGTGTATTTCCCGGCTAGTAATACTGAGCGTAGGAAGTGTATTTCCCGGCTAGTAATACGGAGCATAGGAAGTGTATTTTCCGGCTAGTAATACGGAGCATAGGAAGTGTATTTTCCGGCTAGTAATACTGCGCATAGGAAGTGTATTTCCCGGCTAGTAATACTGCGCATAGGAAGTGTATTTCCCGGCTGGTAATACTGAGCATAGGAAGTGTATTTCCCGGCTAGTAATACTGCGCGTAGGAAGTGTATTTCCCGGCTGGTAATACTGAGCATAGGAAGTGTGTTTCCCGGCTGGTAATACTGAGCATAGGAAGTGTATTTCCCGGCTAGTAATGCTGAGCATAGGAAGTGTATTTCCCGGCTAGTAATACTGAGCATAGGAAGTGTATTTCCCGGCTAGTAATACTGCGCATAGGAAGTGTATTTCCCGGCTGGTAATACTGTGTATATGAAGTGTATTTCCCGGATTGCAATACTGCGCATAGGAAGTGTATTTCCCGGCTAGTAATACTGAGCGTAGGAAGTGTATTTCCCGGCTGATAATACTGAGCATAGGAGGTGTATTTCCCGGCTAGTAATACTGCGCATAGGAAGTGTATTTCCCGGCTAGTAATACTGAGCATAGGAAGTGTATTTCCCGGCTGGTAATACTGAGCGTAGGAAGTGTATTTCCCGGCTAGTAATACTGCGCGTAGGAAGTGTATTTCCCGGCTGGTAATACTGAGCATAGGAAGTGTGTTTCCCGGCTGGTAATACTGAGCATAGGAAGTGTATTTCCCGGCTAGTAATGCTGAGCATAGGAAGTGTATTTCCCGGCTAGTAATACTGAGCATAGGAAGTGTATTTCCCGGCTAGTAATACTGCGCATAGGAAGTGTATTTCCCGGCTGGTAATACTGTGTATATGAAGTGTATTTCCCGGATTGCAATACTGCGCATAGGAAGTGTATTTCCCGGCTAGTAATACTGAGCGTAGGAAGTGTATTTCCCGGCTAGTAATACTGAGCATAGGAAGTGTATTTTCCGGCTAGTAATACTGCGCATAGGAAGTGTATTTCCCGGCTAGTAATACTGCGCATAGGAAGTGTATTTCCCGGCTGATAATACTGAGCATAGGAGGTGTATTTCCCGGCTAGTAATACTGCGCATAGGAAGTGTATTTCCCGGCTAGTAATACTGAGCATAGGAAGTGTATTTCCCGGCTAGTAATACTGAGCGTAGGAAGTGTATTTCCCGGCTAGTAATACTGAGCATAGGAAGTGTATTTCCCGGCTAGTAATACTGAGCATAGGAAGTGTATTTCCCGGCTAGTAATACTGAGCATATGAAGTGTGTTTCCCGGCTAGTAATACTGAGCATATGAAGTGTGTTTCCCGGCTAGTAATACTGAGCGTATGAAGTGTGTTTCCCAGCTAGTAATACTGAGCATAGGAAGTGTATTTCCCGGCTGGTAATACTGAGCGTAGGAAGTGTATTTCCCGGCTGGTAATACTGAGCGTAGGAAGTGTATTTCCCGGCTGGTAATACTGAGCATAGGAAGTGTATTTCCCGGCTGGTAATACTGAGCATAGGAAGTGTATTTCCCGGCTAGTAATACTGAGCATAGGAAGTGTGTTTCCCGGCTAGTAATACTGAGCGTATGAAGTGTGTTTCCCAGCTAGTAATATTAAGCCTAAATGTCTAATAAAACAAGTGAGTTGTACACATTTTAAATATACTATTGATGCTCAAATTCTGATTCTATAGTTGACAAATATTTGGGGGAAAAAACACATTTTTAATATGCATTTAATTTTCAAAAACAGCATCTACAGAAAGTCCTGTCCACGTTAACCACTGTTGCTTTTATAAACTGTTTGCCAATCCTTTTTTATGTCTGGTGTTTTTGGGAGGGGGGGGGGGGGGGTTCCTCGCTGCTTCTCAGCAGGGTATCGGTATATCCTAGCAGACATGTGGTTTGCATCATGAAGCATTAAAGGAAAAAATTATAATAATTTATATGTGGTGATCCAGGGGCGCTCAGCTCCAGTTCTCAAGCCCCCCAAAGAGGTCAGGTTCTCATGATATCCCTGCTTCAGCACAGGTGACTCAATCAGAGGCTCAGTCGAAGAATGAACCTCTGAGCCACCTGTGCTGAAGCTGGGATTGCCTAAAAACCGGGGGGGGGGGGGCTTGAGGACTGGCGTTGAGCACCCCTGTTGTAATCTATTCTCCAAGTACTGCCTCTGTATCTCTGAGATTGCTAAATAAATCAACATGACGGAAGCAACTCACTGTAGTGTCGGCGAACTCTGCCTTCTCAGAAAGACTGACATGGCCCTAATGTATGGGACTTCAGCATCTTGGTATGCACTACACTGTAATTTAATAGATATATATTTTATAAATAATTAATCGGTTGAATTTAGGGGCGATTTGAGTAATTTTACATGGTCTTACATGTATAAAACCTTGTTTACAAATCTTGAAACCAAAGTAGAGGTGTAAGGTAAACCTGATGGGGTGTTTTAAATTCTTATCTCGAGAAGAATCGTTTATTTCTGTTTATCTCATCCTTTGTCTTAATTGTTTATTGACGTAATGAAAAGATTTTGATTTATTTTGCAAGCTGTTTTAACATTTAGTTCGGTATGCTTTAAAATAAAATAATGACGAATTGTAATGTTTCATGAATGTGAACTAGTATCATTGGGGGCCTTATTTATTCAAATGCATGTTTAAATGCCTTCTGTTTTGTTTTAACCTTTTGGCTGCCAAGTGCCACTCATCTTCCGGGATCCAGATCATGCGATAGCTCGGGATAGAGAGAGCGTGATCGCGACCTGTCCCCAGTTACATAAATGAACGCGGTCACCTCCTGCAAAAATAGCACGACGTTTCCTGCACATCATTGGGTCCCTGGCATGCCAGTTCACATGTCGTAGAACAGGCCAGGTTTTCAGGATATCCCTGCTTCAGCACAGCGGCACAGTTAGTCTGCACCACCTGTACTGAAGCAGGGAAATCTTGAAAACCTGACATGTTGGTAGCTCTGGAAGACTGGCGTTTACTACCCCTGATCTATACTAATTAAACACACCTCAATGGTTATTAGCAGGGTTATTAGCCGACATGGAATCACACACACATACTGTTATTACATGCATGTCTCACTCTCTCATATTGAACAACAAAATCTTAACATGAACTAAATCTCCCAGGCATATCCCATCACATACTGTCATAACACTGAAAGAGCCACTATTCGCACTTTGAGTTCCTAAATGAGCCACACATTTTTCACTAAGTGAGAATACCGGGCTCGTTTTAACCGTAAGTGTAACAATACCTTCCCAGTTATATGAAAGTGTGCCGCTCCCCTATAACTGCAGTGAGAGAGATTGCTCAGTAAACTGTTCATTTAGACCGAATCATCCCATACCGGGTGTAAGTAGTAATCTGAGGACACAGCAGCCAAACCGGTTTGTTTGTTTTTTGTATTACCTGCTTACCCCGTGTTCCAGCGCACGCTCGTAGCACAGATCACATCACAAGATAAGAGAATAACAAAATCTCAATAAAATGTCATAACAGGCAATTCAAACCATACATAGCCATGGCATACATACTGTCATAATAACACTGAGACTCAAAGCAAGAAAAGACCAAAAAATGCCATATTGCTTTTTGTTTTCACCTACTGTAGTCTAAAATTCAAAATTAGTCACTTGTATTTTCCATATTAAGAAAGAATGCAGTGTTAAATTAACCTTATAAGTGTACTTACATGTATTGTTCTGTTTAAATGAACAGTCTGTTCTTTCATATCAATATAACTGAGCTATGAAAAATGCGTTGTTTAAAATGGGATTTATCATCATAATATTTACATAACAGCTGAGGCTCGGTTACGTGGCGGCTGTAGTACTTTAGACCATGCAATTTCTTTGTCATTTCAGCTCTCGCTTTCCTTGCTTGAAATAATTTAATTTCTGAGCGCACGTTTCACATTAACACTGGAAGACCAAGAATATTCAAAGCACATTCTGCTAAATCGGGTCAACGGTTTAACTTTCCATTCCAATAACCATGGACTGTTAGTGAATTGTTTTCTGGTATTGGTTCTGCCAAAGTACTGATGAAATTCATTTTCCAGACCATCGGCGATTGAGAACACTGAAAATAAAAGAACATCATTTTAAATACGCTGCCTAAACTCTCCTTTCTGAAATGGGTCAAGGATCCCTGTGTACCAAAGGGATGCTGCTTGCGCTTCACATGCTATGGTGGGAGAAGGCGTTACCCTGAAGCATTACACCTCACATGGCGTGGTGGGAGGAGCGTTATATTTTACTTTCCGATAGGCGCTTTGTTTGGACCCCATAGTAAACATTTAATGCACACGTGCGTTTTCAGATTCACGCGTTTTGATGACATTAACCACTGGAGTCATATTTTCCGGTAGAAACTTTAAGACGATACATGATGCTTCTGTTCTCTTCACTGTTTATATGCACTATAAGAGCCCTCACATGTTTCCCAAAAGCATCAGAAAATGGGGAAAAATGTGTGGTGCTCTAAAAGAAGGCTCAAAATGTATTTTGCACAAAACTGTAACATTCAATGATTTCATATAATATCCTTGAGATGAAGACCCCTCCGTAATCAATAAGTGGAAAACAATCCAACATAAATTAAATCACTTCTCCATTGATTAGTGGGCTAGGACCCCCACAAGCACTGCAGTAAGGGGCCACACAATAATAAATGAAAGTGTCCCAACATGAAACATCAGAATGGAGTGTTTGCCAGTGATAAATAACTCACATTTGGAGTGGATGTTGTCCTTGTAGATATCAGACTTTCTTCTTTTCCAATGGGGGGTGTGTATTCGTTTTTTCTGATGGAAATAGACGTGAAACAAAGAAAAAGCAGGCACTATTCCTCAAGGAAAAACAAAAAAAATTAAATAAAGTCAAGGAGAGCGTTTGCCCTTAAAAAATATTTAATGGAACCAGCAAGAAAAATACAGCTACATTACGGGGTACAGGAAGGTGGGGGGTTCCTGTACCCCGTAATGTAGCTGTATTTTTCTTGCTTTAATAGTGCCTGCTTTTTCTTTGTTACACGTCTACTCCCAAAAGCATCAGACCTTCCAAAATAAAACGGAAAACCATCTTGTCTGAGTAAGCGTTATTACTTTCTGTGGTACTCCCTGTCGGGGGCACACGCCATGGTACATTCACTGGCGTTCACGTGCAAACTTAACAAGAGCACCAGAATGCATAATAAAATCAACCCCTCTTTTGAATACTTCACATGAACTCAAACAAGTGACCAGGGTCAACCTAGAAAAGGAAACTCTTTGAAGTCTGTTTTTGTGTCTTTGCAACATTTTGTCATATATAATGTGACAAGTGGAGTGCTAGTGGGCAGGGCTAAATGTATACAACAAAAAACAGAGAAGCCCAAAGCTACATCCAATATGACAGAAATACACAGTGAAATACTGTACCTATATATTCTCTTGAAAAAGGGTCATTTCGTTAAACCCTTTGCTTGGTATTTCACTGTATTTCTGTCATATTGGATGTAGCTTTGGGCTTCTCTGTTTTTTGTTGTATACATTTAGCCACGAAACTAGCACTCCACTTGACACATTATATATATATATATATATATATATATATATACACACAGAACGGTATCATCTATTTATTTATTTTTTGATTATTGAAGCTCGGCTAACACGGTACTGATACCTCTACATCTTATATCTTATATTATATATTAGTGAAAGCACTGTATGCCTGTCTGCATCTTCCTGTGTCCCCAGGGGAAATCTCATTGGTCCCTTGGCCGACCCACCCCCACACCTCTCATTGGCCTGAGGCGGAGTGTCGACACACACACTCTCTC